>NC_092747.1:48366345-48687095 GCF_047496795.1 Chiloscyllium punctatum
CTGACAGGCTGAATAGCCTGCTTCCACACTGTAGGGGATTCTATGGACTAAATTCTGTCCTTAACAAAAATCACTATTTATTACGTATAATTAGACTCCAGTTACAGGAAAACAATTCAACAAACCCCTTTTAAATTCCTTCTTCTACACACAAACACAGATAGACAGACATAAACAGGGGGAAAATGCACAAGCATAGGGGAAACTGGAGGAAAAGCAGTTCCATAAACATATACATAAGGTTTATTCAGTCGGCTCTTGGTGATTCTTGTTTATGCTCAAAATATTAATTGATTTCTGCCTCCCTCCTGGCTCTGATAGTTCGACCCCACATAACTAGCACCAGTTGTATGTCTTTCTTTAAAGGAAAGGAGAGCTAAATTCTAAAATTCCATGTCAGTGTTCAGACCAGAAGGCTGAAGAATTCCTGGGCCACACACAAGGTGCTGTTTCTGAAGCTTTTACTGAAGCTGGTTAGAACAGTGTAGGGAACCAAAGATGGAGAGTTTATCGTGTGAATGTGAAGTGGATATTAAAGAAATAAATTCCAACCAGAATAGGCTAACACATGTAAAAAAAGTTCAGGTTTGTGTCAGCACTAATCTCCATTTTTTTCTCTTCCAAGTCAGCACTAATATAATTCTAGCTTGCATCAGTACTATTGATAATTTCTGTTCTACAAGACAGTATTTGAAAGGGTTAACTGATATCATTTGATAACTCCATCCATCAGGAATGTTCCTGGGAAGAGATAATTAATATCCAAGTTGTTCAGTTGTCTCTGAATTATGTATTTTTATGTTTCAAAATCAATAATGCATACTTACTCTTAAGTAGAGCCTGGGGACATTTTCAAGGATTATGACGTATCTTAGATGTAATATAACTAACTACTCAGTCTTCTGCAATAAAGCTATTCTGCTTATTCTGAAAAAGAGTCAGAACCAAAATCAGAAATTATTGGAAAAACTCAGCAGGTCTGGCAGCAGTTGTGGACAGAAAATAGAGTTAATGTTTTGGATCCTCCTTTGGATCTTCAGAAGAAGAGTCACTGAGTGAATGTACCCAAGACATCTCCGATGGTATCAGCGGATATGGCCAAAGCATATAGCATGCTGATAGCGCTGGTATATAAAAATATAGCAGGTTTCTTCACAAGAACATAAGAAGATAGTTCTTTCTTTGATTCTGCTTCTGGAAGACGGAATACAACCAATACAGGTCTTTTGATGTTACAAATATTTATCTTGTATACAGAGTTTGACTTCTAATATGAGCTGCTGCTGCAAACCCTACAGTTCACTATCCCTGCAAACACATTAAGTATTGCTTCTCCATTTAGATTTATAGTCTTTGCTCACTCACAAAAACATAGTGTTTTCATTGCTTGATGTACATAGGCCAGGGCTGGCCTGCTTATTTCAGTTAAAAGTGGTGTTGACTAAATTGCAAAAGAAGTAGATTAATTGCCATCTTTTTGTTGAAGACTGCTACTGTCTAGTAGAAAGTTAGTTGGCTGGGGAGCACACCATCAGTTAACACCTCTTTAACATGTCATTGGTGAAGTCTTCCAAAACCTGCACAACCAGATCTTTGATAATGGGGATCTCCAATGGACTGGCAAAGACTTCTGGTTTGCAGTACTGTTGTTGTCCCACTGATAAATGGCTATGAGACTTGGGTAAAAGACACCTCAGAGGGAGAAAGTGAGGACTGCAGATGCTGGAGATCAGAGTCAAAAAGTGTGGTGCTGGAAAAGCACAGCCGGTCAGGCAGCATCCAAGGAACAGGAGAATCGATGTTTTGAGAATAAGCTCTTCATTCCTATTGAAGAGCTTAAGCTTGGAATGTCTATTCTCCTGCTCCTCGGATGCTGCCTGACCAGCTGTGCTTTTCCAGCACCACACTTTTTGACTCAAAGTCACATCAGGATGCTGGAGAATGTCCACCAGGATACACGAGATCAGCTGGGCAAACGCGAGAATTTCAACAAAGCCAATTGCGGCACGGTGGCTTAGTGGTTAGCACTGCTGCCTCACACACCAGGGTCCCAGGTTCAATTCCAGCTTTGGTCGACTGTCTATGTGAAGTTTGCACATTCTCCCTGTGTCTGCATGGGTTTCCTCTGGGTGCTCTGGTTTCCTCCCACAGTCCAAAGATTTGCAGGTTAGGTGAATTGGCCATGCTAAATTGCCTGTAGTGTTGGGTGGATTTGTCAGGGTAAATTTAGGGGAGTGGGTCTGGATAGGTTGCTCTTTGGAGGGTTGGTGTGGACAAGTTGGGCCGAAGGGCCTGATTCCACACTGTAGGGAATGTAATTCCCCAGCGTCACAACCATGGGCTTCTGGCATTAACTGTGAACACTGTATTTGCATGCCAGATGGTTAACTTCCGAAACACATCCTCCTCCCACAATTTAGGGATGGAGCTCAATCTCAGGAAGGATATGGGAAATGTTGGTCTCTGTGTGTAGGAGCACTTTGCCATGAGTATTACAATGTGGGGGTACGTCATTCAAACTGCAACAACATAATCGGAAACTGGCTACATGAGGTCTACAGCAAACAAGGGTGAAATAAAGAAGAGTGCAGAAAGTGTCTCTCTCACTCACTCCCGCTCTCTCAAGGTAACTTTTGTCCTCTTCATTTGCTAAGCCATCTGAGGACACACAAATCCTGAAGCCTGGGCTGCGCTCATCCTCATTTTAAGGGACTGATGATGATGGTGGGAACGACAGCCTGAGGAGAAGAGATTGAAATCTTTATATATCTGAGTATCTGATAATGTTGCAGATGTTTAAAGCAACTGAATGGTCAGTCAGTAATCAATTTATGCAGCACTGGAAATAGCTGGTTGATGGTTGTATAGTGGTGATTTATGCAGCACTGGATGGTTGTACAGTGGTGATTTATGCAGCACTGGATGGTTGTATAGTGGTGAGTTATGCAGCACTGGATGGTTGTACAGTGGTGATTTATGCAGCACTGGATGGTTGTATAGTGGTGATTTATGCTGCACTGGATGGTTGTACAGTGGTGATTTATGCAGCACTGGATGGTTGTATAGTGGTGATTTATGCTGCACTGGATGGTTGTACAGTGGTGATTTATGCAGCACTGGATGGTTGGATAGTGATGATTTAAGCAGCACTGGATGGTTGTACAGCGGTGATTTATGCAGCACTGGATGGTTGTATAGTGGTGAGTTATGCTGCACTGGATGGTCGGACAGTGGTGATTTATGCTGCACTGGATGGTTGTATAGTGGTGTGTTATGCTGCACTGGATGGTTGTATAGTGGTGATATATGCAGCACTGGATGGTTGTATAGTGGTGTGTTATGCTGCACTGGATGGTTGTATAGTGGTGATTTATGCTGCACTGGATGGTTGTACAGTGGTGATTTATGCAGCACTGGATGGTTGTACAGTGGTGAGTTATGCTGCACTGAATGGTTGGACAGTGGTGATTTATGCTGCACTGGATGGTTGTATAGTGGTGATTTAAGCAGCACTGGATGGTTGTACAGCGGTGATTTATGCAGCACTGAATGGTTGGACAGTGATGATTTATGCTGCACTGGATGGTTGTATAGTAATGAGTTATGCTGCACTGGATGGTTGTACGGCGGTGATTTATGCAGCACTGGATGGTTGTATAGTGGTGAGTTATGCTGCACTGGATGGTTGTATAGTGGTGATATATGCAGCACTGAATGGTTGTATAGTGGTGATTTATGCTGCACTGGATGGTTGTATAGTGGTGATATATGCAGCACTGGATGGTTGTATAGTGGTGTGTTATGCTGCACTGGATGGTTGTATAGTGGTGATTTATGCTGCACTGGATGGTTGGACAGTGGTGATTTATGCTGCACTGGATGGTTGTATAGTAATGAGTTATGCTGCACTGGATGGTTGTACAGTGGTGATTTATGCAGCACTGGATGGTGGTATAGTGGTGAGTTATGCTGCACTGGATGGTTGTATAGTGGTGATTTGCTGCACTGGGTATCCAGAAGTCCACACGAAAGCTCTGTGGACAAAAACAGAAATTGCTGGGGAAACTCAGCAGATGTCTGTAAATGTCACCATGTCTGTAAATGCAAAGTTAACATTTCGGGTCCAGTGATCCATCTTCAGAAGTAAGGACATGGGTTCAAATCCCACTGCAGCAGGTAAATTCAGGTAATAAATCTGATATTGAACGCTAATCTTAGTCATTAAGACTGTGAAAGAGTAACTGATTTTTGTAAAAAGCAATCAGGTTCACCAATGTCTTTGAAGACCTGAACTGCTGACAGGCGGATGGATCTTTAGGGAAGGAAATCTGCTGTCCTTATCAGACCTGTGACCAGCTCCATTTCTCAAAGACCCACAGTGACTCCAGTCATTGCTCCTGAAAACTCATGCAGAATGTGTCAGTCACATGGTGTGTCCATGATTTCCAATAGGCCACAGACTGAATATTCCACACTCTCCAAGCTGCCCTGTCATACCTTGACTTTACGGAATATTTGTTGTGAATAGAATGGCTTATCAGTTACTCACCAACTAGCTCCTGCTGCTACACCAAGTGAACATCAAATACTGGAATGAGAAAAGTAAACAAAAGGAGTATTTCCATCACCCTTCACTCAACCCATGCCTCATCAGATTTGCACACTTCACTCTGCTTTCAATCTGCACACTGATGTGGTTTCTGGGTATTTACTGAGTGCAAGTTGTCTAACACATTTTCCATAACACAACAATGAACACATTACAAATGTACCTAACTGGCTGTAACGTGCTTTGGAACATATGAACTTGTGAGAGGCACTAGAAAAATGTTGACTTTTCTTTTTTGCTGTGATGTGAAAACAAACCAGTATTTAATCCTTGTAGCTATTATTCTTGAACCTAGAATGTACCATAAATACGAATTTGAGACATAAAATACAAACATATTGCACAATATACGGAATTGTTTGTATATATAAAGAAACAAGGAACAGATAATTCAGCTTTCAAGCCTGCTCTGCCATTCAATATGATAATGGCTGGATCCTCTATCTCAATGCCATATTGCCATTTTTCTGACCATACCCCTTGATGTCTTTAATATCTCAAAACTAATCACACAACACCAGGTTATAGTCCAACAGGTTTAATTGGAAGCACACTAGTTCGGAGGGCCGAAATCACCTGATGAAGGAGCAGTGCTCCAAAAGCTAGTGTGCTTCCAATTAAACCTGTTGGACTATAACTTGGTGTTATGCGATCTTTAACTTTGTACACCCCAGTCCAACACCGGCATCTCCAAATCATCAAAACTAATCGATCACTTTCTTAAAAGACTTGGCTTCCACAGCCTTCTGTGATCGAGAATTCCATAGCTTCTCTACATCACAAGTGAAGACATTTTTCCTCAACTCAGGCTTAAATGTTCTACCCCATATCTTAAGATTGTAACCCTTGGTTCTAGACTTGCCAATCAGGGATTAATCCCCTGTATCTAGTCTATCCAGCCCTGTTGTTTTAATCAGATCCCTCTCATCCTTCTATACTCCAGTGAATACAGGCACAGTCAAACTATATGACAGTCCTGTCATGCCCCAGTATATCCAACGGCTATAAATGTGTGAAAAACTACCTTGCTGTGATTTTGGAAAAACAACTCCTGGATAAGTATTTCAGCAAGTAATTTAGCCGTCAGCAAATGGATCTACTTACTGACTGCAACAACTCACTCATAATTGTAATCTTTCAGGATTCTGTGCTTTAACATTTTCTTGTTTGCCAGCATTTAGATTCTAATTTTAAGAAAAGCTTTTTCTATGGGGTGCTTTACTTTATGAGAAGTTCAGCAGTTAGCATAATCACCTTCAAGCAACTCCCACTTGTGAAAGTACTAACAGTAAAAGCTGTATTTTATTTCCTTATATTTCAATAATTTTCAAGAGACAGTGTGAGGTTTATGGATAAAGCAAAAAAAAACCTCCCTTTCCCTGTCTCTGTCTCTATCTCATGTATTCATATGTGACTTGATGCCTTGCTCTGTGACTAACGGGGAAGATTTCAGGATCAGAATGTGCATGTTATTTGCAGAGCTATGAAACAAATTATGCATTTATAAACATCAATCTGACCTTACATGACTTAATACTTTTTAAAATATAATTTTTCATACCATGCAGATACCATGAAAACACCAACAATTATTGCCCCTTCCTAATTGCTCTTGTGAAGGTAATGGTGAGCTGCTTTCTTGAATTGCTGCAGTCCATATGCTGTAGGCATCGGCCACAGTGTTGTTAGAGAGGGAGTTTAAAATATTGACCTAGTATAAGTTAAAGAAAGGGACTATAATTCGAAATCTTGAACAAGTCTTCAGTAGTACTTTGTCAATGCCTTTGCTGTATCTATCAACTTCAGTTGTCTCTTCGTTCCACGAGGAATAAATTGAATTGTCTGAAGACAGTCATCGATCAAAGTTAGAGCCCTTGGAATAAAGGAGACAATGGCAGCATGGATACGCAGTTGGCTGAGCAATAGGAAACAGGGTGATGAAAGGTTGTTTCTTGAACTAGTGGAAGGTTCCTCAGGTGTCAATGTTAGGACAGCAGTCTTTTTGACCTTTATGAATGATCTTGATTTTGGCGTGTGTGACACAAAACTTGTTAAGTGTTTTGAACGGTAAGCAGTATATTGATAGACTTCAAAAGAATATATTCAGGCGGGTGGAATGGGTTGATGGATGGCAAATGAAAATTAATGCAGAGGTATGTGATGTAATTCAGCTTTGTAGAAGAATGAGGAATGTAAATTCTAGGGGGACATTCTAAAGGGACTGCACAAGCAGATACCTGTGACTACCGGTGCACAAAGCATTGTATGTGGCAGGGCATGTTGAGAGAGTGGTTAGCAGCTCATTTTGCATTCAAACTTTGTAAACCAAGTTACAGGTTCCAAAAGTGAGCAAGTTTCATTGAACTTTTATAATACATTAGTTTGACCTGGATGGGAGTATTCAATTCAGTTGTGGCCACCACACATTTGAGAAGATGTGAACTTATTAGAGAAAATGTAGAAAAATATTACAAGATTGGTTCCTGAGATGAGGACCTTCAGTTACATGGATTAATTGGTTGAGCCAGGACTGATCTTCTTTTAGAAGAGAAGGTTAAGTAGAAAAGATTTGATCGAGCGGATTTACGCCACAGGGTGTCTGGACAGACCAGATAGAGAGAAACTATTTTCATTGGTGTTAGGATGTAGAAAAGGAGGACATTGATTTAAGATAATTGGCAAAAGAAGCTAGCATAACAAAAGGAAAAGTTTTTTTTTATTCCTGCAGTGAGTGGTTTGGATTTGGTATCGACTGCCTGAATGTTTGTATGGTCAATGCAGTCTCAATTTATTTTGAATAGAGAATTATGATCTGAATAGGAAGAAATTGTAGAGGCATGGGGTAAATGTGAAGGAAAGGGATAGATGAGTTGCTATTGCAGAAAGCTGGCATGGACACAATGGGCATAGTATGGTGGATAGGGTGGTGTTGTACAACAAACTGTCCACCCTCTTGATGGACAAGCTGCCTGCCCTAAACAGCAAAATATTTGTTCAGAGATGTCATTACACACCTCTGGAGCAGTTGGGATTTGACCACTGGCCTCCTGGTTCAGAGGGAGGGACACTAATACTGTGCCACAGGAGTCTCCCAAAACAAGATTGAAGTACTATGAGCCTAGCTGGTACCAAAATGCAGCACACTTGTGATGGGGTCTAGATCTCCATTTGTGAGCGCTGATCCTACCAACGGAAGAAAATGAAGCTTGGAAAGCCTTTGATGCTGGTGTGAAACCTGCGGTGGTTGAGGGTGGGATGGTTCTTGTGGAAACATTGAGCAGACTGATCCCTCATGATGGAGGGTAAGGCCATCCAGCACAGAGGGATAAGAGGTGAAAGAGATGATGTATCAAACTGGAGGCACCCTCTGAACTGTTACTGCAAATGTTTAGAGTGGAAGAAGGTACAGCTCCCATCCAAGAACCCTGGAGGCTCAGTCCTCCGTTGGTCAGACAGAGGCAAAGTTATAGCTTTGGTAAGTGTGGGATAGGGCATCCTGCCCTAGTGAGAGAGGGCACTAACTGATCAGTCTGCTGCTGGGACACCACCTCCATCCCTCACCCATAAAATTTCGATTTGGCATCTGCACAGTGGCATAGATGGGCCTTTCTAATTGGGCATAAGTGAGGACTGCAGATGCTGGAGTTCAGAGTCTAGATCAGTGTGGTGCTGGAAAAGCACAGCAGGTCAGGCAGCATCCAAGCAGTAGGAAAATTGATGTTTCGGGCAAAAGCCCGTCATCAGGAATGAGGCAGGGAGCCTCCGGGGTCGAGAGATAAATGGGAAGGGGTTGGGGCTGGGGAGAAGGTAGCTAAGAGTACAATAGGTGGATCGGGGTGGGGATGGAGGTAAAAGTGAGGACTCCAGATGCTAGAAATCAGAGTCTATGTTAGTGCGGTGCTGGAAAAGCACAGCTGGTCCGGCAACATCAGAGGAGCAGGAAAATCGACATTTTGGGCAAAGGCCCTTGGGGATGAAGGTGATAGGTCAGAGAGAAGGGTGGAGTGGATAGGTGGGAAGGAAGATAGGCAGGTAGGACAAGTCATGAGGACAGTGCTGAGCTGGGAGGTTGGAGTATGGGTAAGGTGGGGGGGAGGGGAAATGAGGAAACTGGTGAAGTCCACATTGATACCCTGGGGTTGAAGTGTTCCAAGGCGGAAGATGAGATATTCTTCCTCCAGGCGTCGGGTAGTGAGGTAGTGGAGGAGGCCCAGGACCTACGTGTCCCCGGCAGAGTGGGAGGGCGAGTTAAAATGTTGGGCCATGAGGAGGTAGGGTTGATTGGTGTGGGTGTCCCGGAGATGTTCCCTAAAATGCTCTGTGAGAAGGCGTCCTGTCTCCCCAATGTAAAGGAATTGGTGTGTTAGTTATCTGCTCCTTGTGTAGATCCATGTCACACACTGATCCTAGCTCCATGAGAATTGTCCAGAGGCAGGGGAGAGGCAGAGCATCCTAGAGTTGGGGAATTGTAGACAGTTCCACTTTGTATTCAGCAAGCTGGAATCTTAACCGGAAACTTTAACTCCATATCTCTCTGCAAATGCTGCCTGATCTGCTGAGTTTTTCTAGTATTGATTATTGAGGTTTCCATTTGCAATATTGTCAGATACCATATATCAGTACTCTTAAAACTCTATGCTGCATTGCTGCAAAGTTCTGTTGCTGATGCTCCAAATGACTGCACACTTTACAATAAGATTTAATGCTAAATATTGTGCATGTTGCCACCTTTAATAAGTACTCACTGTTGACTCCTCACTTTCGATTTGGCATGAACTTTCCTTGAATTATAACCACAATACTGGGGTTAGTTTAAAATACAGAGCAGGTTGCTGCCAAAAAAGCAGATTCATTATCTTAGATCTGACAGGAGGAAATATAGGTGTTAGTTTGCTGATGCAAAAATGCTCCATAAGGATGCTAATGTGAAATCTATCATTTTATCCAAAGGCAATATAAATGAATTATTAACTGTTACATTAAATACTAAATCTTTATTTATGATATATATTATAACTATATATGACTTGAATCTTTTTTTGTATTATTGAGAGTTTGCCAAGTATAAAATTATGCCCCTAACATTTTTTCTTTTTGTCACTTATGTAGTAATATAATTGTTTTTTGCGTTCCCTACTGACCATTACTTTATTGCATCCTAATTTAAATTCAACCTGCTTTGATTATATATTTTAATTCCTCTCATTCTGTCTCGTCCCAGATTTTCTTATTACCATGAATCCTTCAGTTGGAAGTGAAGGCAATTCTGATCTCGTATGTTCTGCTCCATTACTCCAAACACCATAACATACAGTTCAGAATGAACTGCTCTATAACAGCTTTACAATGGAACTCAATCCACTCCTCAGCTAAATTCCATTCATCCAATTCCAGCATTGGATGGTCATTAAGAATAGAAATTCCTGGCAGATGTTTTCCTGCTAACCCAGAGGCATTGAAGCCAGATATAGCCCTCTTTCTGTTGGTTTGGCCAAAGTCACCAAATTCAATATAGCTCGGGAATTAAGTCTGGCATCTTTCTGGTGTGGATAAGATGTGTCATTTGTTGGATGGATTCATTTGTTCCCTATTGGTTGAAATGGATGAACAACAAACCCAGAGAATACTGGATGTCTGGGAACACTCAGAACTGGATAAGAAGGAAACGTGAGGTTTTAATAGGTAGAAAGGCAGCAAATCAACAGAGGCCCTAGTCAAGTATAGACAGTGCAGGGAATGTATTCAAGAAAGCAATTAGGAGAGTAAAGATGGAGCATACAATACACTAGCAGGGAAAGTTAAGGAGAATCCCAAGATATCCTGTAAGTATAAAAAAAGCAAGAGGATAACCAGGGAAAGGACAGGTGTGATTAGAAATTAGAGGATGCTTGGAACCAGAGGACATTATCAGATTCTTAATAAAATACCTTACATCTACTTTCACTTTCGAGAAGAATGATGGAGGCACAGAATTCAGGAAGAAGGACTGTGAGGCTCTTGAGCTGCTTGACATATGTGAGGTAGTATTGAAGGTTTTAAGGGGTTCCAAAGAGGACATATCCCCAGATCCAAATGAGTTGTATCCCAGGCTGCTGTAGGAGATGAGGGAGGAAACTACAAGGGCTCTGGCACAAAGTTTTAAATTGTCTCTGCCCACGGGGGAGCTGTCAGAGGACTGAAGGACAACTAATGTGGTTCCACTTTTCAAGAACAGTAGTAAAGAGAAACCAGGGAATTACAGACCAGTGAGTCTCATATCAGTGTTAGAGAAGCTGTTGAAGAAAATTCTGAAACAGAGAATCAATCACCAATTGGCAGGCAAGGTTTGATCAGGGATAGCCAGAATGGCTTCGTCAGAGGGAGGTCATGCCTAAAACATTTTATAGGAATTTTAAAATTAAGAATTTATCAATCTCAAAAAAAAGACTCACAAGGGATTAAGGGATATGGGGAGAGTGGCGTTGAAATGCCCATCAGCCATTCAGTGGTGGAGTGGATTCGATGGGCCGAATGGCCTTACTTCCACTCCTATTTCTTATGGTCTTATGGAATTTTCAAGGAGGCGAGAAGAAGAGGGTAGTTGATGTAGTTGATGAATTTCAGCAAAGTCTTTGACAAGGTCCCACATGGAGGCTGATAAGAAGATAAAAGCACATAGGATCCTGGGTAACTTGGTAAATTGGTTTGAAAATTGGCTTAGTGACGTGAGACGGGGGCGTGGCAATAGAAGGCTGTTTGCGTGACTGGAGACCGGTACCCAGTTATGTATCACAAGGATCAATACTGGGTACTTTAATGTTCATGATATATGTAAACAATGGAGATGTGAATGAGGGGAGAAGATAAGTAAGTTTACAGATGACACAAAGATTGGCTGGATAGTTAAAAGTGAAGAAAAATATCTTGGGGTTCAGGACGGTATCGATGGATTGGTCAGGTAGGTAGATCAGTAGCAAATGGAATTCAACTCTGATGAATGTGAGTAATGCACTTTGGAAGGAATAAAATAACAAGGGAGTACTCAATGAATGGCAGGAAACTAGGAAACTCAGAGGAACAGCTGGATCTTAGGGTGCTTGTCCACAGATTGCTGAAGGTGACAGGACAGGTGAATAGGGTAGTTAAGAAGGCAAATAGGATATTTGCCATTATCAGTCATGGCATAGATTATATGAGTAGGGAGGTTATATTGGAGCTGTACAAGCATTTGTTTGGCCACAGCTGAACTGCTGGTTGCCTCACTATGGGAAGGAGATGATTCTATTGGAAAGAGTGCAGAGGAGATTCACCAGGATGTCACCTGGGATAGAGTATTTTAGGTATGAAAGGGAAGATGGATAGGCTTGGGTTGTATTCTTTGGAACAGTGAAATCTGATTTGTTGTAAAGTAATGAGATGCATGGACAGGGTGGATAGGAATCAACTGTTCCCCCTTTTTTGAAAGGTCAATAATGATGGGGCATAGTTTTAAGGTGAAGAGCAGGAGGAATTTGAGGAAAAACCTGTCCCCAGAGGGTAGTGGGAATCTGGATTGCACTGCCTGAGAGGACGGTAGAATTGGGAAACCTCGCGACCTTTACAAAGTTCATGGATGAACATTTGAAATGTCGTAACAGTTAAGGCCATGGGCCAAGTGCTAGAAAGTGGGATTAGTGCAGGTAGGTTAGCACAGACTCAATGGGATGAAAGGCTTCTTCTGTTCTAGATGACTCTATAACTTGTGTCATTAGGGGTCATTCGTGGAACTACAATGAACTGCAATTTTATTTCTAATTTAATGTTAAGAAATGTTGAACTTTTTATTCATATAAGTATATATGTAATGAAACATCAGTGCTGAGAAATGTAATAGGTACAGACAGATGCAATGCAGGATATTAATACTGACACAGAATGGAACATAGTTTCACCTCCCTTTGTCTCTCCATTGACCAGTAAGTTAGTCATTTAACTGAGAACAGCGTACAATTGATTGGCTTTTCAGTGAATAAGTAAATCATTAATAGGCCCTATTGGATACATGAGTCTTGAGTTTTGCTCCTGAGGCAGGTACAGAGAGCCAGAAATTTCCATACCCAATGTAAGGAAAATGCCCTGAATGGCAGCAAATTCATGTTAGCGACATGGGATGGAAGCAGCCCCACTGTACCCTGATATAAATTGGAGATGCCTCAAACCCTGCCAAATGCCAAGGTAGGCTGTTGAAAAAGTTTGATTTGGTTCTGAGGGATTCTTTTCTTTGTTCTTTTCTTAAATAGTGGGCTCTCTTACCCTCACCTCTCACACCAGCTCAGCCCTTAGCCATTCCCCATGTCCATTCATGCCAAGCCATGGCAACTCATTCCTCCCACTTGCAGTAAGATCACGTTTGGGCTGAAATTAGTCCACACCATTGTTAGTCAAAATCAGCAACCTTTATGACGTAACCATACTATATCGGGAGTGACTAAGAGGAAACATGATTTGGAGATGCCAGTGTTGGACTGGGGTGTACAAAGTTAAAAATCACACAACACCAGGTTATAGTCCAACAGGTTTAATTGGAAGCACACTAGCTTTCGGAGCGACGCTCCTTCATCAGGTGGTAGTGGAGGGCTCAATCCTAACACACAGAATTTATAGCAAAAATTTAGTGTGATTTAACTGAAATAATACATTGAAAAATTGATTGTCTGTTAAGCCTTTCATCTGTTAGAATACCGTGATAGTTTCGCTTCTTTCATGTGTAAATCACAGAACCTTTTTTTAAAAAGTTGCATTCTCGGGTTAGCTGTTAACAATGGTGATAGCCAGACAATATGTTGAAGGTGTTGGCCCCCTGTGTTCTCTAGGTAAAAACAATGACTGCAGATGCTGGAAACCAGATTCTGGATTAGTGGTGCTGGAAGAGCACAGAGTTCAGGCAGCATCCCAGGAGCAGTAAAATCGACGTTTCGGGCCAAAGCCCTGATTCTTGATGAAGAGCTTTTGCCCGAAACATCGATTTTACTGCTCCTCAGATGCTGCCTGAACTCTGTGCTCTTCCAGCACCACTAATCCAGAATCCCCCCCGTGTTCTCTATCTATGCCATGATGTTTAGATTGATTCTAATCGAAAAGAGAGATAACGGTCTTTTACATGATTTCATGCATGAACTCTTTGCTCATTAGCTATTATTAAAGGTATAGTTAAGCCTCCACTGCACAATTCCCCACAAGTCTTTATCCCCATTTACTATTTGTGTATCAGCCCACATATAAAAAATTTGAAGAATGTTTTGCACAGCTTCAATGTGTTTCAATCTTGTGAATTTTGTCTTTGTTTCAAATCAAACTATTATCCATAATTTTACCAAATATAAAAAAGTTATTCCTTGGTCCTGCTACTTATTGGCAGTTTTGATCTTGTGATTGATGATCTGCATACTCTCTTAATGTTTGAATGGATTTTGGAAATTGATTAAGAGTATTTTAGTACAGCGATTTGAAACCACAGCAATATTGGTTACAAAGACATCCACATTCATTTACATCAATGTTTTAGTAAAATCCCCAGTGAAAAAAAGGAGCTATCAATTATAAAATAAAAATGCTATTTATGAATGTAATAAATCATTAATTCCACTATGGTAATTTGATACACATCCAATCAATGTATAAACTTTCAGAATACATAATTAGTGAGGATGCAAATAAATGTAATTTTAAAGGTCACCATCATCATTTATCTGAGTGCGGCCAGCAATGCTGCTTTCTGATTCCAAAGGACAGAAGTTTGTGTGGAATTTCATAGAATCCCTACAATGTGGAAGCAGGCCATTCAGCCCATTGAGTCCATGCCAACCACCCAAAAAGCATCCCATCCAGACCCACCCCCATACCCTATCCCTATAACCCTGGAAATGCCATGGTTAATCCATCTAGCCTGCACATCTTTGTATTGTGGGAGGAAACCAGAGCACCTGCAGGAAACCCATGCAGGCATGGAGAGAAATTGCAAACTCCATACGGTAACCCATGGCTAGAACTGAGTCCAGGTCCTTGATGCTATGAAACAGCAGTGCTAACTAATGAGCCACTGTGCTGCCCAATTTATTTATTATTTTATGGAATGTGGGCATCACCAATTGCCCTTGGGAATGTGATTGGGAGCTACCTTCTTAAACTGCCAAAGTATATTGGGCACCCACAATTCCATTAGAAGGGGAGTTGCAGGAATTTGCAATAAGTGAAGGAACAGTGATATATTTCCATGTCAGGATGGTGAGTGAGTTGGAGAAGAACTTGCAGGTGGTGGTGTTCCCATGTATCTGCTGTCCTAGATGGAAGTGGTTATGGGTTTAGAAGGTCCTGTTGAAGGAGCCTAAGAGTTTTAATGGATATTTATTTGAATATAGGATTGTAAGAGGATTGAGATCATATCTCATAATTTAAGTCTGTGCAATCTTTCATAATGATTGCTTCTTTTTAAAACATTTATCCCCAAATTAAGAATCCATCAGTGGATGGAGAAAGAATATATATATCAAATCAGTTCATGCTCCCATACTGAAATATCTCCTCATGCATTATTACTTTTCTTTGTAGCTTCCTTTTTGGTTCTTGTATTTTTTTTCCTGTACTCACAGCCATAATTTTACCTTGTATATGTCTGAGGTCATCGAGTGTCTGTACTTTTATTTTGCTGGTGAATACAGGAGACTAATTTGTGTGAAAGATTTGTATCAAGGTTATTTACATATTTTTTTCTCATGTTACTACTTAACATCAACATTGTTTTCTTTATTCAGCTTCTTTCTTACTTTCTTGCTGTTTTGTCTGGTAACAAGTGTCATGGATGCCTTTAGTTACTCTTTTCTTTCTCACTGTCTACTTCTCTCCTGCATGGTGATATTCTCCACTCTCTCCTTCTCCTGAACCGAACTTGCCCTTCACTCCTCCTTAGAACATGTTGACACCAAGAACAGCTATGTAAGAATCCTACTCATTGACTACAGTTCAGCCTTCAACACTATTATCCCCTCGAGACTGATTACTTAGTGATCTCAGACTAAGCCCCACTCTCTGCATCTGGATCCTCAGTTTCCTGACCCACAGGCCACAATCAGTGAAAATTGGGGACAATATTTCATCTTCACTAACACTCAACATTGGACTTCCCCAGGGATGTGTACTCAGCCCCCTACTGTACTCACTGTATACCCATGACTGCGTCACCAAATACCAGACTAATGCCATTTACAAGTTCATTGATGACACCACCATAGTCGGTTGAATCTCAGGTGGCGATGAAACAGACTACAGACGGGAGGTGGAAGAGCTGGAAAAACGGTGCACAGAGAGTAACCTAGCTCTCAATGCCGGCAAAACCTAGGAACTCATTATTGACTTTTGGCGGGATGTTATTCATGTCTCCCTACACATTAACAGCACAGAGGTGGAACAAGTGAAGAGTGTCGAGCTTTCTTGGAATCTTCATGTGGTCTCACTAGTTACAAAGGCCCAATAACATCTCTTCTTCCTCAGACAGCTGAGGAAATTTGGCATGATGGCGAATAACCTTGCCAACTTTTATAGGTATGCCATTGAGAGCATTCTGTCTGGATGTATCATTACCTGGTATGGCAACTGTACCATTCAAGATCAGAGGTTACAGAGAGTGGTGAACTCAGCCCAGGCAATCACAAAGGCCAACCTCTCATCCATAGAATTCATCTACCAGGCCCGCTGTCAAGGAAAGGCCGCCCTATTCTTAAAGATCCATTCCACCCAGGCAATGTTTTTCTACAATCTCTACCATCGAGGAGAAGGTACTGAATCCTTAACACATGTACCAGCCAGTTTCGCAATTTTGTATCCTACTGTTATTAGAATACTGTATGGACTCACAATCTCTTTAACATTCACCTGTACCTGTGTTTTTGTTTTTGCCGCTGTTTACCTATCATTTACTATCTGTACTACTTTACTCTATGAACTGCCTGTATTGCTTGCAAGGCAAAGCTTTTCACTGTGCCTCAGTACACATGACAATAAATTCAATTCAATTCAATTCAATTCTAATTCTGTCTGAAGAAAGCAGTACGTATGTACAAACAAATGATTTTAATGTAGTCCATTTGGAAAATCATGTTTAGAATATTTTGAGTAATTTAGGTAAGTTATTTTAAATGAAGATTGATGAGCTAGGGAAAGGTTGGAGGGGCAGAATTTTACAGATCCTGCATGATATGGGCTGTGGCAAGAATTGTAAAGAATATATGCAAAGTCCAGAGAGGCCCATCTCGACATCGGGAGCAACTCATTGAATTTTCCAACCAAGTTCCACACATTGAGACATGATTCTTGCAGGCAGCAGTGAGATGCCTATTCAGGGGACTATTGCTTGGTGTTGGCCTCATTAACTGCACATTTCACCTCATTAATCTACAGCTCCTATCCTACTACCACTGTGAGGACACTCGACATCAAGAATTTGTTGAATCATGGAATCCTTGCAGTGTGGAAGTAGACCATTCAGCCCTTTGAGTCCATGCTGTCCCTCTGAAAAACATCCGACCCAGACCCACCCTCCTATGCTATCCCTGTAACCCCGAAACTGGAGAAAACCCATGCAGAAATGGGGTGAATGTGCAAACTCCACATAGACTGTCACCTGAGGCTGGAATCCAACCTTGGTCCCTGGCACTATGAGGGAGCAGTGCTAACCACTGAGCTGTCAAGCAATTCTCAACAGGCAAGTCAGAGCAGATGCTTGGAGACACCAGTTCGCCACTTAGTCCTCCATCTTGGATACCCCAGCATCTCAGGGCACACTCCATAGGAACTGGTTGCACACACCCTACATCCACAGAACTTGGCAGACAACCCTTGCATCATTGTGGCACATCTCTGATCCACTTACAGTATGCTTTTGTGCTTCAACCCTTTTTTTCCTCGTCAACCTGTTCAGAGTTGTCAATATACACCTCTGGAGCAGGTGAGATTTCAACCCAGTCTTCCTGGCTCAGAAGAAGGGATACTACCACTGCACACGGGATTCCATGCTGCACCTCATGATGTAATTCTACTACACTCAGCTCGCAGATTGGACCAGGTTGTAAGTGAGAGCTACTCTGTTGCTGACTCAGCGTTCATCAACTCTGAGCTCACAGTATCTCCGCCTTGCCTCGAACATTGCATAAGATTACATATTAGATTAGATTACTTACAGTGTGGAAACAGGCCCTTCGGCCCAACAAGTCCACACCAAGTCCACACCACCCCACCGAAGCGTAACCCACCCATACCCCTACATCTACTTCTACCCCTTACCTAACACTACGGGCAATTTAGCATGGCCAATTCACCTGACCTGCACATCTTTGGAATGTGAGGAACACCCGGAGGAAACCCACGCAGACACGGGGAGAATGTGCAAACTCCACACAGTCAGTCGCCTGAGTCGGGAATTGAACCCAGGTCTCTGGCGCTGTGAGGCAGCAGTGCTAACCACTATGCCACCGTGCCGCCCATGATTAATGAAAATAGCAATTTCTCTCGTCATAACTAAAACTTCGAATCTTTTCTATCATCTTAGAGAGTCTTTTATCTCTCAATCAGTGGCTTTGATATTATTCTCAAACAATGAGCCAAAACTGAACTTTTAGCGTAAGAGCTAGTCTATGAACTGCACTAGTTTTCACTGTAGAGATTGTAGGAGAGAACATGATCTGCATCTTTAAAGTGGCGTCTATTATTTATCTTGGATTAACCTATAAAAATGGAATTGTCATTTTTAGATGAAATCCTTTACAACAAAACAATCAATATCTGGCTAGGGATGTGAGTGAAGGCTTTAGAGGTGATCAAATACTCTACAGAGGTCAATGGTTTATTTTCTGTTGGAATTAAACAGAAGCTGTAGGAATGATTTAGCCAAGATTGAATAATTTGGGTCAATAGAACAATGGCATTTTTAATTTCAGAAATGAGAATGCTTTCTCACAAGTTTCAATGCTTTATCAACCCAGGCTTAGTTGCAAGTAACACTTGTGTTACACAAGTTCCAGAAAACAACCATCTCCAACAAAGGGTAATTTAACCATTTCCCTTTGATGTTCAACAGTTTTAACATCATTGAATCTCTCAACATCAACATCTTCAGAGTTACCACTGATCAGAGGCTCACCATATAAATACAGTGATAACAAGAGCAGGTCAAAGGGTAGGAATTGTGTGCTGAGTAACTCACCTCTTGACCTTCTAAAGCCTATCCACCATCTACAAGGCTTAAGTCAGGAGCATGATCGAATATTCCCCATTTGCCTGGATCAATTCAACTCCAACAACACACTAAAAGTTCAATACCATCTAAGACAAAGCTGACACAGGATGACAATACTATGTGAAAGTGAGGACTGCAGATGTTGGAGATCAGAGTCGAGAGTGTGGTGCTGGAAAAGCACAGCAGGTCAGGCAGCATCTGAGGAGCAGGAGAATCGATGTTTCAGTCAAAAGCCCTTCAGCAGGAATTTCATCAGAACAATACTATGCACCATCTACTGTACTGGAGCAATTTAGAACTGCTGTTTCAAAAGCATCTCACAAATCCATGATCTCTAGTATTTAGATAGAGAAGGACAGGAGCCACTTGTCAGGGACTAGGTAGTTTTCTGGTGATCATGGGACACCAGTCACTGGCTATAGAACCAATGGGAGACCCATGTTGCATCCTCTGAGTAGAACCATCATTGTGAGAGCTCACTGGAGGACTTTCCATGGGCTTACGACCCCACTGACGTCAAGACCCATCCATCAGGAGTTACCAGCCAATTACAGCCAGTAGTTCTTTGTCTCCGTGGCACCAAGCTGCAGGGAGCTAGGAGCTGCAGCTGGAATAATACTGGAGGCCCAGGTTTTCCCAGCAAACCAAATCAAATGGTGAGACAGGATTCATCGAGTGGGGGATGATGTAGTTGGGAGGTGTTGGGGTTTATTGCAAGGGCAGAATGTTGGCTCTCAGGTGGCCTCCTTTTCCTAATGCCAGGTGCCTTGTTTAGACAGAGTTCCTTTGAATAAATGATGCCCCTCAGAAACCATAAGCAAAACCATAAATGTTTGTCTGTTATGTTCCCCAGACGACAACAGGCCTGTCCTCTTGGCTGGTGCTGGCAGAAGTATAAAGAAATCATTAATGGCCCATTCATTCACCAAAGCTTCAATTGATGAGTGCCATGAACCTAATCAGGGTACCCACTTGCCACCATCATGCCTGATTAAATGCCCACCTTTACTCTAAACGGCCATGGAGACAATATTATATACTAGCCATGATAGCACTACCACTTGTAAATGGTTCCCCTCTAAATCACACACCATTGTAACTTGGAAATATATCACCATACTTTCATTGTCACTGAGTGAAAACCCTTAAATGCCCTCCCAGCAGTGTTGTGAATGTAACTAGTCCCATTGACTACAGTGATTCAAGAAGGAGACTCAAAAGTATCTCCTCAAGGACAATTAGGGATGGAAAGAAATCAGTCATGTTCGTATCTAATGAACACCAAAAAGGGAAATCTTGGATAGAAGTCATGCCAGATTATGTGGACTATATTAGACTTGAGCACAAGATCAAAACACTGGAGCATCATCAAAATGATTTTAGTGAATTTATTAAACTTATCAACTCATGCATGACATTATTTAAAATATGTGCAGCAGGCATCACATTTATATCTCTGATGAAATTGCACATTTGTTTGGTTATCACATGAGCCATTCGTTACATTTGGTCACAGAAATGCTGTTGACATTTGTAGTGCAGCTGGTAGTTATTAACAATGGAAAACAATAAACATCTACAAGAGAGTGGGCCCATGTAGGTACAATGGTTGGATTTTACTGGGCACCATTGCCTGATGCCCCCTACAGGCAATAGGGACCCCAGTCACCTAAAAGGGTATTCCACTGCCATTTTACATTGGAAGCAGCATTATTTGCCCAAGGTCATGACTTCCATCACCAGTTGGGGAGTTATATCTTGCCTTAGAAAGCTGCTGACAAATTTGATATGGGGAGTGGCTACTGCGAGGATTACAAGCAGGCCTGCAGAGCCAAACCTTAAGACATGTCTGGGTTATCAGCAGGGCTGAGCTGGCATACATTGGTGAGAAAATGAGGTGGTGGGAGGCAGGGTTTGAGAAATAGAGAGAGGCAGGGGAGAGATGATGGGAGTAGCACCACCTATTGGCACATGAACCCATCCCCCTCTCCTCCTCACAATGGATGTCACGCTACCTTGCCTTACCACACTCCCTGATGTAAATGCTGTCTCCTCCACCCACTACAAAATGGGAAATAAGTGACAAGGAAATGTAGTGGAAAGGCTGTGTGCTACATTTCGGTGCCCTTCCCTTTTCACCATCTGGGGGTTGTAAGGGCTATAACATCCAGCCTTATGATTTCTTGAACTAGTCAAATTAAGCCACAATGGCAAGGTTCCTTGGAAGTCCCAAGCACGCCAATAAGCATGCAGACACTTTGACCTCCATATGCTCAGACCTCAAGGGGTAAGGATGTTGCGGGGTGGGGGGGGTGTTGGCTTTGGCACCGTAGCACAGTGGGCTGGATTTTTCCTCTGACTATGTAAATGGATACAATCCTGCCAACATAGAAAGTTAAAGAGCTATGAGGGAAAAGTGAGAAAGTTTTAATTTTTTAAACATCACCAACAATAATTAAAATATGAAGCAATGTGACTCCAGACTTTTAAAAGCAAATGATGGGTGCCAGCGAGGTCATAATAATTGGCAATAATGAAGACTTATTACAATATTAAAATTGTACTCACACTTATATGGGCAGGCACTAACATCTGGCGTGGTTCCTGGGTATCTCTAAGTCAGACCTGGAACTCTTTTGAACTCCAATTCACACAGCAGCTGTTGTCCACCTTGTCCCTTAATAACAGTATGCACCACGGCCTCCTCATTGTCTTAGGGCAGAACCAGGGATTTATAACATTAAATGTACTATAAAAGTGTCAGTTATTGTTTAATGATAATACCTGAGTCAGAACATAAATCATGCAAAACACATTTTAAAATGATAATTCAGAAGAGGATGGAAATGTGGAAGTACATCGAAGCAAAGCTGATTTAAAGGACCAACAGAACTTGGAAAATAAATTGAATCATATTGGCAAACAATGACACAAAACATTAATGTGAAACAGTTAAAAAGATGTTCAACATTGAACAGGAAAAGTATATTCTACTTAAGAGAATAAAGTAACCAAAAATTCCAAAGATGGTGTGAGAAAATTATCTTTTATACATCAAACGGTCATGATTTGGAATGCACTTTCTGAGAAGATGGTGGAGGCAGATTCAACTGTCGCTTTTAAAAGTGAATTGAATAAAAACAGGAGATAAATTGTCAGGGTTACTGGGAAAGGAGGGAGAGTGAAACTAGCTGAATTATTCTAGTAGCGACGTGGTGAGTGTTCTGCATCAAATTATGTCTTATGTGTTGTAACAATTCTTACCTTCTATGATATCAAATATGGGGTTGACAAAATGAAATGTTAGTGTTGAGAGTGTGTTGCTGGAAAAGCACGGCAGGTCAGGCAGTATGATTAGCAAGGTTAGATCTCATGGAATACAGGGAGAACTAGCCATTTGGATACAGAACTGGCTCAAAGGTAGAAGACAGAGGGTGGTGGTGGAGGGTTGTTTTTCAGACTGGAGGCCTGTGACCAGTGAAGTGCCATAAGGATCGGTGCTGGGTCCTCTACTTTTTGTCATTTACATAAATGATTTGGATGCGAGCATAAGAGGTACAGTTAGTAAGTTTACAGATGACACCAAAATTGGAGGTGTAGTGGACAGCAAAGAGGGTTACCTCAGATTACAACTGGATCTGGACCAGATGGGCCAATGAGCTGAGAAGTGGCAAATGGAGTTTAATTCAGATAAATGCAAGGTGCTGCATTTTGGGAAAGCAAATCTTAGCAGGACTTATACACTTAATGGTAAGGTCCTAGGGAGTGTTGCTGAACAAAGAGACCTTGGAGTGCAGGTTCGTAGCTCCTTGAAAGTGGAGTCATAGATAGATAGGATAGTGAAGAAGGCATTTGGTATGCTTTCCTTTATTTGTTAAAGTATTGAGTACAGGAGTTGGGAGGTCATGTTGTGGCTGTACAGGACATTGGTTAGGCCACTGTTGGAATATTGCGCGCAATTCTGGTCTCCTTCCTATCGGAAAGATGTTGTGAAACTTGAAAGGGTTCAGAAAAGATTTACAAGGATGTTGCCAGGGTTGGAGGATTTGAGCTATAGGGAGAGGCTGAACAGGCTGGGGCTGTTTTCCCTGAGCGTCGGAGGCTGAGGGGTGACCTTACAGAGGTTTACAAAATTATGAAGGACATGGATAGGATAAATAGACAAAGTATTTTCCCTGGGGTCGGGGAGTCCAGAACTAGAGGGCATAGGTTTAGGGTGAAAGGGGAAGATATAAAAGAGACCTCAGGGGCAACATTTTCACGCAGAGGGTGGTACGTGTATGGAATGAGCTGCCAGTGGATGTAGTGGAGGCTGGTACAATTGCAACTTTTAAGAGGCATTTGGATGGGTATATGAATAGGAAGGGTTTGGAGGGATATGGGCCGGGTGCTGGCAGGTGGGAATAGATTGGGTTGGGATATCTGATCGTCGTGGACAGGTTGGACTGAAGGTCTGTTTACATGCTGTACATCTCTGTGACTCTATCTGAGGAGCAGGGGAATTGACGTTTCAGGCCAGAGCCCTTCATCAGGAATCTTGTCACCAGCAACACACTCTCAACTCTGATCTCCAGCATCTGCAGACCTCACTTTCTCTAAAATGAAATATTATACTACATGGTAGAGTAAGCTTTGTGCATATTTGTTACATCTAAGTTACAGTGTAGCCTTTGATCGTAGAAGCTTGTGTGAAGTACATAAAACCAACCCAGATTAAATGGCCATTTGCTGCACTCTATATCCTATATAATTTGGTGCAACAATTGGTTAATAACCAAATCATTATTCATCCATGTGCTTTCAATGTTCTTTGAGTTTTTTTTAAACTAATTTAATTATTTTGTTTAATACTTTTCAGTTATGCTAATAAGACTTGGCCATGGGCATTTTAATTTGGAAACCAGGAATGCACTTCATTTGATTAGTATTGAAGGTTTTTGCAAAATCCAAAAAAAAACAGTAAATGCTCTTTTGCATTGGCAGCTTCCAGCTCTACTACAAATATTAATCCAATATTCCTGGAATTCTTTTGGACAATTCTCAATTGGTAACACAAAATAAGAATTTATGGTTGAAGCTTAATAAATATCCATAATTATTGACCATAAAGCATTTCATAAAATAAAAATGAGGGAACCACATTGTGTAATTGGTACATTTTTGTAAAAATTCCATATTTAGAAAACATTTGGCCTAGAAGACTGGTCTTGACTGCCTCCAAAGCGTTCGAAATATTGTAGGCAATATGTACAAACTCAGTATGAATTGGAAATGTTCCATCTGCCATACTGGCAAAGATCAAGAAATGTGTGCAGTGTTCTAGGCTTAAACAGGACTTTGTCCTGTTGTATATGTTCAATTAAAGAATGAGCGTTCATTTTAAGCTGTTACTGTGCGATCGGTTTACTCTGAGCCACCCGGGATAACTGGTTCTACAAGGCTGCAATCAACAAGTTACGGTTTTAAGATACCTGAATGTGTCTTAAAATGTTTCTCTCTGACTCCCTATCAAAAGGATTTAAAGAGGTTGTGTTCACACTGTCCAATCACTTGCAACTCCATTCAGAACTGTCTTAAACTGCACCTGGCCAAAGCTCTCCTCTTCCTGGTCAGTGTTCCCTCACCCCTGGTCATTTGTCCCTCTACTAGTTACAGGACTTCACCTTGATTTTAACTTTTTAATTAAAAAAACACTTTGTTTGGACATTTTATGATATACCTCTGGGCAAGGTGGGACTTAAACCTGAACTCTCTGACTCAGAGGAAGGGACACCACTGTTGATGTCTTTTTTTCCACAAATCCAGCCAACACAAGTTTCTGCTCAAAAGTAGATGCTTTATTATCGGACAGCCGGCGAGAGATTCTCAATGTGACCAGAAGTAGTCACTCGTCTACTTGTGGTGATACCCTCTTCATGAATCACTGCCCGACACACAAAGACAGTATTTTTTATAGGGATAAAACAAAAGGTTTATCAATCACATGGTCGATTGTCATCACATAGTTTAAGATAGGCAATTATGAATTTACAAAACCCGATGAATGTTGATGTCCTGTTATAACTTGTGAATGCATTACAAGGATTGATTATTGTATTCTTCATGATCGTGCGTTGATGGAAAGAGATTAAACAGAAGGATTCTGCCTGTTCTCAATAGGGGAATTCACATACCTATGCTAATATAGAGGGGAAGTAAGACAATGGGAGCAGGAGGCTGTTTAACAGGGTTATGGCCAAGGCTATCAGTCTAGTCTGGGAAGGACAGATATCTCTGTCTGAGGCTGCAGAGGAATCCACACATGTGGCTCCACTAGATTCCTTTTCTGAGATACAGTCAGCCTCCCCCCGACGGAGCTGTTCAGTCTATATTGTAAGAGGACAGACGTACAATTGATACTGCAGTGAGGCAAAAGTAGGGACTGCAGATGCTGGAGAACAGAGTCTAGATTAGAGTGGTGCTGGAAAAGCACAGCAGGTCAGGCAGCATCTGAGGAGCAGGAAAATCGATATTTTGGGCATTCCTAATGAAGGGCTTTTGCCCAAAATGTTGATTTTCCTGCTCCTCAGATGTTGCCTGACCTGCTGTGCTTTTCCAGCACCACTCTAATCTAGACTCTGATACTGCAGTGAGTCTCTTTGGCAGTGGAATGTTTAACCCTTGAGCCCCCAGAATGCCTTGAAAGAGAAGTAAAATATTGGAACTGATTCCTTTGTGGCTCTCTAACTTCCTCACTACCATAAAGCACCACAACACCTTTAAATTCAGAGCAGGCAATTGACTGCCTGCCGTCTGGGGTCCCATTCCCTTAAAGGATGAAGCACTGGCAGGTCTCCAGTGCCAGCAGTGCTGGGAGCCGGGCAGTATGACAGAGATGATACTACACAGGGGCTGAGTGCCATTTCAATGAAGCCCCCACCAGGCCTCCATGCAGGCTTGAAAGATCAATGCCACTCAACATTGGCATTAGGAAGCATCGGCTTTTGTTGTGATTTATCATTATTGACAGCTAAGACTGCGCAGTTTTGTCTCCATATATGATACAAAGATCATTCTGAAATCTACTGGTCAGGTTAATATTGCCAGAACAGCAGAAAGAAATCCCTGTGTCCCTTAATTGGTCGCTTAAGGGCCTAAATTGACCTCAAGTTGGGTGGGCTATTCACCAACTTCCCTGGTAAAATGCCAGCACCAGTGGGAAGGCAAGGGGCACAGCAGCCCCACCTGCACTCCCAGCCAATTGTTCACCTGTCTTCCCATAGCCTGTCTCCCAACTCACTGGAAACCTCCAAAGTCCTAGTCACAATTACATAATGAAGTCAACATCAGGAAAAAAACATTCCAAGACACCACAATATTTCAAAAAGACTGGCAGTATGAAAAATGGGGAGGGGTCCTCCCTCATAAATAATGCCATAAGAGCAGTTAGAAAGGAACTTGGCTCAGAATATCAGCAACCGGACTTAGGGGGATTAGTAAAAATAAAAATAATTTGGATGGTAATTGAAGGAAATAAGCATACAGGACGAGGGAGTCAGAATGAATGGAGTGCTTTAGTAGAGTTTGCATGGGCTCAATGGGCCGCATAGCCTCCTCCTGTACCTATTCTACTCTATATGACCTGCTGACACCTCTGTGATGTTCCAACTATATCACAGCAACTGTGCCTTGATGGAATGACCAGACATTGAATTGGAATTTTTGATGTGAAGGTATAAAGCGAGGGTAGAATTATCACAGTTCTGTATTAGCTATCCTGGGGATGATGTGAGCTGTGATAAATTGATACATTTGAAATCTCAAGAGGTATACGTAAGTGCAACCACCTATGAAGACAGAAGAAGTGAGGTTGATAATAAAGAATTTCGGATTGAACGAAGATGAGTTGCAATTGCTGACAGGCAATTCTAAAATGATTGACACCATAGGGCTGAAACAATAAGATCGCTAAAAAGCACAGTGTGTGTGTTTTTTCTCCCGTTCCAATCTTCAAATATCAGTGCCATTAAACACTGGCTTTAGGAAGCACCAGTTTTTATTGTGATTTATCATTATTAATGGGCAAGCCTGCACAGTCCTATTTGTCCTTTTTGTCTATGTATGTGACATTACGATCATACTGGAATCTCCTGGTGCTGGGGAAATTAATGGGTATAAAGGCTGGCAAATCCCTAGGGCCTGTTAATCTACATCCCAGAATACTAAATGAAATTGTCCTGGAAGTAATGGATGGATTAGTGGTCATCTTCCAAATTTATATAGGCCTCTGCATCAGTTCCTATGATTGGATGATAGCAAATGTAAGCCCACTATTTCAAAAAATGAAGGAGAGAAAAAAACATAAGAATTATAGACCAGTTAGCATAACATCAATATTGAGGAAAATGCTACAGTCTATTCTAAAAGACAAGATAATGGAACATTTGGAAATTATTAATGGGATTGACAGCAGTTTATGAAAGGCAAATTATGATTAACAAATCTGCTGTAGTCTTTTGAGGATGTAATTAATGGGATGGATAAAAGAGAACCAGTGGATGTCGTTCATTTGGACTCTCATAAAACTTTTGACAAGGTCCCTCATTAGATGTCAAGGGGCAAAATTAACGCATATGTGATGGGGTAATATATTGGCATATATGAAGATTTGGTTGACAGACAGGAATGGGTATAAATGGGTCTTTTTCCAAGTGACAGACATTGATGAGTAGGGACTGCAAGGATCAGTGCTTGAGATCGAGCTATTCAAGAAATTTATAAATAACCTGGATGAGGGAACCAAATGCAACATTTCCAAGTTTGCTGATAACTCTAAACTAGGTGAGATTGAAGAGTGAAAAGGGTGGTACTGGAAAAGCACAGCAGATCATTGCCTTTGAGATGACGGTGGTGAGCTGCCTTCTTGAACCCTAACAGTCCATTTGGTTTAGGTCGACCCGCAATGCTGTTACAAAGGGAATTCCAGGATTTTGACCCAGTGACACAGAAGGAAAAGTGATATATTTTCAAGTCAGGATGGTAAGTGGCTTGGAGGGAAATATGGAGGTGGTGCTGCACTCTTTATTCCAGATGGTAGATGTTCTGAGTTTGGAAGGTGTTGTTTCAGGAACCTTGGTGAATTTCTGCCATGCAGCTTGTAGGTGGCACATACTGCAGCTATTGAGCATCAGGGGTGAAGGAAGTGAGTGATGAAGGTGATACAGTTGGGGACCAGTCAAGTCAGCTTGCTTTGTTCTGGATAGACTGTGTCCTGAACTGGCTTAATAAGATGAACACTTTTACAATATGTTATATTTTCATTTCTTTTCTTAAGTATTATTCAGGCTATCACTTAGATGGTTTGAATTTGTGCCTCCTTATAGATTTGCCATTCATTGGTCTCATATGTGATGGTGTTAGTGTTGTGCCTGGTGTTGTTGGAGTCATGCTTGTTATTGCTGAGCTTGTATCCTTTGCTAGTTATTTTATTGATGCTGCAGTTTCCTGTTGGTGATGCTGATTTGGGACGTTGCTATTGCTGTCAATGATCTTTCCTAATTTTGTAACTCAGGTATAAGTTGAATATGGATTATGTTCTTTCTCATTGACTTGCTAGCTCCAATGATGTATGACCTTGAAATCTCAGCTTCACCAACCATCTTTACTGGGATCCAGGTTTTCATGATGGAATCCTGTACATGCTATTTAATCAACTTACACAATGGTTTTGTTTGTCCTTGTTGAAACATTGATCTTCTTCTACAATTATTGTCTTATATCCTCCAGACTGATTAGAAAACACTTAGACTGTCCCCCTTGTGGACTTTTGCAGCACAGTGGTGGTGTCTCTATCTTTGGACCAGGAGACCTGGGTTCAAGTCCTACCTGCTCCAAAGGCATATCATAACATCACTGGACATGTTATTTAGAAAATACTTTATAGATCAGAATGGAACAGCCTCTTGTGGTGCACTAGTAATGCCCAAACCTCTGAGCCAGGAGGCCCAGGTTCAAGTTCCACTTGCTCCATAATGTCTGTGATATCGATTGATTAGAAAATATCGATAGATCAGAATGAGGAAGAGAGATTGTGGCACAGTGGTACTGTCCCTAGCTTTGGACTAGAAGGCCTGGGTTCAGAAATTATAGTAATGTCTCTGAACAATGTTGATTAAAAACATTTGGATTAGAATGACAGTGAGGTTTGGGTCTCTGTCTCTTGACATTTTGAGAGCACTCTCCTGACTATTTGGCCATATCTTTCTATTACCATATGCTTCTTAGTACAATGTGGTAGTGAATTCTGATATTGAATTAGAACGTTTCTTCAAATCTTTGGCAAGTAAATTAAGTTCTGTTGTCACCTATAATTCTTTCAGGATTCCTTTGCTCAATAAACCAAACTTGCACGGCTGAGATAATTATTGTAGCTGTCAAGTCTTCAACTTTTCAGACAAAAGTAGTATTCAAAGCTTTGAGATATCATTTTTGGTTGTGCGTGGATTAATTGGCTCTCCTAAGGTATCATGGTCTTGAAGCTACTTCAATAGCTATCATCTCTTGTTTCTGCTCTGAAATTCTGGCATACATTGCATATAGACACTATTCTTTCAATACCTTTGTACTTGGCTGACCTGGCTCTGAGCTTACACTTATCCATTGTCACGTCACCTTCATGTACTTTCTGGAGATATTCTTTCTGCATCATTTTGTGTACAATTATTCTGTATCCACTGAAACAGAAAACTACCTTCCAGTGAAATGTCATCTCAGATAGACCAATCCTGCCATAACTGCTGACAGTAGTTGCTGTGTATTAGCAGGCCATCCCAGGATCACTTGTATGGGAAGCTATCTTTGCTGGTCTCAACTCTAAGTTGACTCAGTTTCAATGGTGTTTAATTCACTAATTGAATGGATGTCCATACCATGGTTGTTTTTTTTATCTTGTTTCTTTTCTGACAACAAAGTTAGGCCCAATGCTAGCATTGTTTCTTTTCCTGGCTTGTAATTTAAAATGAAATTGTAACTGAGGAGCCTCAAGAGCAGCCTTCTGGTGTTTTACCCAGATATTTCTTATAGATTTGTGCTCCGGTATATTGTGATCCCTCTCCTCTCTGACATTTCTCCCTTTGAGATCTATTTGGAATTTCTCTTATCCTCAGGTGAATGCCAAAAGCTGGTCTTTCTGGTTTGGTATAACTGCTTTGAGATTTGGATGTAAATGCTACTGGTTTTGGTACAAGCAGAATATGGAGTTAAATCATAACGCTCATTTAAAAAGCCAGTACTGATATGATGGATCAAAATACCTCCTTCTACACTGTAACAATTCAGATATTCTGATATTCCTTCCTGCACCAGGGTTATGCCCCATCTTTTGTTGAAGCATCTACTTGCAAAGGGACAGGATCTTTATTATGACAGACATACCTCCTTGCATTCTGCTTCTTTGAGTATGGTGAAACTTCTATAATAGTGTTAGCCTAACTCTCATGACATGGATCAAGGCAAGCAAGCTTCTCAACTGTTTCTCATCTCTTAGAGCTTCCATCTCAGAGATAGTTATGATGCTTTCAGGGCTCGGTTTGACTGTGTCAGTGTGTTCAGAAGACCTGACCTGTCACTTTCACAATTCATTTTTCTGGCTCTAGTTTGATCCCAGTTTTCCTGATTATCTTCCTGGTTTCATGTAATCTCTAGTCATGACCTTTTCCATGTACTCTTTGGATCTGAACACGTTAGCAATGCTGACTGTTCCTTTGCATTCTCTTTCGCCACAACTGGCTAGCTCAAAGGTCCTTACAGCAAATTCAGTCGGTAGTCACTATTGTAACATAGTCTATAGGACGATGACCTGACAATCAGTGGAAGTGAAATTTATTGACGTATAAATATTGGCAAATCAGTGTAGATACGTCCATGGCCCTTATTCAAAGTAATGCAATGCATTTAGTGCCTCCTGAAAGACTAAAGACAAGGACTCAGTTCAATATCACATTGAAAGACAGCACCTCCAACAGTGCAGTACTCCCTCATTAAAGTATCAGTCTAAATTGCTGTACTCAAGATCTGAAGGAAGACTTGAACCCCCAGCATTCATAAGTGATTAACTGAAACCCAGCTGCCATGTTTAAATTGCTATTATGATCCCAAATGAGATCAGTTAACTCAGCAAAGACAAGAGATCAGAGGATACATGGCCTGTAGAGCTCAGCAAATCACTGCAAGTTAACTTGGCTTTAAGGAGATGAGATATATTCCCAGTGACGATATCACTTACTGTTTATCTAGGAGAAGTCCAGAGATTTATACTTCATTTCAGAGTCCTGTGTCACCTCCTAAATTCCATGGAGATTAAAATTAATTTTGTTCAAGTTATGCATAGTTTCCTTTCAATTCATGAAGTTCCAAATGCAATCCACTTTAGAGGCACTTAAAGGAGCTCATTATTATTGATTACTATTTCATACTTCTCAGTCATTCTTGACTACCTCTATCAGAGATAATAGGATTTCTAAAATATCACTGCAGCTTTCCTTTCGAGATTGGTTCTAAAATGGCAGCATTTTGCTTTTCCAGTACTGCAGTTCCTCAGGCTTTACAATCCTTTTCTATGTCTGGACTTAACTTTCTCCACTGGACCTCTATGTGCCTATTAAATCTTTCTTAAAGAGAACCTACTGTGTTTTTCCATTGTAGTAAAAGTTATTGAGAAAAGCTTAAGAAAAGGCTTGCTTAAATTAACCAGAAAAGCTCCTCTTCCTTCAAGATATTCTGACTTTTAAGAATTTTGTTACAGTCCCAGTACACTGATGCCCAAGCTCTCCCTTCTATACTTTGCATCATCAATCGTATTTTTTAACCAAGCACAGGATTTTAGAATTTTTTTGTTATAATACCAAGCTCAATGTTGAAACACTATGCAACAGGCAGAATTCAGCCTACAAAATCCATAAACCATTTCCTGAATAGACACAGAGAAATAGACTTATCCTATGAGTTTTCAGATGCAGAGCTACCAAACAGAATTGCTGAGTTAGCACAGCAAACCAGGCAGCATCCAAGGAGCAGGAGAATCGACGTTTTGAGCATAAGCCCTTCATCATCAGGTTTATGCCTGAAACGTCGATTCTCCCACTCCTCGGATGCTGCCTGGCTTGCTGTGCTTTTCCAGCACCTCACTGTCGACTCTGATCTCCAGCATTTGCAGTCCTCACTTTCTCCTAGAATTGCTGAGTTGCCGATCATGTCCATACACTATGACTGCTTTCCAGAAAGACAAACTGAAGAATTACAACATCAAAGAACTACTGAAGGATGAATTTAAGTCCAAAATGGTCCCCAGGATTGACAAACTTTACAGATCTTGAGTACAGACTCAATAGTTATTGCAGTCATGAGAGCACCCAAACATAGCCAGACATGTAGAAAGTGTGCACTTCTGCACTCAACAAGGAGATGCCCAGCTTTTAATCAATTCTTCAAGGAATGTGGCAGTACACTAGAGCAAAGGCTGATGCAGCTACAAAAACAGACCACACACAAGGAGTATCTTCAAGCTATAATAAAGATATCTATGGCGTTATGACTCTATAGTATCCTGCCAGAGGAGTATACATGAAGTGATTGTCCAACTAGAATCTAATGATGCACGCGATGAAGTAAGGAGTGTGAATATGTTTCTCATTGTAAATTTCATGGAAACCATCAATCTCATCACACCACCCAATACGTTTGCAAAAATTCAAGTTTTGTTCTCAGGAAACTGGAAGCTATTTGCTATTGGTTAAGATTCACAAAAAGTCAAGTTCAAATATACTATTCCTGCTTCTTCTAAAAACTATGTACCCACAAATACGGGAGGCTAATTTCACTTGCAGCAACTCCATGTATAGAATCGATAACGTTAAAATACAAGTAGAAATGTACATATTCTACAATACGACCACTAATTGCAGGTCTCCCTGCATGCCCTGACATCACAGCAATGACAACCCATAGAATAAGTCAGCCATTAGATATCAATCAAGTTCAGGAACTTCACTGATTATTTCAATTCTTGACTTAACATCAAAATATGCAGAACACTTTAATAAAATTGGCAGTTTTGTCTGTCATGGGTTTGCAAACTGCACATACAGAAATCAGTTGGTTTGTTGTAATGTCGGTTTCACAACTTGCAATGTGTTTTACAGATTTAAAGAACTAATCCACAGAGTTAATCAATCATGAAGAGCAACTGGCTGTTAGACCATTGTCAGTAATGTGAGAACTATCACCAACAGGGAGATGGTAGAGACCTCATCAAGCTCCATTGCAGGTCCCTATGAAAAGAATTAAGATAAATAAAGTTAATCCAAGTTTTAAAAATAGAATCTCAATCTCTTTGTTACGGAGACAGCTGTTTCTCTTGTGCAAAGTCTACGTCATGCCAGTTCCAAGGAAACCTCAAGGCAAAACCATCATCTGTGACAAGAGTTTGCAAGCTGTTCTGGTTTACGTGTTTTGATAAACTGAGCCACATTGTTGAAAACCTTCTGTTTAGAGTGTAGAAGGAATGTCACACAAAAATGCAGGAGGCCTTCTGATTACGCGAAAAAGGCTTTCCAGACAATCGTAGCCACAGCAACATGCAGCTAGATTGAGATGAAATGTAAATTATGGTCGTGCTGCCAGATTATTCTGAATATCTACAACCAAACTTCCTTTGCCATATCAACTTACTCAACATGTTACAGTTTTACCACAACTGTACTGAGGTGGACATGCTCTATCATCTCTTTGCAGAGAGTTCAAGAAGCAGATATCTGAAGAGTTTGACCTTCTAACTGCAAATAATAAACATTCACTTCCCATATCATTACTTCTGAGGCTGTCTCTGTGAAAGAGACCGACCCATCTCTTAGATGGACTCTTTGCAGTACTTTCAGCCGTGTGGTTCATGGTATGCAAAGCAGGTTTGCCAGCTGACAGTTTGTCTAGTTCTTTAAGGCACTGCTGCATTCCTGGATAGTCTGTTTTTGTGACCTGAATGCACCCAACACCCAGCTAAATCAAAACTCGAAGGGCTAAGCATTTATTTAAGTTTGATAATTGTTCCATTCGATGTACTCACGCACTACCAGTGTGTCAGCATTGTATCCTATTGGAATATCAGCACCTTCCGTCCTGGAATAATTCTCGTTAATAACTGGAAACATATTCATAAAATTTATGTATCTATTCCACACAATCATTTTTTTTTAGTATACTTGGATTCATTTCATCTATTAAATTGATCATTAAATAAATCATTTTTCACAAATCATTTTTCTACACGTTACATGGAGCCTTTTGTTCAGTTTAATCAATTATTAATTTATCTGCCATAAAAATGTTCATACTTTCTATTGCTTTAGGTACCAGCTTGGGAATGTTATCAAGATTTCAAAGTAACAATCATTTAAAAGTTTGGTTTTGCTGCCAATCTTGCCACTATCTCAAGTTCCTCATCTTCAATAACTTGAGCACTTGAAATGTACCTGAATAATTCATCCACTTCACTTGCCTTTTGCTAATATATGCCTCAGCATGATATAAATTGATAATTCCCAGACCCTTTTCAGTACTTCTAGGTGCTATGTGGAGCCTTTTGTTTAGTTAAATTTGTATGTAAAGAGCCAGTGGTAATGGCAAACTGAACAGGACAGACTATTAGTTGAACGCTGAATGGAACTGCCTCACAGCGCCAGAGACCCGGGTTCAATTCCTGACTCAGGCAACTGTCTGTGTGGAGTTTGCACGTTCTCCCCGTGTCTGCGTGGGTTTCCTCCGGGTGCTCCGGTTTCCTCCCACAGTCCAAAGATGTGCAGGTCAGGTGAATTGGCCATGCTAAATTGCCCATAGTGTTAGGTGGGGGGGGGGGGGGGGTAAAGGTAGGGGAATGGGTGGGTTGCGCTTCGGCGGCTCGGTGTGGACTTGTTGGGCTGAAGGGCCTGTTTCCACACTGTAAGTAATCTAATCTAAAATGAAAGTTCGATCTTCTTTTGAGAGGTCCTGCTGGGGATCTTTTGTTCTTTCAGTAGTTTGACAAACAAAATACAGAGGCTGTGGAGTTGAAGTCAGGTTCATACCTAATTGTCAGCGAATGTTCATTTTTTACTTGTCACAATTTTTTAAGAATACAGAATAACGAAAGCTCTAGAAATCTGAAATTAAACCAGAAAATATTCAGCATTTTTTCTCCTTCCTCCAGTGGATGGCCATTCTGTGCATGTCCAGCATCTTTATTCTTGTTGTTATAAACTGCCATCAGTTTTGTGTGTACAAGAGTCGTCCATTCACAATACATTGCTCAGATTCAATAATTGTATCAGCTTCGCTCCTCAGGACTAAGCCTCTGCTTAAAAAAAAATTAGATTCCCTGCAGTGTGGAAACTGGTCTGAATCTGGACTGAATTTTGTCACCATGACAGAAGGCTACACACAGGACTAAGAAGCAGGAGCTGAACTCACACTAATGGATGCCATTATCTTTGATGGCATGTTAATTGACTGCTGCCAGGACTATTGTCCAGTGTCGTCCACAACCCAGTATTGCTGGAGGGGGGGCCCATGCCTCCTCAATGTAAATAATCCATTGAACATATTGGTTTTCTGACCTTTGGGGATCACATATATAATGTATAATTTACAGATTCTGAAGAAGTGAATCTTCATATTACATTGGCTCCACCCAGTACTGAGGCCACACAGTCTTTGGGTGGAGACAGGAAATTCTATTTTAGTTTTCAGAGGGAGCAGATATCTCTGTAACAAATTCCCTTTGATTCAAGTATGTTTGCCTGATCAAATGCAATTTTACTTAGTTCCATCATGAAATTAGTCTTCTTGTTATCTAAGAACAGTGCTTCTCTTGTAGATACTCGATGGTAGTGCATAGACTAATACTAATCACTAGAGAGGCCCAAGACAAAATAAATACCCAGCAGCATTGGTGGCAGTAAACTATCTCAAACAATCACTCCCTGCTACCGTACGCTGGTACAGGTGGCAAACACCACAAGGTGTCAACAATGATCATCTGGGAAAAGATGTAATGTTCAAGAAGGCACAACAACACCTCCTCATCCTCAAGCAGCTCAGGAAATTCGGCATGTCCATAAGGACCTCACCAACCTTTACAGATGCACCATTGAAAGTAGTCTGTCCAGGTGCATAACGGCTTGGAATAGCAACTGCTTTGCCTAGGATCATAAGAAACTACAGAAAGTTGTGTGCACTGCCCAGAATATCGTGGAAGCCAACCATCCATTCATGGACTCCATTTACACAGCTCGTTGCTGTGCAAAGGCTGTCAACATCATCAAAGACCCATCGCACTACAGTAATGCTCTCCTCTAGCCTCTTCCATCAGGCAGGAAATACAGAAGCCTGAACACACGCACCAGCAGGTTCAGTTACAGTTTCTTCCCAACTGTTATTAGACTGATGAATGGACTCTCTAACTTCAAATAATGTTGACCTTGCCTCATACACACCTGTATGATATAACCTGTATGTCTCTGTTTAAGTTTTTCTTTCTGTCTGGTCCTTGCTTACTATGATCTGCCTGCACTGATCGTAAACAAAGCTGATCACTGTACCTAGGTGCACATGACAATAAATAAATCAAACACAAACAAATCAAGCAAACATGGTTGCAGCAGAGTAGATCTGAGCTCCCTGAGGAGAGGAAATCCCCAGAAGAAAAGGAAAAAAAATTCAAGCAACCAAATTTTCCAATTTAAGAGCATTATGACTTTAAGAGGCCATAGATAGTCAGTCAGCAGCAGAGAAAGACAATTCTTGGAGGTAGAAAAAATGCAGCATCAACCCTCTGAAGGGGAAACAGGATTCAGAAGCTGGCAAGAAACATTGTGGCATGGTTGTGGGTTAGGAAAAGAGACAAAAGCCAGCCTTCACTTCAAAAATACAGAGACCTTAGTGAAGGAAGAACCATGAAGAGCAATAGGAGCCTCCTGGAGTTGAAGTTCAAGATCATGTCTTACAAATGAATTTAAAAAGGCATAGAAAGAATAACTCTCAGAAACATAGAAATGCACGTGATAAAGTTCAAATGTGTACATTGTTTACAATCAAATTTACTTTTGAGTCTGTACGCATGTTTTAACTTCATCAGAAGAGTTGGAGAAGATTGACAACATCCCAGTTAACAACAATCTAAAGCAAACAGCTGTCCAAATATTGGTCCAGGAATGTACCGTCCAGATATAAGCAGCACCCCAGACTTATGGACTGTTGAGGTAATGGAAAATGTAACACAGTTATACACATGATTGTTTACAAGTATCCCCCGCTTTTCGAAAGATCACTTTACGTCACTTTGCTTTTACGAAAGACCTCCATTAGTACCTATTTTCACTAACCGAAAAAAATCTGAAGAGGATTTTCGCTTTTACGAAGAAAGGAGAAGTTTTTACCATGTAAATTAATGCTTCTTCACTTTGCACCATTTCAACTCATGAAAGGTTTCAGAGGACGCTCTACTTTTGGATAAAACCTGGAATGGGTTACTGATGGAGAAAAAAACTTGGGAGCGGATGATATATACGGTCTTGTTTCTGACTGGGTAAATGCTCAGTCCCCACCCAATTCTACTGATGTCACACACAGCCTGTGAGTGGAGATCAAACATTCTCTTCCAGCTTTCAGAGGAAGTGGGTGTATATATACCAGATTCTTAAGGTCCTAGTAATTATGTGTAGTTGTACATGACCAAATGTAGTTGTACTTATTGCTAGCTTGCAATAAACCTTCCAGTTATTTGAGAGCAGTTCTTGTCCTGTCGATATCCCATGGTGGTGTGGCCAGTACTCCCTCTAACCTACACAGCTGTGTGACTGTGCAGCTGCTTGGAAGGTCCATGCACATCTATCACTGAGAGGACATGTTGGCTTCTAGAACCAGAAGCCGCTGCCATCGGAGAAAATGAGAAATGGTGTGTCCTCCACTAAATAGGCCCAGAACAAAACAAAAGCAGAGGAGGATTGGTGGTAGTGAACTATCTTGAACAACCAAGCAAAAGTGAGGACTGCAGATGCTGGAAACCAGAGTTTAGATCAGACTGGTGCTGGAAAAGCACAGCAGGTCAGGCAGCATCCAAAGACCAAGAAAATCGACATTTCAGACAAAAGCCCTTCATTAGGAATACAGATAGGAATCCTCCAGGGTGGAGAGATAAATGGGGGCTATGGGGAGAAGATAGCAAAGAGTACAATAGGTGAATGGGGATGGGGATAGAGGTGATAGGTCAGAGGGGAGGGTGGAGTGGATAGGTGGGAAGGGAGATTGGCAGCTAGGACAGGTCATGAGGCCAGTGCTGAGCTGGAAGGTTGGAACTGGGGTAAGGTGGGGGAGGGGAAATGAGGAAACTGGTGAAATCCACATTGAGGTCTTCCTGACCTCTCCGCCCCTACCCCCACTCCGGCCTATCACCCTCACCTTATCACCTTCACCTTAACCTCCTTCCACCTATTGCATTTCCAACGCCCCTCCCCCAGGTCCCTCCTCCCTACTTTTTATCTTAGCCTGCTTGGCACACTTTCCTCATTCCTGAAGAAGGGCTCATGCCTGAAATGTCGATTCTCCTGCTCCTTGGATGCTGCCTGACCTGCTGCGTTTCCCAGCAACACATTTTCAAATTCACATTGATGCCCTGAAGTTGAAATGTTCCGAGGCGGAAGATAAGGCGTTCTTCCTCCAGGCGTCAGGTGGTGAGGGAGCGGCAGTGAAGGAAACCCAGGACCTCCATGTCCTCGGCAGAGTGGGAGGGGGAGTTAAAATGTTGGGCCAGGGTGCAGTGGGGTTGATTGGTGCGGGTGTCACGGAGATGTTCCCTGAAGCGCTCTGCGAGGAGGCGTCCTGTCTCCCCAGTGTAGAGGAGACTGCATCGGGAGCAACGGATACAATAAATGATATTGGTGGATGTGCAGGTGAAACTTTAATGGATGTGGAAGGCTCCTTTGGGGCCTTGGATGGAGGTGAGGGAGGAGGTGTGGGCGCAGGTTTTGCAATTTCTGCGGTGGCAGGGGAGGGTGCAAGGACGGGATGATGGTTTGTTGGGGGGATTGGACCTGACCAGGTAGTCACAGAGGGTACGGTCTTTGTGGAAAGCGGAAATGGGTGGGGAGGGAAATATATCCCTGGTGGTGGGGTCTGTTTGGAGGTGGTGGAAATGTCGGCGGATGATGCGGTTGATGCGAAGGTTGGTCGGGTGGAAGGTGAGCACCGGGGGGGGGGGTTATGTCCTTGTTACAGTTGGAGGGGTGGGGTCTGAGGGTAGAGGTGCGGAATGTGGATGAGATGCGTTGGAGGGCATCTTTAACCATGTGGGAAGGGAAATTGCAGTCTCTAAAGAAGGAGGCCATCTGGTGTGTTCTATGGTGGAACTGGTCCTCCTGGAAGCAGATATGGCAGAGGTGGAGGAATTGGGAATACGGGATGGCATTTTTGTAGGAGGTAGGGTGGGAAGAGGTGTAATCCAGGTAGCTGTGGGAGTCGGTAGGCACCTGACACTTGACATTTTTTACAAACCCACAGGATGGCTACTCACAGAACAGTTCAGAGAACATCTCCGGGACACCCGCACCAATCAACCCCACTGCCCTGTGGCCCAACATTTCAATTCCCCCTCCCACTCTGCTGAGGACATGCAGGTCCTGGGCCTCCTCCACCGCCACTCCTTCACCACCCGATGCCTGGAGGAAGATCGCCTCATCTTCTGCCTCAGAACACTTCAACCCCAGGGCATCAATGTGGACTTCAACAGCTTCCTCATTTCCCCTCCCCCTGCCTTACCCTAGTTCCAACCTTCCAGCTCAGCACCATCCTCCTGACTGGTCCTACCTGCCAATCTCCCTTCCCACCTATCCACTCCACCCTCCCCCGACCTATCACCTCCATCCCCACCCCCTTCACCTATTGTACTCTTTGCTACCTTCTCCCCAGCTCCAACACAGCACCCCCCCCCCCCCCCCCGCCCATTTATCTCTCCACCCTGGAGGCTTCCTGCCTCATTCCTGATGAAGGGCTTTTGTCCAAAATGTCTATTTTCCTGCTCCTCAGATGCTGTGCTTTTCCAGCAGCACTCTGATCTAAACTCTCTATCTCGAACCACCCCCTACCCAACAAAACTTCCTTGTATTGGTGGCTAATAACATAAGGTACTGGGAGTATTCATGTGGAAAAAGGCCACCTGCTGATCAGATCTTCAACAACCTTTCTTAAAGTCTTGACAGAACAATGACTGTTAAACCCCTTAGTCTTTTTTTTGCATTTCTGTCTTATTTCGCTAAGTGTCGCACTCATTTGGCCAGCTAATCATGACATAGGTCAGCATTTTACTGAGCAGCATCCCCTTGCTAGTTCCTTCATGAGGTTTTGCTGGCAGACATTGACATGGTCATTGTTGCTGCCTTTGTTTTCAAGATCTCCTCAAACTCTCATCCATTTAATGGATATCTTCATCAACTTTGTGACAAAGGTCTGTTACATTTGACACCAAGCTGCAGCATCAATTGTACTTTTTAGCTTTGATGCCACATTCTTGAAGTTGTTCAATCTTACGATGTACTCTTTCTCTGTCCTACCACTATTAAGATTGTCATCTAAGAAGAAACATACTCCTTTCATTCTACTCACCTCATTCACAACACCCTGGAATACTATGACAGCGCTATCAACCAAAATAGTAACCTTTCAGACATTCATACAATGTTTTGTTTGTCTGAATGGTAAACAGTGCATTGTACTTGCCAGTTAATTCTAATTGCAAACTTGCATTTGACAAATCTATCTTATGGAACACCATCCCATTTGCTAAATTAGAAAATAAATCTTCTCTACTAAGCAGTGGATAAGTATTATTCTCATTCACATTATTTACAGTTTCCTTATAATCTCCATAAGTCCAAACAGACCTGTCTTTGTTTGCATTACCATAATGATTGCAGCTTATTCACTGCTCTTCACCTTCTTAATTGCTCCTATATTTTTTTCCCATTTATTCGGTTCTCTATTTACTGCTTTTAATTGTACACCCGGCACTAAATTAGCAATGGAAAAATGTTGGCTTTATCCTGTCTTCAACCTTGTTTTATGCCTAATTTTATCATGAAGTCACTCTCGCTCAAATACCATTTTGTACACAGCACTTTTTCAATAACCATTGTCTTATGATGCCGGCTGTAAATAACTCATTTCAGTTTAACTGTGTTTTTTTGAGCCAATTCCTTCCCACAACAAGATGTGTTCCCTCCGCCATTACCAATGACAAGTACAGATAAGAGGATGTATCATCATATTCTAACCTAATATTATCTTTATCTAACAGTGGAAGACCCTAATTGCAATAATAAGTCAGTTTCACACCAGCTTTATATAAGTAAAGGTGACTTAGGGTCAGCATGTACTTTCCTTCTGAGACAGCTGCAGGTATATCAATGAAGAAAGTGAGCTATGGATTTGTGATTTTCATTTTTAAATGCTGGAATTATATATATATATATATATAATATAGAGCCGTATTACTCTCATTTTCTATTTGCTACTTTCCTTCTTTCAGACTGAGGACAGCTCTTGATCTTGATGCTCAGCAATGTCAACTGTTCCTATATCTGTCCTATCTTGAGGACCTTTGAGGACCGCCAAACATGTGAATGAGTGTTATATACACCTTGACTGTTTCCTTGTGCATAATTTGAAACTGCAGCTTTACCTATTCCTGGAGTGTTCCTTTTTCCTTTATTCCTACATGCTGCCTGGGAATGACTGTCTTTCCCAAAGCCACAGCTCTTTGTTTGGAAGTGGGATATTCAGGTGGCCACCATGGCAATTTTAAAAATCTAAAGTTCTGAACCTGTCTGCCAAATCAGTGAATTCCAATGGATCTCCCCTGCCAGCTGAGGAACAGAACACCCTTGCAGTCTGCAAATACCTCATCCTGTCATTTCTAAGGCCATAAACCCATCATAGATCCCTTCCCATGTCAGTTTCTTGCTTTTTCCTCAAAATGCTTGGCTTGGATTTTATTGTTCTTTAGGTCTTGTTCAAAAATATCTCAAAGATTGTTTTCTAAATTCATCCCAAACCCACAGTGAATACAGATAACACTGAAACGTAATCTGCTTCAATCTCACTTGGCAATTGCTTCTAATACTGGATTAGTGGTGCTGGAAGAGCACAGCAGTTCAGGCAGCATCCAACGAGCAGCGAAATCAACGTTTCGGGCAAAAGCCCTTCATCAGGAATAAAGGCAGTGAGCCTGCAGCATGGAGAGATAAGCTAGAGTCTCCTCTACATTGGGGAGACTGGGCGCCTCCTAGCAGAGCGCTTTAGGGAACATCTCCGAGACACCCGCATCAATCAACCACACCGCCCCGTGGCCCAACATTTCAACTCCCCCTCCCACTCTGCCGAGGACATGGAGGTCCTGGGCCTCCTTCACCGCCGCTCCCTCACCACCAGACGCCTGAAGGAAGAACGCCTCATCTTCCGCCTCGGAACACTTCAACCCCAGGGCATCAATGTGGACTTCAACAGCTTCCTCATTTCCCCTTCCCCCACCTCATCCTAGTTTCAAACTTCCAGCTCACTTACTGTCTCCTTGACTTGTCCGACCTGCCTATCTTCTTTTCCACCTATCCACTCCACCCTCTTCTCTTTGACCTATCACCTTCATCTCCTCCCCCACTCACCCATTGTACTCTATGCTACTCTCTCCCCACCCCCACCCTCCTCTAGCTTATCTCTCCACGCTTCAGGCTCACTGCCTTTATTCCTGATGAAGGGCTTTTGCCCGAAACGTTGATTTCGCTGCTCGTTGGATGCTGCCTGAACTGCTGTGCTCTTCCAGCACCACTAATCCAGTATTTGATTTTCAGCATCTGCAGTCATTGTTTTTACCTAATTGCTTCTAATAACTGAGTACATTGCTCTGAATAATTTTATTCTCAATGAGGCCATAATATTCATTTCACCATATTCCACAAAACTGGGATTTCACAGGCCGAAGACATGGTGGCACAATGGTATTAACACTGGTTTAATAATCCAGAAGCCCAGCCTAATGTTCTAGGGACACGAGTATAAATAAAAATCAAGGGCACCTGATCTTAGGGTAAGCACACCTCGAGCAAGGGCAAGGTTAATGAGACAGGAGCATCATGGTTACCTCAGCCAGTGCGGGAACTGAACACGTGAGGATGGTCTCAGTCTGCATCACAAATCAGTCAGCCAGCCAATCATAAACAACTTCCAGTTTTGGCCAGAGAGCATGAAGAGAAATCATCTCCCTTTGTTTTGCAAAACTAATGGTAGACAATGCTGGAAGCTTAGGCTGGCTGCTCTTATTGCATGATTGGACTTTGCTCGATCCCACCAGAACTTCTTGCACATTAAAGCCAGCTAGTCCATTCACACCTACTTTAACTCCCAAAGACTCAGGGATTTTCCAGGATGTTGCCACGTATGGAAGGTTTGAGTTATAAAGAAAGGCTAGATCGACTGGGACATTTTTCACTGGAGTGTAGGAGGTTGAGAGGCGACTGCAGAGAAGTTTATAAAATAGCAAGTGGTGTAGATAGAGTTGATGATGGCTGACTTTTCCCTAGGATGATGGATTTCATGACTAGGTGGCACATTTTTTAAGGTGAGAGGAGAGCAATTTAAAAAAGAGATGGAAGGTAAATGTTTTTACACAGAGGGTGGTTGGCTGTGGAGTGAACCTCTTGAGGAAGTGGTGAATGTGGGTACAATTACAACATTTAAAAGTCATTTGGATAAGTACATAAGTAGGAAAGGTTTGAAGGGGTATGGACCAGGAGCAGGCAGGTGGGACTAGTTTAGTTTGGGATTATGATCAGCATGGACTGGTTCGACCAAAAGGTCTGTCTCCATGCAGTATAACTCTATAACTTGTTGTAATGTAGATCATAATGGTAAAGCTATCAATAGCTGTTAACCTGGATATGTTCTACCCTCATGATCTCCTACAGATGCTGTAATGGGCTTTTTACCTTTTTACCAGATGATGAGCTGATACTTATGTTAGCTCCTGTATATAGGAATGAGACATGGTTAATACAACACTAAAGGATTCAGTAGACTTTTATTATAGCTCCTGGTATCTACAGATATGACAATCAATGGTACATGCATGTGTGAGCTAAAGCTAAGCACTTCAGATGTAAGCTGTAGCACACTTCTGTCAGTGCATCATGTTACAAATGAATATAGTAATATGGAGACTGAAACCATTCTACCAGCAGTAAAATTGTCATGTATGTGTCTCTCAAAGTTATATTGCATATTAACTGTAAGACATTACACAACACTGTCTTCTCCAAATAATGAAATAAATTCCAAACAGATTTACATTGTTGTTTAGTGGCATGCATCTTCCGCCTCGGAACACTTCAACCCCAGGGCATCAATGTGGACTTCACCAGTTTCCTCATTTCCCCTTCCCCCACCTCACCCTAGTTCCAAACTTCCAGCTCAGCACTGTCCCCATGACCTGTCCTACCTGCCTAACTTCCTTTCCACCTATCCATTCCACCCTCCTCCCTGACCTATCACCTCCATCCCCACCCCCACTCACCTATTGTACTCTATGCTACTTTCTCCCCACCCCCACCCCCCTCTCATTTATCTCTTCACCCTGCAGGCTCTCTGCCTCTATTCCTGACGAAGGACTTTTGCCCAAAACGTCGATTTTCCTGCTCCTCAGATGCTGCCTGACCTGCTGTGCTTTTCCTGCACCACTCTAATCTAGACTCTGGTTTCCAGCATCTGCAGGCCTTGTTTTTACCTCTTAGTGGTATGCATTGCCAATTAAAAGAAGAATTAACAAAGGTCTAATGGAGACTGTGTGATATTGTCAATTGTCATAAATATCCATCTGATTCACCAATATCCTATTGAGGAAGGAATTCTGCTGTCTTTACCTGGTCTGATCCCCATGTGACTCCAGACCCACAGAATATGATTGATTCTTAAACGTTCTCTGATTTGGCTGAGTAAGAGCAATTACTGATGGACCCCTACTTGCAATACTTACTTCCCAAGAAACAATAAGAATAAAAGTGACAATTATCCAAACTTGTAAAACAGAATAAGTAACAAGATTAACAGTTTCAACTTAAATAAAACATTTTAGAAGTTTTACAACTCATTGTGATCTGGTGATGATGTACCATCTGGAGAAGTAAGTGTTATTCTCAGTTGCTCTTGGCTGATAATGTGATTGTTTTGCTGCTGGCTGCTGTCACTCAGCATTCTCACACAAACGTCAGAGTTGGAGTTTTCTTCCTCACTCTGTGTGTGCATGCTTTGCATGTCATATATTGGTCTGTTAATTTGCAATGTAGCTTTATGCTTTGTACGATCTGGACAGGTTGCATGACTTCAAAACCTTTATTTGTAATCAGGTATGTGCGAATAGATAGACTTCTGACTCCCCTTCTTTGACCAGTGTGTAATGCTGCTAGTTCTCTATCTGCTCACAGATTATGTGTTTATTTTAAAATTCCTGGGATGTGGGCATTGCTGCCCGGGCCAGCATTTATTGCCCGATGCTAGTTACCCTCGAGAAGGTGGTGTTGAGCTGTCTTCTTGAGCTGCTGCAGTTCATTTGCAGTAGGTACCATTAGGAAGGGAGTTCCAGAATTTCAAACCAGCACCACTGAAAGAACAGTAAATATATTTCCAAGTCAAGATAGTAAGTGGCTTGGAGGGGAACTTGGTTTTGTGCCTGTGTATCTGTTGCCCTTGTATTTCTAGATAAAAGCAGTTATGGGTTTTGAGAAGGTCTCTTTCTTTCTGCTGCATTTTGAAACAGACATTTCTGTGGCTCTTTTATTCTCCAAAATGTGTTTGTAGTTGAATTTCATGAAAAGTTATTGTGCAGAGATCCGTACAAGCTCCCACTGTTAAGACCACAGGAATCTAACTGATAGAAGGTTTTGGGAATTCAAGCTGAATTGTGTATAAAAACTGCTGCGCCATTATGCCACTGTATATCTGTTATACACTGTGAGATGGTCTCTTGTTGGCTGCTTATTGGGGTATCTGTTAGGATATGTAGTGAAAATATGTTGGCACTAGCCCCTGTGTGGATTTTAGCTTCTAAGCTGTGTCGACTAGTTACTTTCTGGGGACATATGATATTGATGACTGTAAAAGCTTTTGAGTGGCTTTTACTATTGACATGATGTGTGACGATGATAATATGAAAAGCCTGGTCATCCTTCAAAGTTTGTTTTTCAATTTATTGGAGTTATGTTTGTGTTTGTGGATGTTGTAATCACCTCTCTGCAGTACTTTACCATCTTGGTGGTCACCCGTGTCATGTTCTGACTTGGCTGTTTCGGTCTGCTCGATGTACTTCAGTGCCACATGCATTGCTGATGTGAGAAAATCAACCTTTGGTAGGTGTGACAAATTGTGTTTGATAGATCTCGCAGGTTTGGGGCACTTTGTGGGCCACAGCAATAAATTTGTCTTCACCTAAAGCATGAAATTGTTGCTAGTCTATCAACATGGTTTCATGCTGGTCTTCCAGCAGGGTGACATGGGGTGACAATCTACAACTATCATGCTATTAGACTAAAATTACCTCCTGTAACATAAAAATGGATTGCATACTATTGAAGAGATCAATAAACTGCTGATATAGTCCCTAGTAATAGACAATAGACAATAGGTGCAGGAGTAGGCCATTCTGCCCTTCAAGCCTGCACCACCATTCAATATGATCATGGCTTATCATCCTTAATCAGTATCCGGTTCCTGCCTTATCTCCATAACCCTTGATTCCACTATCCTTGAGAGCTCTATCCAACTCTTTCTTAAATGAATCCAGAGACTGGGCCTCCACTGCCCTCTGGGGCAGAGCATTCCACACACCCACCACTCTCTGGGTGAAGAAGTTTCTCCTCATCTCTGTCCTAAATGGCCTACCCCATATTTTTAAGCTGTGTCCTCTGGTTCGGCACTCAACCATCAGCGGAAACATGTTTCCTGCTGCCAGAGTGCCCAATCCTTTCATAATCTTATATGTCTCAATCAGATCCCCTCTCAGTCTTCTAAACTCAAGGGTATACAAGCCCAGTCACTCCAATCTTTCAGTGTAAGGTAATCCCGCCATTCCAGGAATTGACCTTGTGAACCTATGCTGCACTCCCTCAATAGCCAGAATATCTTTCGTCAAATTTGGAGACCAGAACTGCATACAGTACTCCAGGTGTGGTCTCACCAGGGCCCTGTACAGCTGCAGAAGAACCTCTTTGCTTCTATACTCAATCCCTCTTGTTATGAAGGTCAGCATGCTATTAGCCTTCTTCACTACCTGCTGTACCTGCATGCTTACCTTCATTGACTGGTGTACAAGAACACCCAGATCTCTCTGTACTGCCCCTTTACCTAAATTGATTCCATTTAGGTAGTAATCTACCTTCCTGTTCTTGCCACCAAAGTGGATAACCATACTTACTTATGTACACTGATCACAGGCACTGGATGTCGGGCCCAAGTTAAACAATTTGGATGTGAACTACAATGCACTTTTCTCAGCATGTCATGCTGTTCTCGTAACATAAGAATGAGACATGGTTAACACAGCACTGAAGATTGCAATAGACTTTTATTATAGCTCCTGGTTCTACGTATATTGCAATCATTGGCACTTGCTTGTCTGGGCTAAAGCTCAGCAATTCAGACGTAAATTATTGTACACTCCCCTCAATGTGTTATGCTATGGGTGAACTCAGTAAGATGGATTCTGAGATCTTTGTGCCATTAGGTTACATGCTATGATACAATGTTGACATGATGAGCATGTCCCTTGAAGGTATATTATATAAAGCAACTATGAGACAGAATACAACAATCAATGTAGCTCCTGTTTCCGAATGGTTTAGCAATATACCAGAACCAGACTCTTTGGAATTCCTTACCACAGAGACCTGTTAGAGCAGAGTCCTTGTGTATATTTAAGGCTGAGGTAAATGGATTCTTGACGATTGAAGAAATCAAAGGCTATAGAGAAAATGCAAGAAAGTGGACATGAGCAATGACGGATCCTCTTGAATTATGGAGCAGAATCAATGGGCCGAACAGCCAACTCCTGTTCCTGTTTCTTTTGGTCTTAAACAATGTATCACATAACTCGAATAGTTTACGTTTTGACATTTGACTTTAGTTACCATCTGAACATCATGTGAAGAGCAGCTCCAGCACTTAGCAGCTTGAAGGCCGGCTCTTCATCACTCTCTCAAAATTCTCATCTCTAGAAAGAATCATAGTCTTCATTTGCTCCACGCGACTAACTCTCCAAGTACGAAAATTACGGCTGCAGCTTCAACTGCTATATATCTGCATTGCAGCCCTCAAGAAAAGAATTGCTACAAGATCACAATTGCTACAAGACTAGGTGAGGTTGAGGATCACAAGGAGGAGGTGTTAGAAATCCTGGAAAGTGTGAAAATAGAGAAATCCCCTGGGCCGAATGGGATTTATCCTAGGATTCCCTAGGAAGTCAGGGAGGAGATTGTTTAGCCTTTGGCTTTGATCTTTATGTCATCATTGTCTCGAAGAAGACTGGATGAGAGCAAATGTTCCCTTGTTCAAGAAGGGGAGTAGAGACAACCCCGGTAATTCTAGACCAGTGAGTCTTACTTCAGTTGTGGGTAAAGTGTTGGGAAAGGTTATAAGAGATAGGACTTATAATCATCTCAATAGGAATAAGTTGATTAGGGATAGTCAGCGTGGTTTTGTGAAGGGTAGGTCATGCCTCACAAACTTTATTGAGTTCTTTGAGATGGTGACCAAATAGATGGATGAGGGTAAAGCCGTTGTATATGGATTTCAGTACGATGTTTGCACAAAATAAGGAGGTTTGGGATTGAGGGCGATTTAGTGGTTTGGATCAGAAATTGGCTAGCTGAAAGAAGATATAGGGTGGTGATTGAAGAGAAATGGAGTTAAGTTACTAGTGGTGTACCGCAAGGATCTGTTTTGGGTCCACTGCTGTTTGTCATTTTTATAAATGACCTGGATGAGGACGTAGAAGCATTGGTTAGTAAATTTGCGGACGACACTACAGTCGATAAAGTCGTGGACAATGCCGAAGAATGTTGTAGGTTACATAGGGACATAGATAAGCTGCACAGCTGGGCTGAGATGTGGCAAATGGAGTTTAATGCAAAAAAATGTGAGATGATTCACTTTGGAAGGAGTAACAAGAATGCAGAGTACTGGATGAATGGTAAGATTCTTGGTAGTGTAGATGATCAGACAGACCTTGGTGTCCATGTACATAAATCCCTCAAAGTTGCCACCTAGGTTGATAGGTGCGTTAAGAAGGCATAAGGTGTATTAGCTTTTATTAGTAGAGGGATCGAGTTTCGGAACCATGAGGTCATATTGCAGCTGTACAAAACTCTGGTGCGGCTGCACTTAGAGTATTATGTGCAGCTCTGGTCACCACATTATATGAAGGATGTGGTTCAGAGGAGATTTGTTAGGATGTTGCTTGGTATGGAGGGAAAGTCTTACGAGGAAAGATTGAGGGACTTTGAGGCTGTTTTTGTTAGAGAGAAGAAGGTTGAGAAGCGACTTAATTGAGACATACAAGATAATCAGAGGGTTAAATCGGATGGACAGTGAGAGCGTTTTTCCTGGGATGGTGATGGCTAGCATGAGGGAGCATAGCTTTAAATTGAGGGATGATAGATATAGGACAGGTGTCAAAGGTAGTTTTGTTATTCAGAGAATAGTAGGGGCATGGGACACACTGCCTGTAAAAGTAGTAGACTCACCAACTTTATGGGCATTTAAATAATCATTGGATAGGCATCTGGATGAGAATGGAATAGTGTAGGTTAGATGGGTTTCAGATTGGTTTCACAGGTTGGTGCAACATCAATGGTTGTAATGTTCTATGTTCTATCAGCCAACTGGCAGATTCTCAATTGCACATTGACTCACTGCAGGCAAACTCATTTAGAAATTCACGAGTTATAACTCTCTTCCTTCACTTCTTCATTACATTCTATGTAGCAAAACAATTCCTCTTGGATGTTTGTTAAATAACACCCATACTTTTTTAAAAGTTTCATTTTAACAGATTTTCTTATTTCTATGATTGAAACATAAAGGAACAGAGTTGAGGGAACACCCTTCAGCTACCTCAGAAAGAGACAGGAATAAAAGGGGAAAAATCACAGTGGCACAGTGGTTCACACTGCTACCTCACAGCGCCAGTGACCCAGGTTCAATTCCTGCCTCAGGCAACTGTCTGTGTGGAGTTTGCACATTCTCCCTGTGTCTGTGTGGGCTTCCTCCCACAGTCCAAAGATGTGCAGGTCCGGTGAAGGGGTAAATATAGGGGAATGGGTCTGGGTGGGTTGCTCTTCAGAGGGTCGGTGTGGACTTGTTGGGCCGAAGGGCCTGTTCCTACACTGTAAGTAATCTAATAATAGCTCATAAGCAATCGTTATTTAAATTCATCTCATTCCTCTTCATCTGTGACAGATCAGAAATCCTTTCTGGAATGTTGTGTGGGTGGGCACTGAGTATGGACATGATCAAATTGATAATAATTGCGGGTAAAAACAATGACTGTAGATGCTGGAAACCAGAGTTTAGATTAGAGTGGTGCTGGAAAAGCACAGCAGTTCAGGCAGCATCCGAGGAGCAGGAAAATCAACGTTTCGGGCAAAAGCCCTTCATCAGGAATACAGGCAGAGTGCCTGAAGGGTGGAGAGATAAATGAGAGGGGGGTGGGGAGAAAGTAGCATAGAGTACAATAGGTGAGTGGGGGAGGGTGGAGTGGATAGGTGGAAAGGAAGATAGGCAGGTAGGACAGGCCATGAGGGCAGTACTGATGATAATTGCACCAATGTTCAGATAACCTTTTTTAAAATTGACCAAGTACAATGGCAATTATGTGTAAAGTAAGGGATGAGCACAAACTGCCCATGGAAATGCATCTCAACCTTTGGAGAAAAGAGAAAGAGAATAAACATGAGATGGGAAATGAAATGAAATTCCTTGATATTATCTACCCACTCACCAAAAAAACTGTTCTCTGAATTTTAGTAATGGGAAATAAAACATATTAAAATACATTATCAGTAAGTATAAAGGAGGGAGTAGAGAAGGGGCTGGTAACAGGACCTCAGGAGGACACAGACATTTTGGAGAAACAAACAGTTTCTCAAACAAAGATATACTACAGAAAAGTGTAAAGTGATTCACTTTGGGTGGAAGAATAAGAGAGGGAACATGAAGTAAACAGACCATTTTTAAATGCAACGCAGGAACTGAGAGACCTACTACACATGCATCAAACTTTAAAGGTGGCAGGACAAGTTGAAAAATGTATGGGGTTCTTGTTATTAAAAAGAATCAAAGAATATAGAAGCAAGGATGGCTTCCGAAGCCTTTGCAAATCATGGCTGAGGTCTCAGTTGGAGTACAGGATCGCGATCAATTATTTAGAGAGGATGACACCGCCTTCCTAACCTGCAATCTTCTTCCTGACCTCTCCGCCCCCACCCCATCTCCGGCCTATCACCCTCACCTTAACCGCTTTCCACCTATCGCATTCCCAAAGTCCCTCCCCCAAGTCCCTCCTCCCTCCCATTTATCTTAGCCTGCTTGGCACACTTTCCTCATTCCTGAAGAAGGGCTTATGCCTGAAACGTCGATTCTCCTGTTCCTTGGATGCTGCCTGACCTGTTGCGCTTTTCCAGCAACACATTTTCAGCTCTGATCTCCAGCATCTGCAGTCCTCACTTTCTCCTTATACCTTTTCACACAGACCTTGATACTGTAATAGCTTTTGAGGACACTTCTCGTATAGGCTTTGGGGTTATGACTTTGAACCTTGCAAGGAATCTTCAAAGAGACGATGATTACATACACAAGTGAAGAAGTGAAGAAACGACAAAAAGTCATACCAGACTCGACATTAGCTGTTAACTATGTTACCTTCTCCACAGATGCTGCTGGACGTGCTGAGCTTCTCCAGCATTTTCTCTTTGTATTCGAGCGAAATCTGGCTGGCTTTGTGTAAAAGATTAATTCTGTTTTATAGACCGACAACCTTTCTTACTTGCCTCAACAGCTAACATTGGAACTGAGTCCTGCTCAACTCTCTATACGAAGACATTTCTCTTACTCTATCATTGATTTGATATTGCAATCTTGTAAGCCCCTCAGCTATTGGAAACAGCCATCTTCTACGTATCTTGTTCTACGCTTTCATCATTTTAAACACAATAATTTAGTGGCTAAGACAAACATGTAGCTTAAAAATGAGGAGAATAAAAAAAAATTCTGAGCATAACATATTCAGAAGGGAAAAGGAGGAAAATAGATAAGAAAGCATGAGGGTGTATTAATTATGTTTATATAGAGAGAGATAATACTCTGGAATGTTCAAAGACTGAATCTATTTATTTAAAGGAACAGAAAAACAGATTTAATACAAATCTCTGAATAGTGAGGAGGAAATCAAAGTAAATCTGAAGATAGGTTTTACTAAAAAGCAAATATTGTCAAGTGGAAAACATAAGGGAGCCTCAATTGCCCTAATATAGACTGGAGAGGAGAGAAATAGAACAAGGAACAAGGAGGGTGAATAATTAATGAAAGAAATGCAGGAGAATGTCCTCAATCAACAAGTTATTAACTCAACAAGCAAGAAAACTGTCCTGAATTTAGTTCAGGGGAAGAGTTAGGGTGAAGTAGTAGAAGTGGAACATGAAGAATATATGGAAAAGAGTGAGCATAATAAAATTCATTTTATGGTAGCCAATTTTAAGGTACCTTAAAAAAGAGAAATTAAGAATGAAAGTGACAAACTGGGAAAGAGCCGAATGCTTTGAATCATGGGATATGCTTTTCAAACCCACTAAGGATATGCTCAGAGATGGATGGGAGTATAAATTCACGTTGGTGACTGGTGTACCTTCTCCTGATCTGGCTATGTCCCAGAGATGGGAAAGTGGTCAATGAAGTGAAACATCTGGACAGTGGGTAGCCAATCGAAGAGCTAAATTGAAGCAATTAAGGCCTGTTGTGAGAGGGGACCTGGAGTCTCGAGGTGTTGGGGACAATTCTAACTGCCTGGATGTGTCCATCCTGACTGCCTGGCACTGTGAAAGATTCCTGTTTTATTGGAATTTCTTTTCTGAACTTAAAAGTGTGAGACATTGGAAGGATCACACCTGAAAATGGATATCTCTCTCTCTCTGTCTCTCTCTCTCTGTCTCTCTGTCTATCTCTGTCTCTCTCTCCCCACCTACACCGTGCCCCCCCACCACCACTACCCCAAGTACAAACGTTAACTACTTCCATACTTAGGAGAACCTCTATTGGTCTCTGGCATAAAGAGCCTGCCCACTGCCCTTGTCCTTCACTGAGCAGTGAGCTCAGCCTTTGGCCAATGGTCTGCCAACTTCAGGAAAATCATGGCCAGGAAATTATTTCCCAAAAAGTGTGGAATTGTGATCTCCATTTGACCCTAAACCAGACAACAAAATCCTATATATAAGATCATTGAATGATTACAGGTGAAGAGCTCATTTACCACATTGAATGCATACTAGTTCTATGCAAGAGCAATTTCTCTAGGTTCAATAGCCTGCTTTTCTAGGAAATTCAGCGACTTTTTCTCTTTACATACTATTCAATTCACCTTTGAACGCCACAATTGAGTCTTTTACCATTATACTTTCAGATAGTTCATTGTCGGTCATAACCATTTAATCTTTTGCTCTGTCACCTTTGGTTATTTCAGCAATCGCTTTAACTCGATGTCCTTTGCTTATTCACCCTTTCGTCAATGGGAACAATTTATCAAACCCTACACTGTCTAGACCCTACATGTTTCTGAACACCTTAATCACACTCTTCTCACAGCTTCAGGATTTCCAATTTATCAATGTAACAGAAGCTCCCCAGTCCTGGAACTGTTTTATAAATATTGTCCACACCTTCTGGAGTGACTTCAAATCTCCTCTAAAGTGCCATCCCAGAAATGGCACACTACCTCTCTTGAGCTTAAGAAAATGTTGCTTTAGGTTTATCATAACTGCCTGGTTTCATATTATATAGATCAGATTTTTGTGTAGACGGCAATGAGAGTTGTAAAAGGACTCAACCCACAAACATATCTACATATGAACAGACATAAGAAGATGCAAATTAGAAGGAATAGTCCAGTAAGTCCCTTCGGCCTGCTCCACCATTTATTAACATCATAGCCAAGCTCATTCCTGCATAATCCCACCTACCCATGTTGACATGACTGACATACTGGATTCGGATTTCTCTCTTCACAAATGCTGTCGGACTTGCAAAGTTTCTCCAACAATTTATGTGTTTGTTTGCCATTATCTAACAATTTGGCAAAAAATTCAATCAAGTTAGCAAGTCATGATTTGCCTTGATTAATGCATCCCAGTTCAAGTCGTGTGACTATTCCTAGTTTCTAGATTCTAGAAGCTTTACTACCATCAAGGTTGATCGTTGCTAGATTAATCCTTACAGACCTTTTGGAACAATGCTGTGAAGTTTTAAATCCTCCAGCTCTGTGAAACCACCTCCCCATTCTGATTAAAATTGGAAGATTATGGCAAATACCTCTAGAATTTCCTCACTTTTTTTCCTTTGCTATCTTTGGATGTATCTCATCCAGTTCTAATAACTTATCAACTTGAAGTGAATTAAGCCTCTCTAGTACTTCCATTTTATCAAATTTTGACCATGGACTCATAGAGTCATAGAGGTGTACAGCACGGAAACAGACCCTTTGGTCCAACCCGTCCATGCTGACCAGATATCCCAACCCAATCTAGTCCCACCTGCCAGCACCCGGCCCATATCCCTCCAAACCCTTTCTATTCATATACCCATCCAGTTGCCTTTTAAACATTGCAATTGTACTAACCTCCACCACATCCTCTAGCAGCTCATTCCATACATATACCACCCTGTGCATAAAAAAGTTGCCCCTTAGGTCTCTTTTATATCTTTCCCCTCTCACTCTAAACGTATACCCTCTAGTTCTGGACTCCCCGATCCCAGGGAAAAGACTTTGTCTATTTTTTCCTATCCATGCCCTCATGATTTTATAAACCTCTATAAGGGCACCCCTCAGCCTCCGACGCTCCAGGGAAAACAGCCCCAGCCTGTTCAGCCTCTCCCTATAGCTCAAATCCTCCAACCCTAACAACATCCTTGTAAATCTTTTTTGAACCCTTTCAAGTTTCACAACATTTTTCCAATAGGAAGGAGACCAGAAGTGCAGATAATATTCCAACAGTGGCCTAACCAATGTCCTGTACAGCCGCAACATGACCTCCCAACTCCTGTTCTCAATACTCTAACCAATAAAGGAAAGCATACCAAACACCTTCTTCACTATCCTATCTACCTGTGACTCCACTTTCAAGGAGCTATGAACTTGCACTCCAAGGTCTCTTTGTTCAGCAACACACCCTAGGACTTTACCATTAAGTATACAAATCCTGCTAAGATTTACTTTCCCAAAATGCAGCACCTCACATTTATCTAAATTAAACTCCATCTGCCACTTCTCAGCCCATTGGCCCATCTGTAATCTGAGGTAACCTTCTTCGCTCTCCATTACTCCTCCAATTTTGGTGTCACCTGCAAACTTACTAACAATACCTCTTATGCTCACATTCAAATCATTTCTATAAATGATGAAAAGTAGTGGACCCTGCACTGATCCTTGGGGCACTCCACTGGTCACAGGCCTCCAAACTGAAAAACAACCCTCCACCACCACCCTCTGTCTTCTATCTTTGAGCCAGTTCTGTATCCAAATGGCTGGTTCTCCCTGTATTCCATGAGATCTAACCTTGCTATTCAGTCTCCCATGTGGAAACCTTGTTGAATGCCTCACTGAGGTCTATGTAGATCACATCTACCGCTCCGCCCTCATCAATCCTCTTTGTTACTTTTTCAAAAAACTCAATCAAGTTTGTGAGACATGATTTCCCACGCACAAAGCCATGTTGACTATCCCTAATCAGTCCTTGTCTTTCCAAATACATGTACATTCTGTCCTTCAGGATTCACTCCAACAACTTGTCCACCACCGACATCAGGCTCACTTGTCCATAGTTCCCTGGCTTGTTCCTACACCCTTCTTAAACAGTGGCACCACGTTACCCAACCTCCAGTCTTCCAGCACTTCACCTGTGACTATCGATGATACAAATATCTCAGTAAGAGGCCCAGCAATCACTTCCCTAACTTCCCACAGCATACTAGGGTACACCTGATCAGGTCCTGGGGATTTATCCACTTTTATGTGTTTCAAGACATCCAGCACCACCACCTCTGTCATATGGACATTTTTCAAGATGTCACCATCTATTTCCCCACATGCTATATTTTCCATATCCATCTCCACAGTAAACACTGATGCAAAATACTCGTTTAGTATCTCCCCTTCTCCTGCAGCTCCACACACAGGCCACCTTGCTGACTTTTGAGGGACCTTATTCTCTCCCTACTTACCCTTTTGTCCTTAATGTATTTATAAAAACCCTTTGGATTCTCCTTAACCCTATTTGCCAAAGCTATTGCAAGTCTCCTTTTTGCCCTCCTGATTTCCCTCTTAAGACCATAAGACATAGGAGTGGAAGTAAGGCCATTCGGCCCATCGAGTCCACTCCGCCATTTAATCATGGCCGATGGGCATTTCAACTCCATTTACTCGCACTCTCCCCGTATCCCTTAATTCCTTGTGACATCAAAAATTTATCAATCTCTGCCTTGAAGACATTTAGCGTCCTGGCCTCCACTGCACTCCACAGCAATGAATTCCACAGGCCCACCACTCTCTGGCTGAAGAAATGTCTCCACATTTCTGTTCTGAATTGACCCCCTCTAATTCTAAGGCTGTGCCCACGGGTCCTAGTCTCCTCGCTTAACGGAAACGATTTCTTAGCATCCACCCTTTCCAAGCCATGTATTATCTTGTAAATTTCTATTAGATCTCCCCTTAACCTTCTAAACTCCAATGAGTACAATCCCAGGATCCTCGGCCGTTCCTCGTATGTTAGACCTGCCATTCCAGGGATCATCCGTGTGAATCTCCGCTGGACACGTTCCAGTGCCAGTATGTCCTTCCTGAGGTGTGGGGCCCAAAACTGGACACAGTACTCCAAATGGGGCCTAACCAGAGCTTTGTAAATTCTCAGTAGCACATCGCTGCTTTTACATTCCAACCCTCTTGAGATAAATGACAACATTGCATTTGCTTTCTTAATCACGGATTCAACCTGCATGTTTACCTTTAGAGAATCCTCGACTAGCACTCCCAGATACCTTTGTATTTTGGCTTTATGAATTTTCTCACTGTTTAGAAAGTAGTCCATACTTGTATCCTTTTTCCCAAAATGCAAGACCTCGCATTTGCTCACATTGAACTTCATCAGCCATTTCCTGGACCACTCTCCCAAACTGTCTAGATCCTTCTGCAGCCTCACCACTTCCTCAGTACTACCTGCCTGTCCACCTATCTTCGTATCATCGGCAAACTTCACTAGAATGCCCCCAGTCCCTTCATCCAGATCATTAATATATAGCGTGAACAGCTGCAGCCCCAACACTGAACCCTGCGGGACACCGCTTGTCAACGGCTGCCATTCCGAAAAAGAACCTCTTATCCCAACTCTCTGCCTTCTGTCAGACAGCCAATCCTCAATCCATGCCAGTAGCTCACCTCGAACACCATGGGCCCTCACATTACTCAGCAGCCTCCCGTTGTGGCACCTTATCAAAGGCCTTTTGGAAGTCTAGATAGATAACATCCACTGGGTTTCCTTGGTCTAACCTACTTGTTACCTCTTCAAAGAATTCTAACAGGCTTGTCAGGCACGACCTCCCCTTACTAAATCCACGTTGACTTGTTCGAATCTGACCCTGCTCTTCCAAGAATTTTAGAAACCTCATTCTTAACGATGGATTCTAGAATTTTACCAACAACCGAGGTTAGGCTAATTGGCCTATAATTTTCCATCTTTTGTCTTGATCCTTTCTTGAACAATGGGGTTACAACAGCAATCTTCCAATCATCCGGGACTTTCCCTGACTCCAGTGACTTTTGAAAGATCTCAACCAACGCCTCCGCTATTTCCTCAACCAGCTTCCTCAGAACTCTAGGATGTAGCCCATTGGGGCCAGGAGATTTGTCAATTTTAAGACCTTTTAACTCTTCTAGCACTATCTCTTTTGTAATGGCAACCATACTCAACTCAGCCCCCTGATTCCCTTTAATTGTTGGGTTATTACTCATGTCTTCCACTGTAAAGACTGACGCAAAGTACTTGTTAAGTTCTCCTGCCATTTCTTATCTCCCACCACTAACCTTCCAGCATCAGTTTGAAGTGGCCCAATGTCTACTTTTGCCTGTCGTTTGTTTCTTCTGTATTGAAAGAAACTTTTACTATCATTTCTAGTATTACTGGCTAGCCTACCTTCATATTTGACCCTCTCCTTCCTTATTTCTCTCTTTGTTATCCTCTGTTTGTTTTTGTAGCCTTCCCAATCTTCTGATTTCCCAGTGCTCTTGGCCACTTTATAGGATCTCTCTTTCTCTTTGATACATTTCCTGACTTCCTTTGTCAGCCATGGCTGTCTAATCCATCCCCGGATAATCTTGCTTTTCTTGGGGATGAACCTCTGTACTGTGTCCTCAATTATACCTACAAACTCCTGCCATTTTTGCTCTACTGTCTTCCCTGCTAGGCTCTGTTTCCAGTCGATTTTCGTCAGTTCCTCTCTCATGCCCTCATAATTACCTTTGTTTAACTGTAACACCATTACATCCGATTTTGCCTTCTCTCTTTCAAACTGCAGACTGAACTCTACCATATTATGATCGCTGCTTCCTAAGGGTTCCCTTACTTTAAGATCTTTTATAAAGTCTGGTTCATTACATAGCACTAGGTCCAGAATAGCCTGCTCCCTTGTGGGCTCCATGACAAGCTGTTCCAAAAAGCCATCCTGAATGCATTCCAAGAATTCCCTTTCTTTGGATCCACTGGCTACATTATTTACCCAGTCCACCTGCATATTGAAGTCCCCCATGATCACCGTGACCTTGCCTTTCTGACATGCCTTTTCTATTTCCCGGTACATGTTGCGCCTCTGGTCCTGACCACTGTTAGGAGGTCTGTACATAACTCCCATTATGGTTTTTTTGCCTTTGTGGTTCCTCAATTCCACCCACACAGACTTCACATCATATGACCCTATGTCATTCAGTGCCATAGATTTAATTTTGTTCTTAACTAACAAGGCCACCCCACCCCCTCTGCCCACCTCCCTGTATTTTCGATAAGTTGTAAATCCTTGGTGTTTAATTGCCAGTCCTGAACCCCCTGAAGCCATGTCTCTGTGATGCCTACCACATCATAATCATTCACGATGATCTGTGCCGTTAGTTCATCTACTTTGTTATGAACGCTACGAGCATTCAGGTAAAGTACCTTAATGCTAACTTTCTTATCATTAGAGATATTAGAAGTCATAAGATGCCCTAAGTTATCCTTCCTTTTTGTTGCGTTCCTAATCTGCCTCAAGATTAAATCTACCTACATACATGTTATCCTCCTGCTTATCTTTCCATTTAACTCCATACTCCCTGTCGCTTTCACTTTCCCTTCCCCCCAACTCAGAAGTTTAAAGTCCTACTGACCACCCTATTTATCCTCTTCGCTAGAACATTGGTACCAGATCGGTTCAGGGGAGACCGTCCCAACGGTACAGATCCCCCCAGTTCCAAAGCTGATGCCAATGCCCCATGAAGTGGAATCCCTCTTTCCCACACCAATCCCTCAGCCACGTGTTTACTTCCCTAATTTTCTTATCCCTATGCCAATTGGCACGTGGCTCGGACAGTAATCCGAAGATTATGACCCTTGAGGACCTGTGCTTCAATTTCCTTCCTAGTGCTTGATAATCCCCAAACAGGTCCTCCGCCCTAGTCTTGCCTATGTTGTTAATCCCAACATGGACCACAACAATTGGATCCTCCCCCTCCCGCTCCAATATCCTTTCAAGCCGGTCAGAGATGTCCCGCACCCTGGCACCGGGCAGGCAACACACCATGCGAGACTTCCGATCCGGCTTGCATAGGATACTAACTGTCCCCCTAATTATAGAATCCACTCTTAAGTATACTCCAACTGCCTTTATATTCTTCTAAGGATTCTATTGGTCTCTCCTGTCTATATCTGACATATGCTTCCTTCTTTTTCTTAATCAAAACCTTAATTTCTCCAGTCATCCAGCATTCCCTATACCTACCAGCCTTTCCTTTCACCCTAAAGGCATATACTGTCTCTGGATTCTCATTATCTCATTTCTGAAGGCTTCCCATTCTCCAGCCATCCTTTTACCTGTGAAAATCTGCCCCAGTCAGCTTTTGAAAGCTCTTGACTAATACCATCATAATTGGCCTTTCTCCAATTTAGATCTTCAACTTTTTGATTCGATCTATCCATTTCAATCACTATTTTCAATCTAATAGAATTATGGTTGCTGGCCCCAAAGTGCTCCCCCACTGACACCTCAGTCACCTGCCCTACCTTATTTAACAAGAGTAGGTCAAGTTTTGCACCTTCTCTAGTAAGTACATCCACGTATCCTGAACCAGAAAATTTTCTGGTACATACTTAACAAATTCCTCTCCATCTAAATCCTTAACACTATGGTAGTCCCAGTCTATGTTTGGAAAGTTAAAATCCCCTACAATAACCACCCTATTATTTTTAGAGGTAACTGAGATCCCCTTTAAAATTTGTTTCTCAATTTCTCTCTGACTACCAGGGGGTCGATAATACAATCCCAGTAAGGTGATTATCCCTTTCTTATTTCTCAGTTCCACCCAAATAACCTCCCTCGATGTATTTCCGGGAATATCCTTTATCAGTACAGCTGTCATCAAAAATGCTATCCCTTATCAAAAATGCTACTCCCCCTCCTCTTTTGCCTCCCTTTCTATCCTTCCTGTAGCATTTGTATCCTGGAATTAAGCTGCCAGTCTCATCCATCCCTGAGCCACATTTCTGTAATTGCTATGATATCCCAGTCCCATGTTCCTAACCATACCCTGAGTTCATCTGCCTTCCCTGTTAGGCCTCTTGCATTGAAATAAATCCAGTTTAATTTATTAGTCCTGCCTTGTTCTCTGCTTTGTCCCTGCCTGCCCTGACTGTTCGACTCGCATTTGTTCTCAACTGTACCAGTCTCCGATTGATCTCTTTCCTCACTATCTCCCTGTTTCCACACCCCCACCTTACTAGTTTAAATCCTCCAGAGCAGCTCTAGCAAATCTCCGACCAGTATATGAGTGCCCTTCCAATTTAGGTGCAATCCATCCTTCTTGTACAGGTCACCATTTATTTTCTCAACTGTCTCTTCTTTCAATATGACTTTGGTAGCATTCTCTTCCTGATAAATTTTGTTTCAAATTTATTTACAACAGATGTGTTCTCAATGCCCAGAAACTGGGTTTCTTCCAACTAAATATATTTAGTCTAAATTGCATCTTGCATTTTTATACAGTCAAACTAAGGCGATGTTCCCTAACTGACACTTGATCCATGATTTTCCCAGAATGGGATCCAGGAAAGCCACCTTTCTTGTTAGGTTATTATCCAGTCTCTTTTAGGCAGTTAAAATCACCCTGGTTTTGCACTTCACTGTAATTTCCTTGAAAATTCATTTCCCTAAATCTCACTAGCTTGTTGGATGTAGAATGCATCTAACAATCTACTGGTACATCTATTGTCTCTTACTCTTGCCAAATCAATTCTTTATTTGCTCCCTCAAAGACACTGTCTCTCTCTAACACTGTAATATTCTTCTTAATCAATACTGCCAGCTTTCCTCCTCTCTTTCTTCTCCAATTTTTTTCTCAAATATCCTGTTTCCAGTAATATTTAGTCCCAGGTTCTTTCCTTTTGTGAGCAATCCTTCCATTAAGGTTCTTGCAAAGATTTGTAGCTCAGGTTGTGGATGTGGTTGTCGGAAACAATATTTCCATTATCAATACAGCATCATATCTCCATGTTGTTACCTGTGTCTACAGCACACAAGCCTTATTTACTATTAGTTGATTTCCAACTTCTTGCTAAATTAGTTTAAACCCTTCCCTGACTCATATCTGCCCCCTCAGACTATGGTCCTAGCTATGTTGGGTTGCATCACAAGTGGCCTGTATGAGTTTTACATCCTCCAGAGGTGGTCCCAATGACCTAGGAATCTAAAATTCTACATCCTGAATCATCTAACCACACAAGAGGTTAGTGAGTAAAATTAGGGCGCACGGGATTGGGGGCAAAGTACTAGATTGGATAGAGAATTGGTTGGCTAATAGGAAACAAAGGGTAGTGATTAACGGCTCCATTTCGAAATGGCAGGCAGTGACCAATGGGGTACCGCAGGGATCCGTGCTGGGACCGCAGCTTTTTACAATATATGTAAATGATATAGAAGATGGTATCAGCAATAACATTAGCAAATTTGCTGATGACACAAAGCTAGGTGGTAGGGTGAAATGTGATGAGGATGTTAGGGGATTACAGGGTGACCTGGACAAGTTAGGTGAGTGGGCAGATGCATGGCAGATGCAGTTTAATGTGGATAAATGTCTGGTTATCCACTTTGGTGGCAAGAACAGGAAGGCAGATTACTACCTCAATGGTATCAAATTAGGTAAAGGGGCTGTTCAGAGAGCTCTGGGTGTTCTTGTCCACCAGTCAATGAAGGCAAGCATGCAGGTACAGCAGGTCGTGAAGAAGGCTAATAGCATGCTGGCCTTCATAACAAGAGGGATTGAGTATAGAAGCAAAGAGGTGCTTCTGCAGCTGTACAGGGCCCTGGTGAGACCACACCTGGAGTACTGTGTACAGTTCTGGTCTCCAAATTTGAGGAAAGACATTCTGGCTATTGAGGGAGTGCAGCGTAGGTTCACGAGGTCAATTCCTGGAATGGCAGGATTGCCTTACACGGAAAGACTGAAGCGACTGGGCTTGTATACCCTTGAGTTTAGAAGACTGAGAGGGGATCTGATTGAAACGTATAGGATTATGAAAGGACTGGACACTCTGGCAGGAGGGAACAGATTTCCGTTGATGGGGGAGTGCCGAACCAGAGGACACAACTTAAAAATACGGGGTAGACCATTTAGGACAGAGATGAGGAGAAACTACTTCACCCAGAGAGTGGTGGCTGTGTGGAATGCTCTGCCCCAGAGGGCAGTGGAGGCCCAGTCTCTGGATTCATTCACTAAAGATAGTGGAGTCAAGGGGTATGGAGATAAGGCTGGAACAGGATACTGATTAGGAATGATCAGCCATGATCATATTGAATGGCGGTGCAGGCTCGAAGGGCAGAATGGCCTACTCCTGCATCTATTGTCTATTGTCTATTATCTCTCGGGCTATATTTTCATTTGCTCTGTCCTTTTATTTCTCTACTCACTACTGCATGACAGTGATCCAGAGATTTTTATCTTTGATGTCCTTCTTTCCTCTTTCTACCTGTGTTGTTGACATGGAGATGAACCAAAGCCTCTTGCTGTTTACCCCTCTCACTCATTGATCTGAAGCTGCTCAGCAGCATTATGAACCCAGGCACCAGGGTGACAATGTAACATCCGAGAATCACATTGAAGTTAAATAAAGGCCTTACTTTGGATTTCCTGTCATTATCACTCGCCCTGCCCCCACAGCTCAGGGTTAACTATCAGTAGTTCAGGTACATATTCCTCTAAGAAGGAAATACGGGATATCCATTTCTAGACTCCCTGGATGACAAAAGAAAATGAAGGAAAGAGAGATTTGTTATGAATTCCAGGTATCCAAAAAACCTCATAGAGTGCAGGGTAAAATTTAATCAAGATTTGTGGGAAAAGATCTACCACCCTGCCTATCCACAGCATGGCCACAGGGAACAGAGGAAATCAAGCCTGTCCAAACCATACAAGAAACACCCAGAATGCCTCAGCATCGACCAAACAGCTGACAAGAGAAACCAGACATGACCATAGTCACTCGCAGACCCGGGAAGACAATTCCTAAGACAAGCTAACAATAAGCTTCCTGGATCCGATCAACACAACTTTCCCAAAGCCCTAAGGGCAGTCAGTCTTGTACCCCAGTGATACCAAAGCCACACAAAGGACAAGGCAGACAGAGAGGCACCAGAATTCCTCGCTCACAGGAGAGAAACAATGGAAACATCTTACTGCTAATGAAAGGGACATTCTCACCTACCCTCGAAGAGAGCTGGAATCTCCTGATCCCATTAAAGACTGATTGATGCTGCCAGGATGCTACATAGTAACCACAATGAGAACATTCCTCTGATAACATCTGCTTTGCAGTTATCACCATCGTAACTGGATTACTTAATTATCAAATACATTGTATTTTCCCTATTTTTAATTAACATTATTGTACAAGATTCCTATAAAACCTGGCCTGATTCTCAGCTCGGGAAGAGAGTTTCAGATACCTGGACAGACTGTCTGTGCTGTTTCAGCTTTGTCAATTTCTCTTCCACAATATCACTGTGTTAATAAACTGTTAATTTCACTTCAATCTGTGTTTTGCGATCTCTGCTTTATTGGGCTAATTTCTCCAAAAAGACTATAAAGGCAAAGAATGGATGTGAGAAAAGCTTAACACTAATATAAAATTTTTTACAAAAAGAAAATAAAAAGATAGTTAAACAAATGGTAGCTTTGATTAAGAATAGAGATGGAATTTTCCCTGCAGAGAGTATGATAAAGGTAATTTTTTCTTAATTCTATTGCACTATAGGGTTATCTTTCAATGGAGAGAGACTGGTAGTGGCTTATCCTGAGGGTCACCAAGCCTCAGCTGGTGTGGGAATTGAACCTACACTGTTAGCATCACAAACTAACTGCCCAGCCAATTGAGCAAACCAACCCCTGGAGTAAAGGGTGTAACTGAGATACTGAATGGGTACTTTAACCTCACCAACCAAAAAAAAAGGGCAAAACAAATGTTGCATTAGAGACAGGGAGGAGAAATATCTAATGGGATAAGAATGAATAAAAATGAAATACTTAGCTGGTTGGTATCTGTCTGTTTCCATCCTGTACAGCTCCATGCCTCTGTCTAAGGTATTTAATGATAACTAGTCTATATTTGAATTATGTTCACAGATCTTTGTAATTATGTTTGATTGCTTTATGGCCTGTGGATGGAACTAGAGAGTCAAGTGGCTGAATAAACAGGGAATGTTCTGGAAGACCTGGGGATTCTTCAAAACAAGTGTTAAGAGTTTTGTAGGGGGTGTATTTGAATTTATAACTAGAATTTTATTTGAATTTCTCTGAGATAAATTTGGTAATTGAGATAAACAGTGACATGATCCAAACATAACAACATCACTCAAAACTTAAGAAGTCATCCAGTTCTCACCAGGTGAAGGCAGAAGAAACTCTGACCACAACTTTTCGAAACTTCTTACAACTAGGAATGATGGCAAAGGACTAGAGGATCGCAAATGTTACACCCTGGTTAAAAAAAAGAGGGATAAATCTGGTAACTACAGATGTGAACATGACCAGATACCAGTGGAAAGTAGAAGCATGGATTAATAAAGGACATTCAGTAGGTGTTAGTTAAAGGTAAACTGTTTATGACAAACTTGATTGACATTTTTGACGTAACTGAGAGGGTTCACGAAGAGAAAATAGACATATATTGACATTCAAATAACATAATAGGTTTGTTCGAATGTAGAAATATATGATATTAAAAGGACTTGGGAAGTTAATTAGCTAAGGGAGATGAACTGGAGGGAGTGGTGAATAGGTGTTTTCTGATTGGATGGAGCTATGCAATGGAGTCTTCTAATGGTTACGATTATGTTTCTAGTGATATAAAAATGATCAGAACTTGGATACAGTGTGTAAAACTTTAAAGACTGCAGATAATATAAAACTTGTCATAATGTGTAGTAAAAAGAAGTTACATAATAACAAATCTCAGGAGGACATACCCTGGTGAAATGGACAAATTGCAAATATGATTTAATTCAAATAAACATGGAGTAATGTACTTTGAGAGGATCTTGAAACAGAGATAGCACAATCTGAATACATTAAGGGGGTGCAAGAGCAAAGGAACCCGGGGAAATAATTCACAAACCCTTGAAGGTGGCAGAGTGAGTTGATAAGGCAGTTAAGATATTTAATCTTGTGAATAGGGACGTTGAATATAAAACCAGCTGTATGTTGTTCTGGCATAATGGGCGTTTCATCAATGCAATTTGGTTATAATTGACCAGTTATGGACGCTGTTTGGATAATGTGAACTTTCTATTGAACAGGTATAGCGATTCACTATAGCGCGAGGTTGCAGAGGACGCAACTGTCACGTTATACCAGAATGCTCTGTAAGTCCGAATCCTTTGCAAAACTGGTTAGACCTCAATTGGAATATTATGTACAATTCTGGCCAGCTTAATGTCAAGACTTTAGAGACGACACAGTTGAGATTGAAGAATGATTCCAGGAATGAAGAATTTTGGTTATCTAGAAATAATTGGAGAAACTGGGATTGTTCTTCTGAAAATAAAGATTGCTGAGGGTAAGCTCATTTCAAAATCAGGAAGGGATTTGATAGGACAACAAAGTAAGAATTATTTCCTTTGGTAAGTTAGTCAATATCCAAAGAATGCTAGAGGGGATGTAAGGCATTATTGCAATTCTTAAGATCTAAGATTTAACACTCAGACAGGCTGGCAAACTGAGATAGATTAATGTACTGAGGTGGTGTTATGTTGTCAGGTTTTAAGCAATTCCAAATGAAATGCCCTTATAAGTCTCAATCTAATATGCCTTCTTAGATCAGGGGATAAAGTCAAACCTATAATACTTTGCTAACAATAGAAATCTTGTTCAAAAATGTCACATAAGCATAGGCCGAGTGAAAATAAGAAATGCTACACTAGCATAACTCTCAAGGCTGATCAAGGTGACCCAAATTGGAAGAGTACTTGTGTCTTTATACATTTGTCAAGTGAGGAAAGGATAAGGCCCAACCATGATAACTACCTTGATACAATATTCTGCTGATTCCCTCAATCTGGATTACACATCAACACTGACCAATTGAAGGAGATCCTGGAGGATATTGGGTGTAATGTAATGCCTCTTAGAGTTTTTACAATAATGTTACAAAAGTAACATTTAAATGTACTTTATTAGTTCAGAGAACTTTGGGACGTCTTATGATTCAAAAACACATTATAATTATTTTCTACTTTTTGTCTAAATTCTGATCAGAGCTTATTTTTCTACAATAACAGACCATTGCTTATTCCATAGATGTGAGGGTAAGCTCAATTCAAAATCAGGAAGGGATTTAATAGGACAACAAAGTAAGAATTATTTCCTTTGATAAGTTAGTCAATATCCAAAGAATGCAAGAGGGGATGTAAGGCAATTTTGTAATTCTTAAAATCTAAACTCAGCCGGGCTGGCAAACTGAGATAGATTAATGTACTGAGGTGGTGTTAAGTTGTCAGGTTTTAAGCAATTCCAAATGAAATGCACTTAGGAGTCTCAATCTAACACGACTTCACCTGTAGCTGGATTATAAAGGTATGACCTTTATGGAATAAACAATGGTCTGTTATTGTAGGAAAATAATTATAATGTGTTGTTGAATTGTAGGATCTCCCAAAGTTCTCTCAACTAATAAAGTACTTTCAAATGTTATTTTTGTAACATTATAAAAATGCAGCTGTCAATTTGCACATAGCAATGAGATACAAACAGCAAAGAGATGAATAATACTGTTGTTTAATCACAAACCGCATGAGCAGAATTCCCCGCTCTACCTTGAACAATGGCAGAAGATCTTTTACGTCCACCTGAAAGGACAGATTAGGCATTGATTTAATATTATATCCATAATACAGCATTTCTGTATTATGGATATAATACTACAAAAGCCCCTCATAGATATGTTTAGTATATATGCTCAAATTTCTGGAGTGTGTTTCAACCTACAATGTTCTGACTCAAAGGAAGTTATATGCCAGTTAAACAAAACTAACCAAGTAGGAAATACCTGTCGAGAACTATAAAACAATAATACAACATGAAACAATACAGATGCCAGGACAGTATTAAAGGTACATTTTACAAATCCACTCAGTCGAATTTCTTGAGGAATTGAATGTTAGCATCTTCAACTTTAGTTGAAGTGATTTAGTTGGTGCAGCATGGTGGTTCAGTGGTTAGCACTGCTGCTTCACAGCACCAGGGACTTCGAGCAACTGTCTGTGTGGAGTTTGCACAATATCCCCGTGTCTGCGTGGGTTTCCTCTGTGCTCTGGTTTTCTCCCACAGTCCAAAGATGTCCAGAGCTAGGTGGATTACCCATGGGAAATGTGGGATTTCAGGGATAGGGTAAGTGAGTGGTCTGCTCTTCAGAGGGTCAGTGTGGACTTGATGGACTGATTGGCCTGTTCCCACACAGTAGGGATTCTATGATTGACAAAGTTCTTAAGAGTAGCACTGTTTGAGTAGTGTGAAAAACGATGAATGAACTTGCATTTATACATTGTTTTTTATTTATTAGGGATGATTCAAAGTGCTTCTCAGCCAACTAATTATTTTCAATTTGTTGTCACTTTATATGATAGTAAACCTAGATAGCATGCCCAAGTGCCTGAAAAAAAGTTCAAATTCATGATTTTCTAAGTCAGCTGGAACTGCTCCTGTTGAATAAAAGCAAAACACTATGGATGCTGGAAATCTGAAACAAATACAGAGAATGCTGAACATTCCACAATCCATCAGTATCTGTGGAGAGAAATCCAGCAAACATTTACATTCTAGTATAACTCCTTCATAGCTCTGCTGAAGAGCCATATCAAATTCAAAACATGAACTGTTTCCTCTCCACAGATGCTGCCAGATCTGCTGAGGTTCTCCAACACCCTATGTTTGTGACTGTTACTATTGAACATAGCTGATCTTATTAGATATATGTTGGAAAAATAGGAGTTATGATCACAACACTAACAGCTTTTCAAAACAAGTTCTTATTCCTATTTATTAACTGAAATACCATGCAATAGCATTTCTGGTAGTAAAGGAAAGAACTTTCACTGACAAGAGAAAACTTAATATTATAATCTCAAAAGCATTTATGCTTTAAATGAAATTCTAAGCATAATTTTTCCTATTCTAATTTTAATTTGAACTGAATCATTTTTTTCCTGCATTATACTCATTTGAGATTATTTAATTCTTCAGGAACCAAGCCAAGATGTGTCACAGCTCACAGGAATTCAGTGTTTCTCTTTAACTTTCTAATTATCTATGTGGGTTTCTCCCACTCGCAAACAGCCAGGCAATTCCTCACATATACAGCAATGCCTCATGAATTTGGATTTCCCCAACTTAAGCTTGGGCCTCACTCACATTATTGCTCCAAGCCAAAACCACCCCTGTCTTTTGATGTTGCTCTGCTCACTGTCCTTGTTATTAGCAGACTCTCTCTCTCTCTCTCTGCCTTGTCCAAATTATTCTGGGCACAGACTGAAAATATTGCTGAAATATACTAAAAGACAAAATGTTCTGAATCCTCACAACTATTTTCCATAGTATAACAAACATTGCTGTTCCCAAATAAAAATACAAATTATTTATTTTTAACCTTCGGATCGTCCTTTGATCTGAAAAGTAAATGGACATTTTGAAACCTTCTTTTCCCCAGATGCCAACAAAGCTTCCTCTGATCTGGGGAAATTATTTGAATAACTTAGCCTCATCCAGGTTTTACCTGAACTTCAAACTTCTTTCAAGTTGTCTATAGACTGCCCATTTCCTGAGGAGATTTTGAGAGAGGTCATTAAAGCTCCAGGTGTTAATACCTCTCACTACCATCCCAGCAGCACAATAACACTTCCCATTCGATGTGCAATGCGGTGCAATATGGTAAACTATCCAAATCAAGATTAATTTAATCAATTCTAATTTTAAAATCAGACGCTTCAATAGTAGCTCATAAATCAAAATGACAATCCTAGAACATGCTGATCTGAAGGTGATGCGTTTGTAATATTGGCGTCTGGAGGTGTTTTGGATCACAAAGTATATCCAAGGGGTGCTTTGGATTCGGTTAAATGTAGCTAAGGGAAAATTCAACAACAGCAATTTGCTTAAAGATGGATGTTTATTAAGTAATAATAATGATAATAACTTTTTAAAATGGAAAAGAGAGGAATACAAACAATAACTCTCACGACCTTCTGCCTATTGGGGACCCCTTGGTCGATGGCTGGTCTGGAGGCTTAGGTTCATTCCTGCTCCCATTTGCGATCCTGGTGTGAGGTGACGTCTGTAAACTCAGAACGAAACTCTCTCTCTTATATACTGAGCCAGCACAGAAAAGCAGATCCAGAAAACAAGCTGCTTGCATGTACAGAAAGCAAGTTTTGATTGTACCCTCTGCAGCACATGCAAGAATATTCATAGGGTTCATTTCAAGGTCACGCAGCTGTTGTATATCATTAACAATGTTAGCACTTCAGCCCATCCTATACAGAAGGTTGTAATCCAGGGTCATTCTAATTTGGCATGCGATAAGCAAGATGCAGCATGGATAAGACTGGGGCTATTTGTTATTGAACAGAGAGACCTATGGGTTCAGGTACATTGTTCTTTGAAAGTTGTGTCATAGGTAGACAGGGTGGCGAAGAAGGTATTTAGCATGTTTACCTTCATTACTCAGAGTATTGACATAAGGAGTTGGGACGTCATGTTGAAGTTGCACAGGACATTGGTGAGGCCATTTTGGAGAACTGTGTATAGTTCTGGTCGCCCTACTATAGGGTGAATATTATTAAATTGGAGGAGGTTCAAAAAAAGATTGACTAAGATGTTATCAGGACTAAAGGGTTTGAGTTATAAGGAGAGGCTGGATTGGATGGGACTTATTTCAATGAAGCACAGGAGGTTGAGGGATGACCTTGCAGAGGTTTCTACAATTACAAGAGGCATAGATAAGATGATAGCAAAGGTCTTTCCCTGGGGTGGGGCAGTTCAAAACTAGGGAGCATGTTTCGAAGGTGAGAGGAGAAAGATTTAACAGGGACCCGAGGGGGCAACATTTTCTCACAGAGGATGGTTCATATGTGGAATAAACTGCCAGAGGAAATGTAGATGCAGGTACAATTACAACATTTAAAAGTCACTTGGACAAGATTAAGAAACATTTGGAGGGATATACGATAAATGCAGACAAGTGGGAATGGTTTAGTTTGGGAAATTTGGTTGGCATGGACAAATTGGATCAAAGGATGTAAAACTCCATGACTCTATTCTTGTTTACAACATTTGGTTAAGGAAAACTGGACTAAGGTATTAAAAAGCATGTATACATTTCTGTGGTCCCTGTCTGAGTCAAGCGATAAACAATTACAAAATCAAGGAATTTCATTTTGAAATGCAAGATAATGTACAATAGTAATAAAAACTACAAACAATATTAAACAGAAGGATAGAATATTGAATAAAATGCCAGGAAATGATATAGATGTAAAACTGGAAACAGGGTTGCAATGAGAAGTCCATTTCTAAAAAGAGATATATAGGTCAATCCACAGCATACCAACTCGACAATGAGAAAGCCAGTCTTTTATAAAGCAACAATGTCCATGTGGAATAGTGTGATCATTCAACTGAATCTTACCAGAAATCAGCTAAGAACCATTCTTCTTGAGTTTCATGAAGGGGTTTTTCTATGTGAGGCCTAGTGCATTTATTTGCACTGTTATCCCAAACTCGCATTGTTAACTATGTACCACAGTCAATGGGTACCCATTGATCTGATGCCAGCCTGATTCTGCAAATGGGAGTAATCACCATTGCTAGGATACCTCAGGATTCCTGGTGTCAGTGCCATATTTACAGGATAATTGTGCAGTCCGGAGCTGCTATGAATGGTTTGTGCCTTTGCCCCAGGCGTGGTGGATAAGGAGAGATTGGAGATTTAATCCTGGTGATGTGATGGGGCAAAGGACCCTGGACTGGTAGAGGAGTTCATGACACCAGGCCCTGCCAGGCTGGGGGTTTGAGGTTACCAAGCAGGTCAGTGTGGTCTCAATCATCCAACAGCGTAGGGAGAAGATCAGTGGCCTACTCCACTCCACCATGATATCTCACACTCACTCTATCTCTGTTGCTTCATCCACCTCTCAACAGTTGTTCATGTTCTACCACTCACATCACTTGTAACATCTCCCCACCCTCATTCTCTCCAGCCCAGGGACTTTTGCCGAAACGTCGATTTCGCTGCTCGTTGGATGCTGCCTGAACTGCTGTCCTCTTCCAGCACCACTAATCCAACACCCCATGTGCCTATCCCTGCATGTCCTCTGCCCTTCCTTCTCATTCACTTGGGTCACCTCACCTTTTCCCCATGTGACAACCTAACAGCTACACAAGCCGCTGCCATCTCACTCAATCCCTCCCTTTGTCTCATTCCAGGAAAAAAAAGGTTGACAGTAGAGTAGGAACAGCCAAGATAGGTTTTTGGTTGCCCAGCATTTGGCTCCTCACCCCCTACAAGGAGGACATCCTGAGTGGCCAACTGAATGAGTCCAACTCCCCGAACTGAAATCAGATGCTGCAGTTGACTTCCTTCTGTGCCAAGGGTCTCCACCCCCACCCCACGCAAAGGATGTCTCCCTTGATCTGACTGAGCACTACTCCCCATAGACTCTGAGACATAGTTATTTGGTTGAAACACCTGCAGTGTGCTTGGTATGTATGAGCTGGCACGCAGTGTAGGTGTGACATTGATCAGCACACTGCCATATAGCAATATGGCCACCCACCTGACTGGTAACAGCTGACTGTTGAGAACCATGACAAGCTGCCTGGCTTTGTACTTGTGCTAAACTGCAAGGAAACTCAGAAATACTGTGAGCCTTTACGTTCTGAGTGAGAGGGAAAAGCACAAAAAAAAGGGAAGGCAAGGCAAGACAGAGATGTGCTGAGCATCCAAACAAGCTCAAAGTGAATGAAGGCCAAGAGAATAAGGGAAGTTACACCCTGGCCCAGTCCATGCAATGAGTGTCTAACCCTGTGCAGACTGACCTGGCAGCAGCAATCCATTGAGAGGTGCAGTTGTCCTCCAAACTGCAGCATTGATGCGCAGAACTGGATTGTAAGTGGATCAGTGATGTGATATGATAAAACTGTGAGGCTGCTATGTGTCAGATACCAAGGTCATGGGGGGTGAGTGGGCTGTGTCTGTGTGTAAGGTTCCCTGAAATACTGGGGTTGGGTATCCAACATGGAGGCCCGGAGGAGCAAACAGTGAGCTAGAGTTGCTAAGTAACCCACTTTCATCTCTTAGCATCCAGTGTCTCTCAAGCAGGGTGGGACAATGGGAAACTGCATTAATGAGGTGAGATGAAGTAGGAATGAGAGGATTAAATAGCTTCTGGCCACTCACTGCCAAAAATGCTGTCTTTGTGTTCAAAGCCATTTTGGAAAATGGGTTGTTTTGCTCTCGATGTTGATAATACAATCCACTCAATTCTCCCAACTTCCTTACCAATGCCCATATTGTTCAGAGGTTGGGAAGGTTCTGCCCATAACGTTGACCATAAGAGAAAGATAGCCAAGGAAGGATAGAAACACAGTTGAGAAGGAGGAAACTCTCAACATCTTCAGAAAAAAAGAAGCAAGCATACCCACAACTCAGGTTTTAAAGCACCTAACAATCTGTAATCATGATATAGAGGAGTTATTTTAAGACAAAAGGCAACAAGTAATTCATAGAATCAAAGAGCTCTTACAGCAGAGAAAAATATCATTTACAGCTCTCTGCAAATCACACAGTCCAACGCACCTATGTTTTTCCATTTAACATTGTAATTTGTTTCACTTCAGATAATGATCAAATTCTCTTTTGAAAGACATGATTGAATCTAACTCCACAGCTGTCAGGCAGTCCATTCCAGATCCTAACCACTCAAGTCATAAAAAAGGTTTACCCCAGTTCACCTTTGGTTCTTTTGCCATTTCTCTTAGTTGCTAGCCTACTGTCCATGATCTATCTGCCAATGGAACAGATTTTCCCGATCTAGTCCGTTGAGACCCCTACCTTCTCTCGATCTCCTCTTCTCTAAGGATTACCTAAACAATCCGTGAAATCCCTCAACCATTGAACCATTCTTCTTAATCCTTTCTGCATCCTGTCTCATGTCTTCATATCCTTCCATAGTATCATAGAGTTTTGACAGTCCAAAGAAAGGCCCTTCAGGCGATTGTGCCCAGACTAGTAATCAAGAATTTATCTGTTATAATCCTATTTCTGAGCATTTGGCTCATAGCCTTATTTATGGTATTTGAGCTGCTAATCCAAATACTTCTTAAGTTTCTTGCAGGTTCCCACGTGTACCACCTTTTTAGGCAGTGAGTTCCAGGAACCCACAGGTTGCTCGATGAGCACATTTTCCTTAAGTTCCCTCTAACCCTGGCTTAAAACTCTGCCTATGGTTATTGATCCCTCCACAAGAAGGACAACTTTCACCCATATTATACTCTTTGTAACCTGATAAAACTCAATCATGTTCCTCCTCAATGTTTTCTGTTCTAAGGAAAATAGCCCCAGCCTATCTAGACTCTCTTCACAGTTGAAATGATCCAGCCCAGGCCATGTCCTAGTGAATCTCCTCTGCACCTTCTCTAGTGAAATCACAATCTTCCTAAAGTGTGGCGACCAGAATTGCACACAGTACTTCATCTATGGCCTAATTAATGTTATATGCAGCTCCATCATCACCTCCTTGATCATTCAATAATTTGACTAATAAAAACAGGTTTTTGCAAGGTTTGTGAAGGTTTGTAGCTCAGGTTGAGGTTTAGGGTGTAGGTTTGCTCACTGAGATGTAGGTTTGATATCCAGACATTTCATTACCTGGCCTAGGTAACATTATCAGTGGCGACCTCCAAGTGAAGTGAAGCTGTTGTCTCCTGCTTTCTATTTATATGTTTGTCCTGGATTGATAGTCTCACTACCCGGAACACCAACTTACAGACTGGCCAAAGAACTACACGCAAGACTGGAATACCTAGTAGAAGAGTCACAGCACTCCATCCGCTCCACTCAGGAATTCCTAAAAATCATCAAAAACACCAAAATAGAGGAAGACGAAACAATGATCTCATTCGACATAACAGCACTGTTCACCTCCATCAACATCGACCTGGCAAAGGATACACTTACCACACTTTTAGAAGAGTCCATCACACACACACCAACCACCATCAATCACATTACCAACAAAAACATCATGAAGCTAGGGGACCTGTGCCTCACCACCCACTTCACCTTCAACAACATAGTCTACAAACAAACCAATGGCACACCCATGGGATCTCCGCTGTCAGGATTCATAGCAGAAGCGGTAATGCAAAGACTAGAACAAACAGCCCTAACAACCATCAAACCAAAAACCTGGGTCCGCTATGTAGATGACACCTTTGTCATCACAAAACGAAACAAGATAGAAGAGACATTTAACATCATCAACAACACCCTCACAGGCATAAAGTTCACCAAGGAGGAAGAAACCGACAACAAACTCGCATTCCTGGACGTCACAGTCGAAAGAAAGGACAGGGAGAATTACAAACCTACGTATACAGAAAACCGACAAACATTGACCAAATACTCAACTATACCAGCAACCATCCCAACACACACAATCAAAGCTGTATCAGAACACTATTCCAACAAGCCACCACACTCTACAGCACAGACGAACTTCGGAAAACAGAGGAGAACCACCTATACAACGTATTCAAGATGAACGGATACTCAAAAAATACAGTCCGCAGATTCCTCAAGATCAAACCACGACAAGCAGACCAAACACAGCCAGAAACCCTAACCACCTTACCATACATCAAAGAAGTTTCAGAAATGACAGCCAGGCTACTAAGACCCCTCGGAATCCTAGTAACACACAAACCCACCAACACCCTCAAACAAAAACTAACAAACTTAAAAGACTCAGTACAACCCATGGACAAAACTGACGTCATCTATAAAAAAAATTCCATGCAAGGTCTGCCACAAACACTACGTAGGACAAACAGGAAGAAAGTTAGCCACCAGGATACATGAACACCAGCTAGCCACAAAAAGACACGACCCTCTCTCCCTCGTAGCCCTACACACGGAAGAAAAAAGCCACCATTTCGACTGGGACAGGCTAAGCAAAGACATGCCAGAGAATTCCTAGAGGCCGGGCACTCCAACCACAAACAAACACATAAATCTAGATACCATCTATCAACCCCTCAGAAAATGAACAGGAAATGACATCACCACAAACCCCAGGAACCCCATCCAGGACAAAAGTATAAATAGAAAGCAGGAGACAACAGCTTCGCTTCACCTGGAGGTCACCACTGATGATGTTACCTAGCCAGGTAATGAAATATCTGGATATCAAACCTACACCTCAGTGAGCAAACCTACACCCTAAAAAACAGGTCTCCGATATGCCTTCTCATTCACCTGTCCTTTTGCCTACAAAGGCATGGACATGCACACCAAAGTCCCACTGAACTTCTTAGGGTCTTACTATTCAGCATGTACTCCCTTGCCTGATTAGTCCTCTCAAAATACCTCACCTCACACTTGCCAGGATTACATTCCAATTGGGTAAAAACAATGACTGCAGATGCTGGAAACCAGATTCTGGATTAGTGGTGCTGGAAGAGCACAGCAGTTCAGGCAGCATCCAAGTAGCTTCGAAATCGGCGTTTCGGGCAAAAGCCCTTATTCCTGATGAAGGGCTTTTGCCCGAAACGTCGATTTCGAAGCTACTTGGATGCTGCCTGAACTGCTGTGCTCTTCCAGCACCACTAATCCAGAATTACATTCCAATTGCCATAGTTCAGTTCATCTGACCTTCCAAAGAGCTTAACCTTCCTGCCACCTCCAATGATTTGTGCCTGTTATGTCCTTGGGTGCCTCTGTTTTGGCACTCCCTTTGGAGTCATATCTTTTGTTATATATTGCCTTTCCCCATTCTCCCTAACTGTGGATTATTGCATGCTTCACTGCATTCAATTTCATCTGTCACACGTCTGCTCAGTCAATCTGTCTGTCTAATTCCTATTATAAAATCTATCATTAACCTCCCCACCATTCACAATAACTCCAGATGTTGCATTGTGTTCCATACATTATAGGAAATATGTACTACAAATTATATTTGTGTATTTTAAATGAGCTCTTAGTAGATGAAATGTTAATTCTAAATTTATACTAAGACCAGAAGACCTGCAGGATTTGAGTTAAATCACATCGTAACGGGAGTAGATGGTGTGAATTGATAATGTGATTAGCAAAATGGAAATAAGGACAGATGTCCAAACTTTGTTCCCAGTTGTGATGAAAAGATGTAGCTTGAAATGCTTAGATTAGTGGCCTGTAGAGCTATAACCAAATAAGGATACCGGTTATTAAGTTGGGAAATTAATGATATTGGAAATAAAGTAGTGTTGGGCTGTTTAGGCATGAAGAACATCCTGTGAAGGTTGTGACCATAGCTGCAGAAGCAATGTCAGAAAATAGAAGGAAAACAACTCATTTGAACAGATGCATTGTGTAGATTTGAAAATGACTCGGGAGAGAAAGAAAAATAAAATTCATGAGTTGTCCATTGTTGCTGCAGTCAGTAAGAAGGGAGGAACTACCTTCTTTTGTGAAGTATAACGTTGTTGCTTAATACGTTGCCCTATTATTGCTGCATCACTCGTCTCCTTGTCTGAAATTTATTGTCTGGTCTCGAAATCTCTTACTACACCCAATTCCAGATCATTAATATGGTTTGCAGACCCCATAATGGTGCCTTTCAGAGCATAGCCCTGCAGTCTCATTTGAGAGACCCAAATGGCAATGGTTTAACCTGAAGGTTACCATTGCTCAGGCAAGGAGAGTTCTTCATGTTCACCTCAGACAATGCAGGAATTGAACCCATGCTGTCAGAATCAATCTTTGTCACAAACCAGCTGTACTAGCTAACTGAGCTATACCACCACTTCTATGTGCCTGCTTCCAGATCAAAGAACTTGAATCACTTGTTTACTGTCATGCAGCCAATTCTGTATTCTTGCAGCCTCTTTTCCTTTTATTTCATGGGCTTTAGCTTTACTGACAGGTCAATAATAGACAATAGACAATAGACAATAGATGCAGGATTAGGCCATTCTGCCCTTCGAGCCTGCACCGCCATTCAATATGATCATGGCTGATCATTCCCAATCAGTATCCTGTTCCAGCCTTATCTCCATAACCCTTGACTCCACTATCTTTAAGAGCTCTATCCAATTCTTTCTTAAATGAATCCAGAGACTGGGCCTCCACTGCCCTCTGGGGCAGAGCATTCCACACAGCCACCACTCTCTGGGTGAAGTAGTTTCTCCTCATCTCTGTCCTAAATGGTCTACCCCGTATTTTTAAGTTGTGTCCTCTGGTTCGGCACTCCCCCATCAGCGGAAATATGTTTCCTCCTGCCAGAGTGTCCAATCCTTTCATAATCCTATACGTTTCAAATAATGTAACAGGGTGTGATATTTACAATTCTCTAGTTCTCTGGTATCTAAGGAGGATTAGAAGATCATGGTCAGTGGCTCCACAACTTCTACCCCTTACCTCCATCAATATTGGATAAAGGCACAGTCTTCTTAAAGGTCCAGTCTTTCTGAACTTGGTAACTTACCGACTGTACCTACAGAGAGAAAGTGAGGACTGCAGACACTGGAGATCAGAGTCGAATAGTGTGTGTTGCTGGAGAAGCACAGCCAGTCAGGCAGCAACCAAGGAACAGAAGAATCAACGTTTCGAGCTCCTGATGAAGGGCTTATGCTTGAAATGTCGATTCTCCTGCTCCTTGGATGCTGCCTGGCCGGCTATGCTTTTCCAGCAACAAACTCTTTGACCAAATATACAGCCAGCACATCCAATACCTCCTCTTAGTGAATTTTTAGACCATCAATGACTCAGCTACCTCCCATTTCATGATGACCTTGACAGCTTTGTTAAAGACACGCCAAGTACTATATGGTACCTCAGCTGTGCTCTCTATTTCCATGCATGATTGCTCTTTACGATTCAGAATCTATCCAGCTCCTGCTTTTACAACCTTTTTATGATTATAGGAGACTTTTGGATTTCTCTTTGTTTGAGCTGCCAGTCTCTTTTCACACACCATCTATTTGTTGCAACAATTCACTTTTTTAGTTCCACTCTGAACTTTCTATGTTCAACCTTGTCCATACCTTTTCAACCTGACACCTGACATGTACATTCTTTTTCTTACTCTTTTTGTCATCCAGGGAGAAACAGTGGCACAAGCTAAATTTGAAGAAGAGTCTGATATTCATTTTTAATACAGCATTAGTGTGTATTTACATATATTTATATTAATGAAGGGGCATAGCCCCATTGGCTTTGAGTGTGATAATACTACCCTCTCAATGGAATATCAATGTCAAATAGTACTATTTCAAAGAATAGCATGAGAGTGATTCTTGTTTAATATTCATCCCACAATTAAAATGAGGAATACCTAGTCAGTATCATGTTTCTGGGAACTTGCTGTTCACAAATTGGTTGCCACATTATCTACACTACCTTAAAAGCACTTTGGCGTGTGCAAGGTCAGAGAAGGTGCTGTACAAATATGTCTTCCTTTCTTACTTTCTCTCTTTATTTCAAGTATTTGTTGGCAAATCTTGTTTCAGTCTTAATGTACAGTATCCCAGATAGGCTACCTGGCTTTGGAATATCTGGGATATCAGGTCAGCATGGATAAGTTGGACCAAAGGGTCTGTTTCCGTGCTGTACATCGCGATGTCTCTATGATTCTAATTTGCTACACATCTGTGTACATGTTGCTTTTGACTCTATTTTAGTGGAAGATCTCTCTTTTAGACAGTTTCAATCCAATTCCAGAAACTGGTGGGAGGATCTGTACAGATGAAGGATGCAACTCAGACCATCCATCTCATTTTTTCTTTGATTGAAGAATGGGCAACATCAATTCTAAATGTCCAACTATCTCTTGATCGAATTCCAGACTTCGCCCTCCACTGATCTGAAAGATAATTCTAGTTAGAATCAGCAGAACTCCAGTCCTGAACTGGCCTTTCGCCAAGGTTGGCTTTTCGCCCTAGGAATGGGTTAATTTGATACATTACACCAGCATTATCTGCTTAAAAAAGCACAGTATCTAAAGTTACATTGACAGCGCTATTGGCAATTTCTACTTCACAATACTGAAATCAAAGTGGATTTAGAGTCTGAGCTGTCTCTAAGACAGAGCAGTGACATTCCCTGGAAGTGTTATCCTCACAGCACTTCAATTTAACATTACATGTGAGTGGAAATCAAAATCACTGTCAAAGTTGACTTAATTTAAATTATCTAGGAATTGCAGAGTCTCCTCAATGTCAGTTAATTTTTAAAACTATAGGAGATGGCTACCCACATTCATGTCCCAAATGTTCTCTTAAACGGAACAGTTAAAAGTCCAGCCAAACGGCACCCAGGTAATTTAAACAGAGATCTGACTGTCTAGAATTCAAATTGCAATGACCAAAATCAGGTCAATAGCTAACATGGCACGTACAACACAGAAACTGCCTATTCATCCAGTCAATGTATAGTGTTCTGTTTTAGCCCATAGATATAAGGACAGAATTAACCCATCTGGCCCTTCTCTGTGCAAACCTTCTTATCATGGGGTCTATTTGTAATTACTTTGGCCCCTAGACTTGGATTCTCCCACCTCTGCCTGTGCAACCTATGTATCATCTTAAAAGTATCTATGAGATACTCTAACGCGTACTCTTTGAACAGAAAGATAAATCTAATTTACTTAGCAAAATAAAAGCAAATTACTGCGGATGCTAGAATCTGAAACCAAAAGAGAAAATGCTGGGAAGTCTCAGCACGTCTGGCAGCATCTGTAAGGAGAGAAAAGAGCTGATGTTTCGAGTCTAACTGACCCTTTATCAAAGCTATAAAAAGGGGAGAAATAGGGAGGTATTTATACGAAGCTGAGAGAAGGGGAGTCATGGCTCCAGAAGCAAAGGTAACAATGAAGAGGTGATAATGACAGTGCATTGAGAGATAATAGGGAGATTAGGAGCTGTGAATGATCAAGGCTGAAGCCAGTGCTATGTGACAAAATATGTGGGGGAGGGATGAAGCAGAGGCAAAATGGAAAACAGGGAAGAAGGATAGCAAAGGGGAAAGAGGAGAGGAAGAAAGTGATGAGAGAGTGGGGAGCGAGAGAAAGAGAGACAATCAAGAAATAAGAGGTACAGAACAGTGAAAAAAATTTATATAAAAAAAAATAAATGAAATAAAATTATCTGAAGTTGTTGAATTCAATGTTGAGACCGGCAGGCTGTAACTTGCCTAGTCGAAGATGAGATGCTGTTCCTCCAGTTTGCGTTGAGCTTCACTGGAACATTGCAGCAGGCCAAGGACCGACATGTAGGCCTGGGAGCAGGAGTGTGTGTTGAAGTGGCAAGCCACAGGAAGCCTTTTCTGATAGGTGGCATCTCTCAATTGATATCAGCTTTCAACCTCCACCTTGATTTTTTAATCATACATACCAGATGACGGGGAGTACTCCTCCTCTTCTCCAGTTTTTTTTTAGATTCCCTATGGTGTGGAAAAAAGCCCTTCAGCCTCACAAGTCCACACTGACATTCTGAGTAACCTACCCAGTACCATTTCCCTCTGACTAATGCACCTAATACTATGAGCAATTTAGCATGGCCCAATTCACCTAACCTGCAAATGTTTGGACTGTGGGAGGAAACCGGAGCACCTGGAGGAAACCTGCGCAGACACGGGGAGAATGTGCAAACTCCACACAGTCACCCGAGGCTGGAATCGAACCTGGGTCACTAATGCTGTGAAGTTGCAGTGCTAACCACTGAGCCACCATGCCAACCAGTTAGAAGCCTCAATCAATTGAGAATTGCCAAACCACAGGTTATGCCGAGATTTTACTGTGGGCAGGAGGAAAACGTAAATCTCAAGCATAATTCAGACCTCAGTCCCACACAGTTGGCATTATTCTGAGTGATATCTAACCAGCAATCCCTGTGGAGTATATCAAGTATATACAGAATGGAGGCTTTAAGTTCCCCCAGCATAACATGTCAACAGCAATCTGTGAACAACACTGCATTTGAGAAAAGTGTGGGTCTTTGTCGGCAAGTTTATATTAGCAAATTCTTAAGGAGCATCAGTGGCAGACAATGGAGTGGCATGCTCCTCCCGTCAGACGTGAGAGATCAGGGAATTCTCCCGGAAGGTATGTCTGCAAGAGGGGTGTTTGGATCCATCTCATAACAGACCATTTGAATTGGCTAGAGAGGCAGTTAGAGTCACAGAAGAGCAGGCAGGGGACACACAGTATGATGGTTGGTAGATTTAGAGAGGTGTTACTACGGCAGGCAGTCAGATAGATGGGTGCCTGTCAGGATTGGTACCAAGTTGCCTATTCCTATCTCCAAAAAAAAATACCATTTTGGGTAGTGTTTGGGGGATAGTCTGTCAGCGTATAGTAGAAGTGGCAATCAGATCTTGGCTACCAAGAATGCATCTTCTGTTAAACAGGGTTTGTCAACTGAACTATAACCTAGTGTCATGTGATTTTCAACAAGGTTCAAAAAATTACAGGAGACTCTCCTATCAAGGGCACAGATGGGAGATTCTGTGACCATGAGCGAGAATTCAGGTTGGTATGTTGCCTTCTTGGCGCCAGGGTCAAGGACATCTCAAAGAAGTTGCAGCATATTGTCAACGGAGAGAATGAAAAGCCAGAAGTTGTTGTACACATTGGTAGGAATGACATAGTTAGGGAAAAGGTTGAGGCCTTGCAGAGTGAATACAGGAGGTTAGGTAGGAGCTTAGAAAGCAGAACCTCAAGGGTAGTGATCTCTAGATTACTCCTGATGCCACATGCTAGTGAAAGTAGGAATAGGAGGGTAAGACAGATAAATTAGTGACTGAGGAGATGGTGCAGGGGACAGGTATTCAGATTTTTGGACCATTGGGATTTCTTCTGGGGCAGATGGTTGTGTTCAAAAGGGATGGGTTGCACCTGAACTGGAAAGGAAGCAATATAAGCAATATCCTGGCAAGCGGATTTACTTGTCCTATTTGAGAACTCTTAAATTAGTATGGAGGAGGTCCAGGAGGTCCTAAGTAGTAGTGAAAGTAGAGAGAGACAAGTGAGGATGGTTCAAAAGTTAAAGAGAACAAGTTAATTAGACAAGATAGACAAGAGCACATCGGAGAACTAAGTAACTTTGAAGAATTAAACTGCACTTATTTCAATGCCAAAGGTCAAACATGTAAGGTGGATAAACTCAGGGCATATAAAAGAACATGAAACTGGGACATCATGGCTATGATAGAAGCATAGCCGAGGGAACAACAGGACTGGCAGCTCAATGTTCCAGGGTTTAGATGCTATAGGAAGGATAGAAGGAGAGGCAAAAGAGGAGGGGCAGTTGCGTTTTTGATTAAAGAAAACATTACTGCTGTACTTAGAGAGGATATTTCAGAGGGATCATCCAGTGAAGCTATATGGGTGGAACTCAGAAATAAGAAGGGGATGGTCACTTTGATGGCATTGTACTATAGGGTCTCCCCCCAATAGTCAGAGGAAATTTGAGGAGCAAATATGCAGCGAGATCTCAGATATATGTAAGAATAATACGACTGTAATAGGAGATTTTAACTTTCCAATTGGCTGGGGTTGCCTTAATATTAAGGGCTTGCATGGTGAGGAATTTGTTAAATGTGTTGAAGAAAATTTTCTTTATCAATATGTAGATGTGCCTACTACAGAAGGAGCAGAACCTGTCCTTCTCTTGGGAAATAAGGCAAGGCAAGTGACTGAAATGATAGGGATAGAGCACTTTGGGACCAATGATCATAAGTCTATTAGTTTTAAAATAGTTATGGAAAAGGATTGGCCTTGTAAAGTTAATGTTCTTAATTGTAGTAAGTGAAATTTTGACATTATGAGACAGAAACTTTCAAAAGTTGATTGGAGTTGACTGTTCACGGTAAAGGGATGACTGACAAGTGGGAGGCTTTAAAAAGCGAGGCAACAAGAGTTTAGAGCAGATGTTCCTGTTAGAGCAAAAGGTAAGGTGGATAGGAGTGGATGAATAAAGATATTGAGGCTCTATCAAAAAGGAAGCATATGTGAGGTTACACAACTGGGATCAAGTGAATCTCTTGAAGAGTATAAGGGGTATCAGGGCATCCTTAAGAGGGAAATCAGGAGGGCTAGAAGAGAATATGAGATAGCCTTGGTTGATAAGGCTAAAGATAATCCAAAGAGATTCTACAAGTACATCAGGAACAGAAGAGCAAGTAGGGAGAGAATAGCTCCTCTTAAAGATCAACAAGGTCATCTATGTGTGGAACCACAAGAGATGGGAGAGACACTAAACAAATATTTTGCATCAGTATTTATTGTGGTAAAAATATGGAGGCTAGGAAACTTTGAGAAATAAACATTGATGTTTTGAAAACAGTTCACATTACAGAAGAGGACATGCTGGAGGTCTTAGAAAACATAAAGGTGGAGAAATCTCCAGGACCTGATCAAGTATATCCCAGGATGTTGTGGGAAGCTAGGGAGGAAATTGCAGAACCCCTAGCAGAGACGTTTGTATCATCTACAGCCACGGGTGATGAGCTAGAGGATTGGAGGGTGGCTAGTGTTGTGTCTTTATTTAAGGAAGGCTGAGGAGAAACCTGGGAACTATAGTTCGGTGAGTCTGACATCAGTGGTGGGTTAGTTGTTGGAGAGGATTATGAGAGATAAGATTTATGTGCATTTGGAGAGGCAAGGACTGATTAGGGATAGTCAGCATGGTTTTCTGTGAGGGAAATTGTATCTCACAAAATTAATTTAATTTTTTGAGGATGTAACCAAATAGATTGATGATAGCAGACCAGAACATGGACTTTAGTAAAATCTTTGACAAGGTTCTACATGGTAGACTAATTAGTAAAGTTAGATCACAAGGGATTAAGAGTGAGCTTGTTAATTGGATACAAAATTGGCTACATGGCTGGAGACAAGGAGATGGGTGGAGGGCTATATTGCAGACTGGATGCTTGTGACCAGCAGTTTTCCACAGGGATCACTGCTCGGTCAACTTGTGTTTTTCATTTATATAATCAATGTTGATTAGAATTTTGGAAGCATGACGATGATACTAAAATTGGTAGTATAGTCAACAGTGAAGAAGGTTACCTAGATCACAAAGGGATCTTGATCAATTGGACCAATGGACTAAGGAGTGGCAGATGGAGTTTAATTTGCATTAATGTGAGGTATTGCATTTTGGTAAAACAAAAACAGGATTTATATAATTAAAAGTAAGGCTCTGCATGATGCTGCCAGAGATGTAGGGGTTCAGACACATAATTCTTTGAAAGCTGCATCGCAGGTAGACAGGGTGATGAAGAAAGTGCTTAGCACACTTTCCTTCATTGCTCAGACCATTGATTATAGGAGTTGGGATGTCATGTTGAGGTTGTACAGGATGTTGGTGAGTACTGTGTGCAGTCTGGTTGCCCTGCCATAGGAAGGATATTATGAAATTGGAAAGGGTTCAGAAATGATTTCCGAGGATGTTGCCAGGATTAGAGAGTTTGAGTCATAAGGAGAGGTTGTATAAGCTAGGACTTTCTTCCACTGGAGCCTATAGGAGGTTGAGGGGTGATTTTATAGGTTTTTAAAATCATTAGGGGCATAAATAACATGAATAGCAAAGGTCTTTTCTCTAGGGTGTGGGAATTCAAAACTGGGGATATACTATTAAGGCTAGAGGAAATGTATTTACAAAGGACCCGAGGGCTAACTTTTTCACACAGAGGGCGGTTCGTATGTGGAATCAACTGCCAGAAATGGTGGGTGCAGGTACAGTCAGATTTAAATGATGTTTGGACAGGTTCAAGAAGGGTCCTGCCCAAAACATTGACTCTCCTGCTCGTCAGATGCTGCCTGCTGTGCTTTTTCCAGCACCACACTCTATCTACTCAGCTATATAAATAGAAAAGTCTTAGAGGGATATGGACCAAATGTAGACAAATGGGACTTGGTTAGTTTGGGAACATGGTTGGCATGGACAAGTTGGACTACGGGTCTGTATCTGTGTTGTATGACTCTAAAACTCTGTGATTCTATAACCAAGGTCTGAAAATAAGTTTATTACGTACACCTAGAAATAAATCCAAGCGTTTTGTTAGAGCTTCTCATTGAAAGCTGCATTGCAGGTCATAAACATAGCATTTTTAGCTTCCATATTTCTTTGTACATCTCCCCCAGTTTCTTCTTGTCTAAGACCAAATAATATTTGTTTTTCTGATCAAAAGGCATCACTTCATATTTATCTATGTTAAGCTCACTTGATTGTTTGATGTGTATGTTTTTTAATGTCTTCTGGCATTATCTGGAGTCTTCCTTAATGTTAGCTATACATGCACCGCCATGCCAACCTTCCACCCCATCCCAGAAACCCTAGTGGGATTCTGTAGCTTTTGATATTTAGTTCCTTGCTCTTCTTCTTTTGATTTTTGCCATTTTATATCAAGTTACCACAATGTTGGACAAGCCCCTTCTCTACCGTCTCCTATTAGTCATCCATTCCTGTTCCAATCATGCCTCACCACCACAGCTTCTATCTGGTCTTGGGCGTTCATATATTGCTGTTGTTTTGGAAGTCCCATATTCATCACTCACTTTCTCCCATTTTCTCATTCTCTCCATCAGATGACCATATCATTTCAACCTCTTCTCAGTGACTTTCTTCAATGCTCCCCAATCTTCCCTGAAATGCTGGTTCCGAATATCGCCATTTCCTCTCACTTCCCACGTTCATCTTAACATCCATATCTCATTAGTATACAGTTGTTGTTTCTCTCTCTCACACTTCTTGATGTTGCCCAGGTTTTTACACTTTATACCAAGGCCAATCTCACAATGGCCTTGCAGATTCTTTTTCAGTTCTGGATAGTTTTTAATCACGACACTCATTTGCACTTCTTCCAATAATTCTAACCAGGCCTAATCTATTGTTTAATTTTCACTTTCATTCTTCCATTTCCTCCACTCACCACATTGCTTGTACTTGAAATAACATATTTTCTCCAATGTTTCACCCATAATTTCTATGAATGAGGGATTCATATTTTCTAGCCTGGGTTTAAATGTGGGTGTGCTGTGAAAGTCACAGAGCCATCCACTAGTCACATCTGCAATGCAGGTAAAAACTCTCACTCAGTGCTGGGGGTTAGTTATCAAGCCAGTTCCAAGACAGTTTCCAATCAATTTGTTCAAAGATGCTATTACACACCTCTAGAGCAAGTGGGACTTGAATCCAGGTCTTCTGGTCTTGAGATAGGGACACTACCACTACACCACAAGAGCAGCAAGCCAATACCAAAGGAAACAGGGAAAAAAAATGATTTGCAAAGCCAAGAATTTTAATTATGTTTAACTATTAACATTCCACTATCTACTCACTGCAAACAGCCTTTTAGATTAGATTAGATTACTTACAGTGTGGAAACAGGCCCTTCGGCCGAACAAGTCCACACCGACCCGCCGAAGCGCAACCGACCCAGACCCATTCCCCTACATTTATCCCTTCACTTAACATCACGGGCAATTTAGCATGGCCAATTCACCTAACCTGCACATTTTTGGACTGTGGGAGGAAACCGGAGCACCCGGAGGAAACCCACGCAGACACGGGTGTGCAAGCTCCACACAGCCAGTCGCCTGAGGCGGGAATTGAACCCGGGTCTCTGGTGCTGTGAGGCAGCAGTGCTAACCACTGTGTCACCGTGCCACCCACAAATATGTGGGGGTTAAAAGAAAAAAAAACAGGAGTCGTCAAAAATAAAAGAATGGATGCCAGTTCATCCCTCCTCAGCCAGGAGTTTAATAACTTGGAGATTCCACCTGGAACCATAATACACTAGAGAACCTCTCTCTTCGGGTCCAGTCATAGCATTATCACATTCCTTTTGAAAATCCATTTTGTGCCGTACCACTTAAAGAATATTTCTGTTGCTGCTTTGAATAATTCTATTAGGTTATTTATAAGCCATGGCTTTCAAGAAGTCTTGTTGATTTTTTTTTCAGTCTGTAGAAGGCTGCAGAACATTCTAAAGGGGAGGGTGAACAGCCAGTTGTCTTGGTGCATATAAGCACCAATGATATAAGTAAAAAATGAGATGAGGTCCTGAAAGTAGAATTCAGGGAGCTAGGAGAGAAGTTAAAAAGGAGGACCTCAAAAGGTAGTGATCTCAGGATTGCTACCAGTGCCATGTGCTAGTCAGCGTAGAAATTAAAAGAATAGGCAGGAAGAACACGTGGTTTGAGGGATGGCATAGGAGGGAAGGCTTCAGATCTGTGGGACATTGGGATCGGTGCTGGAGAAGGTGGGACTATTTCAAATTAGACGGTCTAGATCTGAACCCTCTGGAACTAAGGTCCTTGGGGGAGTTTTTGCTACTGCTGTTGGGGAGGTTTTAAACTAATGACAGGGGACTGGGAACCAGAATAGAAGACAAGTAGGCAGCAAGGTGAAAACTGGAGACTGTAAGAATCATGAAGATAGCATTAATAAAGGGAAGAGTAGGCAGAGGGCAGGTAAATGCAAAAGAACTGGTGGTCTAAAGTGCATATACTTCAATACTAGGTGTATAGTGGGTAAGGCAGATGAACTTGGGGCTTGGATTGGTGCCTGGGAATATGACATTATTGCCATCACAGAGACTTGGTTGAAGTAAGGGCATGATTGGCAACGAAATGTTCTAGGATATGGATGCTTCAGACAGGACAGGTAGGGAAGTAAAAGGAGGTGGGAGGAGTTGCATTGCTGGTCAGGGATGATATCACAGCTGTGCTAAAGGAGGACACATTGGAGCGCTTGAGTAGTGAGGCATTGAGTGGAGCTGAGAAATAAGAAGGGTGCAGTTACATTGGTGGGGCTATTACAGAGCTGAAAATGTGTTGCTGGAAAAGCACAGCATCCAAGGAACAGGAGAATCGACGTTTCAGGCATCAGCCCTTCTTCAGGAATGAGGAAAGTGTGTCCAGCAGGCTAAGATAAAAGGTAGGGAGGAGGGACTTGGGGGAGGGGCGTTGGGAATGCTATAGGTGGAGGGAGGTCAAGGAGAGGGTGATAGGCCGGAGTGGGGTGGGGTCGGAGAGGTCAGGAAGAAGATTGCAGGTTAGGAAGGCGGTGCTGAGTTCGAGGGATTTGACTGAGACAAGGAGGGGGGAGGGGAAATAAGGAAACTGGAGAAATCTCCTCGAAGATTTTAACCTACTTGAACTCAGATTTCTCCAGTTTCCTCATTTCCACCCCACCCCCCCACCTTGTCTCAGTCAAATCCCTCGAACTCAGCACCGCCTTCCTAACCTGCAATCTTCTTCCTGACCTCTCCGCCCCCACCTCACTCCAGCCTATCACTCTCACCTTGACCTCCCTCCACCTATCGCATTCCCAACGCCCCTCCCCCAAGTCCCTCCTCCCTACTTTTTATCTTAGCCTGCTGGACACACTTTCCTCATTCCTGAAGAAGGGCTGATGCCCGAAACGTCGATTCTCCTGTTCCTTGGATGCTGCCTGACCTGCTGCGCTTTTCCAGCAACACATTTTCAGCTCTGATCTCCAGCATCTGTAGTCCTCACTTTCTCCCTGGGGCTATTACAGGCCTCCCAACAGTGAGTGTGAGGTAGAAGAACAACTGGGTAAACAGATTATGGAAAGATTAAGGCAACAGGGTAGTGGTGATGGGAGATTTTAATTTTCCCAATATTGACTGGGATACACTTAGTGTCAGAGGTCTGGATGGGGCAGAATTTGTAAGAAGCACCCAGGAGAGTTTTCTAGAGCAGTATGTCAAAGGTCCAACGAGGGAAGGGGCCTGGTGTTGGGGAATAAGCCAGGCCGGGTGGTAGAAGTTGTGGTGGAGGATTTCTGTAAGTTTTAGAATACTCGTAGACAAAGTTGAAAGTGGTCCTAAGGGAAGAGTACTAAACTGGGCCAAGGCAAATTATATCAAAATTAGGCAGGAACTGGGATATGTGGATGAGACACATCAAAAGTGGACTTCCCTTCAAACAGCTATGTAGGAGGCTTTCAAAGATAGGTTAAAGATAGTGCAGCATTGGCATGTCCCGTTGAAAACAAAGGATAGGAAAGACAAGATTCATGAACCGTCAATGACAGGAGAAATCGTACTAGGCAAGAGGAAAAGGGAAGCGTACATAAGGTCCAGGCAGCTAAGAACAGAACGGGCCCTGGAGGAATATCGGGAGAGTTGGACCAGTCTTAAACAAGGAATCAAGCGGGCTAAAAGGGATCATGACAGAGCTTTCGTGAGCAGAATTAAGGAGAATCCCAAAGCCTTTTATTCTTCTATAAGAAGCAAGCAGGTCACTATAGAAAGGATTGGTTCATAAAAGGATAATGAAGGAAGGCTGTGTGTCGAACCAGAGAGAGTGGGTGAGATTCTGAATGATTACTCTGCATCAGTGTTCACTGAGGAGAGAGACATGATGAATGTTGAGATTTGAGATAGAAGTTTGAATAATCTGGATCATGTTGACAGAAGTAGGGAAGATGTGTTGGGTGGGCTAGAGGTTATTAAGGTAGACAAATCCACAGCACAGATGGGATCTATCCCAGGTTGCTGAGGGAGGCGAGAGAGGAAATAGCTGGGGCCCTGACAGATATCTTTGTAGCATCGTTAAACACAGGTGGGGTGCCGGAGGACTGGAGGGGTGCTCATGTTGTCCCCGAATGAGAAGGGTACTAGGGATATTCCGGGTAACTATAGACGAGTGAGCCTGACATCAGTAATGGGAAAAGTTGCTGGAGAAGGTACTGAAGGATAAAATCTATTTGTTTGGAAAAGAATGGGCTTATCAGTGATAGGCAACATGGTTTTGTGTGGGAAAGATCGTGCCTTACCAACATAATAGTGTTCTTTGAGGAAGTGACCAAGTTGATAGATCAAGGAATGGCTATAGGTGTCATATACATGGACTTTAGTAAGGGGGTTGATAAGGTTCCCCATGATGAACTAATGGAGAAAGTGAAGTCACATGGTGTGCAGGGTATTCTAGCTGGGTGGATAAAGAACTGGTTGAGCAACAGGAGACAAGGAGTAGTAGATGAAGGGAGTTTCTCAAAATAGAGAAGGTTTGACCAGTGGTGTTCCACAGGGGTCAGTGCTAGGGCCACTGTTGTTTGTGATATACATAAATGATCTGGAAGAGGGCGTTGTTGGTCTGATCAGTAAGTTTGCAGATGACACGAAGATTGGTAAAGTAGCAAAAAGCATAGAGGACTGTCAAAGAATACAGAAGAATATAGATAGACTGGACAGTTGAAGGAGAAGTGGTAGATGGAGTTCAATCCAGGCAAATGTGAAGTGATACATTTTGGTAAGTCTAATTCTAGAGTGAATTATACAGTCAATGGAAGACCCTTGGGAAATGTTGATGAGCAAAGAGATCTGGGAGTACAGGTCTATTGTACCCTGAAGATGGCTGCACAAGTGCATAGAGTGGTCAAGAAGGCATATGGTATGCTTGCCTTCATTGGACGGGGTGTTGAGTATAAGAGCTGGCAGGTCATGTTAAAATTGTACAAGACATTGGTTTGGCCGCATTTAGAATATTGTGTACAGTTCTGGTCACCACATTACCAAAACGATGTGAACGCTTTGGAAAGGGGGCAGAGAAGGTTTATGAGGATGTTGCCTGGTATGGAAGGTGCTAGCTATGAAGACAGGTTGAGTAGGTTAGGTTTATTTTGACTAGAAAAAAGGAGATTGAGGGGGGGGACCTGATTGAAGTCTACAAAATCATGAAGGGTATAGACAGGGTGGATAGAGGTAAGCTTTTTCCCACGGTGAAGGATTCAATAATGAGTGGTCATGCTTTCAGGGTGAGAGGTGAAAAGTTTAAGGGGGCTACACGCAGCAAGTACTTTACACAGAGGGTGGTAGGTATCTGGAACGCGCTGCCAGAAGAGGTAGTAGTGGCAGCCGTGGTAGATTCATTTAAGATGCATCTGGACAGATGTATGAGTAGGTGGGGAGCAGAGGGATACAGATGCTTAGGAATTGGGCGATAGGTTTAGACAGTGGATTTGGATCGGCTCAGGCTTGGAGGCTGGAGGGCCTCTTCCTGGGCTGCAAATGTTCTTTGTTCTTTAACATCTATTATTAGGAAGAAATTATTAAGCATGTAATAACAGAGTAATTAGAAACATGAAATACGAGGAACCTCGGTTATTTGAACGAGATGGGCAGGCACAATTTTGTTCGGATAATTGATTATTCGTTTAATTGATTTCCTCTGGGGCTTGGAGTTTTCTGTGAAGTCTGCTTCCCATTCAGGATACTAGCAGCACACCATGCGTGAGCCCCTGCCCCACCCAACTCCATGCCTGCCCTCAAAACCCATCTACCCCCAACCCGTGCCCTACTGACCGCACTCCCCACCCCACCCCGGAAGGGTTTGGAGGGATATGGGCCAGGTGCGACTAGATTACGTTGGGATGGCTGGTCAGCATGGACAGGTTGGACCAAGGGGTCTGTTTTCATGTTGTACATCTCTATGACTCAATGACTCAACCTTCTAGTTACTTGCCGTCTCAATACACTGCACTGCTCTCATTTTAGCATTTGACCTAAGCCTCCTGCAGTGCTCTAGTGAAGCTAAACAAATGCTGGAGAACAACATCTCATTTTCCACTTAATCCCTTTATAGCCTTCATAACTCAATATTCAATTCAACATCCTCATTGTGTGAACACTATCCTCCAATTTGATCCGTCTACAAACCCCACCCCAACTTGATCCATCTGCAGTCTCCTGTTTGGATTTGCTCACTGCAATGCTAACCCATTCGCCAATATTAATACCTAGCATTAATACTGTTTCTTCTACCATCATTACTACTCCTTTTGCCATTTTCTCTGGGTACTCTTACCATCTGTTCCACTTTCCTCTCCACCCCCTCCCTGTCTGCACCATAAAGAAACACAATTTTCCAGCTCCCTTCAATTCCAGAGGAGTTGATCTCAAAATATTAACACTGTATCTCTCTCCACAGATGCTTCCTGACTAACACGGTCAGAGTGATGGGAAAGAGCCCATGGGATCTGAGGAAATTTGGTTTTGGAATTGGCAGAGTGGCAGGAAGCAGAGGGTGATGGTCTAATGGTGTTTTCGTGACTGGAAGTATGTGTTCATTGGGCTCTGCAGCAATCAATGTTGGTGTCCTTGCTCCATGTGATTATATATCATTAAGACTTCAACAGAGAAGGGTTGATCAGCAAGTTCTCAGATGATGTGAAAATCAGTAAGGTGATAAATGATGAGAATAGTTTTAGACTACAGGAGGATATAGATGGGCTGGTAAGTGATGCACTTGGGAAAGACAAACAAAGCAAAGAGAAAACATAATGAACAGTAGGATACTGCGAAGCATTGAGGATCAGAGGGACCTTGCTGTGCATGTACACCAGGCTCCCGAGATAGCTGAGCAGACAAATAAAGTGGTTAAGGCAGCATATGGGATTCTTGCTGAGGCCTAGATTTTACGAGCAAGGACAGTATGTTGGAATGGTATAAAACCATGTTTAGGCCACATCTAGAGAAATGTCTGCAGTTCTGGAATCCACACGATAGAAGGGACGTGATAGCACTGGGGCAAGTGCAAGTACAGAGGAGGTTTAACAGGATGTGCATGGGTTAAAGGGTTTGAGTAACGAAGAGAGATTGGAGACTGGGATTGTTTACCTGGGAGCAGAGGCCACAGAGGATGGACATCTAAAAGATGTCTAAAATTATGAGGGACAGAATTAGGATAGACAGGAAGGAATTTTTCCCCTTGGTGGAGGGATCAATAACTTGGGGCACAGATTTAAGTTAAGGGGCAGGAAGTTGACGAGGTGGGAGATGGTGTTATTTTCAACCCAAACTGTAGTAGGAATCTGAAACCCTTTGCCCGTGTGGTGCATGCAGAAACCCTCATAAATAGGATTAAGCAGTATGAGTCAGTGCTGGAAAGGGGATTAGAATGGTTGGATGCTTGCTTGCTTTTTAACCAGTGCAGACTTGATGGGTCAAAGGTGCTTTTTCTGCACTGTACACCTCTAAGACCTGCTATGCTTCTCCAGCCCAAACATTTTATATCTATTATTCACACCCTTTTCTACTTTATTTTGCTCTGTATTTCTATCATCTGGGGAGTTCTGGCTTTGCTGATCCACCTCTCCTCTTGTCTTCATTAAACTGTAAACTGTACTTTGATTTTGGAGCCAAATTATCACCTCTTTAAAGGCAACCCAATATCCTGTTATGCTTTTGCCTGACATTCTTTGATTCCAATTTATCTAGGCTAGTCCTTTTTTTAAAAAAGAAAAACATACTGAAATTCACCATCCCCCTTGTATATAATTTTAACTCTAGACTTCTCATCCTTTTCAATAGCTGACTTGAACCTTATAATACTATGACCACTGGTTCCTAAGTGTTCCCTGCTATGGCTTGATCCACTTGCTCCCCAGAACCAGATCCAGCAAGGCCCACATCCCCCTTAGAGAGGAGATAACCATACGGTGCTTCTATCAGGCAGCCTGGAGGATGTTTCAAAATACAAAGTCTGTCCAGATTGCACAAACCACTCGATAATGTGCAGTGGATGTGAACAGCAGATTCCAAACAAAACAAGTAACTCTTTCAAAGTCAGCTGAATATCTGGCTAGTTACAGGATTGATTTATAAGAACATGGATAGATACCACTGTGTATGTGCTGCTGATATCAAGGAAATGTTATATGGCTAACAACTAGATAGACTATTAGTGGAGGTGAATAGATAAGATAAAATGGTGTGGCTTTGTATTGGGAAGAGACAGCTGGAGCCTTTGATGTACAGCACCTGCACAGTGTAGAAGGACATGGGCACTTTGCTCATTCGATATAATCACATCGTGAAGCAATCTCTCCAACTGAGCCTGCTTCAACTTAAACATTTCTGGTTTATTATTGTTAGGATGAAGAATTCCTGCAATATGGCAGTCCTTCAGGTATTAGTGAAGAGGAGAAGTCAATGTCTAGGGAGTAAAGGGAGTAGATGGATCTCTCAAGAACAAAGTAGACAATGCCTGTGACAAGGACAACAGCATACAGACAATTTTGGAGTAAGGGCATATCAAGAGTAATTAATAATTTCATAATCATGAGAATTTAAAAAATGATTTTACATTCACAATCATGTTCCCACTTTTCCTTTGAAGATTTTAGGGAGACTATCGTTATTCATACAAGGAGTTGAACAAATAGAATGCCAATATAACACCTCTTCAAATAAGGAGAAAGGGATGGAACAAGGAAGTATTAACCTTGTTACAGTCAAACATTACAGAATGTAATTATAATACAGGACAATTTTAATAATCATTCAAAAATACAAGTAATTAAAAACTTCAATGGATTTGTTAAAATTCAAGCTCCCCATCTGATAAATTTAATATTTAATGATCTTTATTGAAGTAACAATGAAGGAAAGAAAATATATTCAAAGTTTGTGGATTTCAAACTTCATGGTCCTCAAACCCAAATTCAGCTTCTTTCTCACATTTGCCGAATCACAAATCTATCTTTCTCCTGTTCATTTTCAGACTTAGCTCCCCCTCTCCAACCACCCTGGACTCAGTCCCCGAGTTGACGTCTGTCCTTTAAAGATGATAACTTATCCAGTCTGGTTGGTGAATTGGTGACAAATGGCTATTAGCTCACAACCCCCTAGTGCATAGAATCCCAAACTGCCATACCCCTTGTTATCAAGCTCTATTGGATCCTCATTCCCTGAGAACTGAGAAAGATTTTCACATTGGTTTTCAAATCTCACTGCCTTGCCCAATTTACCCAAGCTGTGTACATCCTGAAGTAGCAGAACTAGGTAATTCAGTCCCTTCAGCTTGCTCCAGCATTTGTTGCTGATCTGATTGTCACCTCAAATCTGCATTCCCACCTACCCAGTTAGTATTTCACCTCCTTGGCTGACAAGAATCTCCCTACCTCTGTTGTTAAAACATTCAAGCATTCTGCTTCCGCCAGCTTTTCAGGATGAGAGTTCCAAAGACACTCAGAAAAGAATTTAGCTAAGCTCGGTTTTAAATGGGTGGCCATTGATTTTTAATGGCTTGTAGCTGTAAATTCTCCCATAACAGGAAAGATCCTTTCCTCATCCACCGGTCACAACTTCCTCAGGATCCTACCTATTTCAATTACTCTTCCAAATTCCAGCAGATACAAGCCTCAAGCTGTACAACTTTTCCTCATTAATTAACCCACTCATTCCCACCATTAGTTTGAAAAACTTTACCGAACTGCTTCCAACGCAGTTAAATCCTTCATGAAATAAGGTAACCAATATTGTACACAATATTCAGATGTGGTCTCATCAGTGCCCTGTACTGTATACAAAACTGCTGCTACACTAAAACTCTGACCATTATCATCTTGTCTTCAAATTCCTTTCTGCTCAACATCCAGTGGGATTTTTCCACTGTACCTTCTGTATGCAGGGGAAAATGTTGTTACGATTGCAAATGCAAAAATATTAGCAGCAGACAGGAAGTAGCAGTTAATGTGTTGATCTGCTGCATATGCACCTTTATAAACCAATTAACTGACAGGATTATTATAAGGAAAGTGTGAAGTCATATCACAAAAATAATCACCTACATAAACAAGTGTTAATAACAATTTTCAAGAAAAGGGAACAGGAAGTGAAGAAACAGAGACAAAATCCAATATAACATCTAAATCCTAATCAAGGCTGTGTGTGAATGGAACAGACCAACTGCATTAGGAATATATGACACAATTGCACAAATAAAACCTTTTACTTCTTACATATTTTTATCTTAACAAAGAGTCTAGAAAACTAATTACTTTTATTTCAATAAGCAAATGAATTAGCAAATTGCTCTTGTCCAGGTATAAGCTAATGACTGTGTATGTATATTGCTTTATTGTAGAGAAAATGATGGCGTAAGATTGAAACATCCAATGTGTGCACAGAGGAATCTATTTGTATTGTTCATACCTAAACCATTATATTTTGCTTGAAATTAAACCGATTTAAGCAAATATGTCAGAAAATTCAAGTCTCATCGCCTACTGAAGGGTTACAGATTTTTTCCGTCCTGCTGTAAAACAGACAATGTCTTGGCAGTCATCTACAGATCTGCAGCAACTTGTTCAGAAAGCATTCATCACTGTCAGACAGCGACCACCTGCTCTGGTTTGATTGCAATAGGATGAACGTGGCCAGCACAGTAAAAGGACTGACCCAGAAAACTGCCTCGGGATTGCAATTAATTTCTGTTCAACAGCTGAAGCACCAGCTCCTCATCTTCAGCCAGAGAGAGACCAGTGTCCAGTGGGCTGTACTCATCAGAGTCACTTTCAGACTTCATTCTCCTCTTTCCCTTTTGAGTTGCCATCATCTCACATTTGTCATTGCTACTATGGCTATCATTTCTCTTCCTTTTGAATTTCCCTTCAGCTGGTCTGCTGCATTAAAAAAAAGATGAAAAATATCAATAACAGCCTTTAAAGCGTAGCAATACATTATCTATATTACAATGTGAATCAATTATTTAATTTGAAGGGTGAATTTCAGCATACTAAAAAGGAAGGTAATCCATGAGTGATACAAAGAAAATAATCAATATCAGGACTCAATCACTGCCTTTTCTGCGAAGCTTAATTAAGCTGCAATGACATTCCTACCTTTATTACAGGGTGACTGATTATTAAATATTTCTTTCAATTCATACAGTACCACATAAATTATCATACTAATGCATTTACAAAAACAGATTTATTATACTTTCAAAAACAAATGCACATGCAATCAGGACTCATTGGCAGTTAATAAAGTAACTTACCACAAAATAGATATTCTGGCTGAATTAAATCAGCCCATAACATCTACAGCACAGTGGGTTGGTTACCTTAGTTTACTAGGTGACGAGAATGATACCAAAATCATAAGGTTCAATCCCTGCACTAGCTGTGATTGTTCATGGAGATTCACCCTACTACACACTTGACATGTAGTGGTGTCTCTTGAATTATGTACAGTATAACCAATTGTTTCTAATGGAAAGAGATGGCTTCATTTCTTTGTGGATTGTGGTTAATCGTCTACCTACAGCATAGAAAGATGACACAACACAGTAGGTCTGTGCCAGAAGTAGTGGTTGACATGAATCTCCTTCCATTCATCTTCAGCTAACCTGATCAGCACAAACTTCTATTCCTTTCCCTTCACCTATTTATCTAGGTTGCCCTTAAATGCATTATGCTATAGCGTCAATCTTCAGATTTCAAAATTCTAAACTTGAAAGATCTTACATACCACAAATATAACAAAAGTAAGAAAAGTCAATAAAGAATTAGCACACGGCAAGATAAGGTTGAGGACAAAGACAACTTCAAAAAATCTGATTTCTGCTATACTCTCACTGTTCCAGTAATTCTGTAATAACATCGTCTCAGCTCCTCATCCTGCAGATTCAAACAGTCCATTGTTTTCCTGATCCCACTCTCCAAAACCTGCACCAATCTCAGCTCATCCAACACTCTTGCTGTCCCTATTCTGTTTCATGCTGAGTCCTGTTGACCTGAATTCACTCACCTACACTGGCACCCACTACGCAACTGCGTCGATCTTAAAACTCTCCCCATATCTGCAACTTACTCCAGACCTATGACACTTCAAAGTATCTGCTTTCCTCCAATTTTGTCCTATGTACAATGATTTACATCACCCCACCATTTGTAATGTCAGGCCTTAAGCTCTGAAAATGTTTTCCTGAAATGTCACTTAAACATACCTCTTTAACCAAGCTTTTGGTCCCTATCTCAATATCTCTGGTGGCTTAATGTCAAATTTAGATTAGATTAGATTAGATTACTTACAGTGTGGAAACAGGCCCTTCGGCCCAACAAGTCCACACTGCCCCGCCGAAGCGGAACCCACCCATACCCCTACATCTACATTTACCCCTTACCTAACACTACGGGCAATTTAGCATGGCCAATTCACCTGGCCTGCACATCTTTGGACTGTGGGAAGAAACCGGAGCACCCGGAGGAAACCCACGCAGACACGGGGAGAACGTGCAAACTCCACACAGTCAGTCGCCTGAGGTGGGAATTGAACCCGGGTCTCAGGCGCTGTGAGGCAGTAGTGCTAACCACTGTGCCACCGTGCCACCCATAATTTAGTTTGGCAATATCTTTTTGATGCAACCGGGGAGGTTTTACCACAGTAAAGGCACAAGCTGCTGTTGAAATATTAAAAACAATGCCCTGAAACTTTTGGATTTGAGGGGCAACTGGAGAATGGGTTGGCTGTTGAGGCTGGAAATTCCATTTGTTCATTTCTGTGACCAAGAACACCAGGATGGACAACTCTTTGCTTCATTCCAGACGCAGAAGCTGATGACTCCAGATACCTATGCCAGTTGTTGTGTTGCAAGTATAAAACACAGTTTCAGTACATTGAGACGTACAAAAATGGAAAGGCAGAAGTGATCAGTTGCTGTTGGACAAGTGGCTAAAAGAGAATTCAAGATCTTAGATGAATTTTTCACTACAGCCGACTCAAATATACAACATTGGAATCCGTATTTAAAATTGCCATGTTTAATGTTGTTTTGCTTTAGTATTGAGAAGTTAATATAATTTTCCTGAGCGCTGTACAACTCAATTTAATGTAGTTTTATGGGCAACCGGATTGGCGCCTCACCTGTTCCTTGACTGGTGGCTTACCAACCTCCAAGGTGAGGCTTCCTTCAGCCTTCAGGTCATGATTTCTTCCCTACTCATGACCTCCCAGTGGTGGATTCTCCCCCACTGTCCAACCCTCAGGATTTACTACGGTCAAAATGATCAAATTCATAGAAACTACTGGAGTCTGGAAGGAAAAGGCGAAAGTGAGGACTGCAGATGCTGGAGATCAGAATCAAGGTTAGAGTGGTGGTGGAGAAGCACAGCAGGTCAGGCAGCATCCAAGGAGCAGGAAAATCAACATTTCAGGCAGAAGCCCTTCATCAGGAATGTGGAGCCCTTCATCACCCCATCCTGATGACGGACTCCTGCCAGAAACGTCAATTTTAGCTCTGGAAGGAACAGGCTGGGTCTTAACACAGGGACAAGAAGGTGGCTTTAAATACAAGAACTCCTCTCCTTCCCAGAAAAACAGTGCTCAAGCTGCACTAGAATTGACAACGAGGAAATTATAACTCAAAGGAGTCTTCAAAATGATTCATATCAAATAATGAACAAATTAGGTTTAAAAATCAATTATTAAATAAGCAGATCCATGAGTAAACATCGACTGACTTTACAATTATTTATTTGGCTTCTTAACATTTGCAATGTTAAACTATTTCTGGACTCATTTAAGCAATGCAATAGAAATGAGTTATTTCTCTGTCACAGGGTTTTCCTGTCTACTGCCTTAGTTTGATCTTTTAATTCTAATACTGATACTGATACAGAACACTTTCGGATTAGTTGAGTATACCTTATATATTTTCTGTACTTTAAAGTTTGATGAAATATTTAAGGATTCAGATTTTGAAACAGAGGAAGATAGATGTGAGTTAGCTTTGTGAAGGTAACTTTTTAAGAAAAGTAAACAAAAAAGTCATTTGGAAGTGACCGAAAGGCATCAATTCCAAGAAAGCATATGAATTCAGTAAAGAGACTGAGAAAACCTTTGTAGTCTTAATTGATGGAATGTTTATGCAGGTGAGTTCAGAACAAATCCGAATGTCAGAACGCTGTGAGGTTAGTGTTGACTTCAGAACAGAAAGTTCAAGGTCTCAGTTCAGAAGAATCAGGAGTTCAGTTCAGAAGTTAGAACAGTTTTAGAGTCGAGTTTTAGTTCAGAGGATTTCACTATGCCAGCCATTGCTGCAGCTCAAGCAGTTTCCAAGCTACCACAGTATAGATAGAAATCTTCAAATTATTAGAAGGGGAAAAGTTTAGGCCATCAGATTTGTGAAACATTCATGCCAGCAAATATAGCAAGTGTTGGAAAGGGACCATAAAACTATCTTTACCATCCAAGGAGAAGAAAATGGGGAGAGTTGGTTAAGTAAAAACTTAGAGTTGAGACAGGAGTGAAATTTCTCTGGAACTGAGATTCTATAAAAGGATAATGTTGAGGAACAACTGAGAACTTATTTTGCTGTTTGCGTTAAACTGTAACTGTCACTTTTTAAATAGAGTTTATTTCTGTGTAATATGTAAAAAAAAACTTTTTAAACAATACCAATATGAAAATAATTTATTCAGTAACACCATTTGACCTATTTTCCAAGATGCAAGAAATTATTCATTTTCTACAATCACAAGTTAATTAGTTAAAAATCTTCACACTTCATTCGAGTGCTCACTCGCTACTTTTCTTTAAGCAGGTTAAAAGAATTTGATAAAATTACACAAATCAAAAATAAAATATTCTCACTCCATGTGTATGTACATTGGCAAATGAGGTGGACTATATTAATGCCCCCATTTCTACAGGTCCAATTTGAAGGGCCAAATTCTTCAGTGAGAAAATTCAGGTAACATATCTCACATCAACATATTGGTTACGCCTCCTCAGGGGATACCCAACAGATCTTTGAACCTCCAACCACTTTTTCACCCATGCCAAGTTATCAAATGACACTTTACCAAAGTCACAAAAGGCATCTCTTGTGACTGTGGCAAATTAAACTATTGCTCTTCTGCCATCTCAACTTGTCTGCAGCCTTTGGCATGTACTATCACCAGGTAATACCTCTCCACTGACTCCCGACTACTAAGTGACAATGTATTCACCTGATTCATTCTTATGCATCCAATCGCAACCAGCTAAGTACCTGCTACTGGCTTTGTTTCCCATTCCCACATTGTTACCTCGGATGTCCAACACAAAGGCCTGACCTCGGCCTCATTTTTATCAACTCCTTGCTGCCTCTCAGTGATATCATCCAGGAAACCTTTTACCTTGTTGACATGCAACTTAATCAATAATCCATAAAGACCCCATTACAGCATACAAAAGAAAAGGTAAGCTTTGTGGAAAAAGGTGCTCACTTAAAAGAAGAAATGCTCTTTTTGACTATATGATAATTGAAGGCCACTGCCGGTTGTTCAATACCCTTCCTTTCTGGTTGGTACAGGGGCTATGACTGATCTTTTAAGTTGTCCTGATCCAGCTTCATTAAGTTCACTCTTGAATCTAATTTCTTCCTTTAGAACTGCAACACCTTGTTTACCTTTGTTCTACCCCTTGGCATGTAACTTTAGTTTTACAGTTTCTAATTCAGCTATGGAAGTAAAGAAATTAGCCTGAATCAAGAATACTACAGTATTGCTTAGTAACATTATCAAGGTAATTTAACTGCAAATAAAATCACAAAGCACTCATGGACAAAATTACAGAATCCACCGATGTATCACAGAAGTAATGAAACAATATCTTCACAAATAGAGAGACTACAAAGAAAGGTTGCTGACAGCTAGCAAAGGTCTATTGCATAGTTTCTGCTTGCATTCAAGTTTATATGATTGAAAGAACAATTCAGTACCCTCCGCAGATAATAGCTTATGAGCAAGTTGGAAACTGAAATTTGTGTCAAAGAATTGAAAACAGATGTGGGTGGAAAGAGTAGAATGGAGTGAGTTGAGATAAAGGGAACATTTTTCAAAAATGGCAGAATGTGACAAGCGGTGTTCCATATATATTAAATAAAATAGTGACTAGTGTATCCACGTATGCAGAAGGCACTAAATTGAATGAAAATCCTACAATTGGAAGCAGGCAGATTAAGGATTTGGATAAAGCAATGTTAGATGGTATTCAAAATTAGGTGGTGTGAAATTATTCACTTTAGATCTGAGAATGACTAATTTCTAAATAGAAGATTTCTGAGATATGAAAAAGCTGTAGAAAGAAGTATCCATGCATGCTGATTGTTAAAGTTAATGCTTGGAGAGAAACAACTCTAAAAGACTAATAAGGCATTCCACTTTATCTCAAAAGGAATGGAACATAAAAGTGATGATTATGTGCAAAACTTGATCAAACCCCACTTGAAGCACTGCGTTCAGTTTCAGGGATACAACATGAGGAAAGCTACATACTAAAGAGGGCTTAAAGCAGTGGTTTACAAACTTTTTTGGTTGAGGAACACTGTAATATATTGCAAAATCCTGGACAAATCCAATCCCCACCTTCCAACTATTTATTTATAAGTCATAAAATAAAAACGATAATGAATCTCAACACTACTGTTTGACTGAAAATGCATGCATCTGTAATCATTGTTTTTTGTTGTATGTAAGAATAATATATCATGAAAAAAATTGATAAAGTTTTCAGATAAATTTAAAATTACATGGAATCTCTAGAGATGTCTGTGGAACCCTGGTTGAAAATGATTGCTTTAATGGGTTGAATTTAGAGAACAGGTTACATAAAATTAGTTTACATTCATGATAGTTTAGGTTAAGCATTGATACAGAATCATAGAATCTCTACAATGTGGAAGCAGGCCATTCAGCCCATTGAGTCCACAGTGAACTTCCAAACAGCATCCCAACCTGACCCAACCATCGCTGTAACTCTATTTCTGATGACTAATCCCCATGGCCTGCACATCCCTGGACACTATGAGCAATTTAGCACTGCCAATCCACCTAACCTGCACATCTTCAGACTGTGGGAGGAAACCAGAGCACCTGGAGAAACCCACACAGACACGGGGATAACGTGCAAACTCCACACAGAGAGTTGGCCTAGGCTGAAATCGAACCCAGGCACTATGAAACAGCAGTGCTAACCACTAGGCAGAAGTGGGTACTGCAGATGCTGGAGATTAGAGTGGTGCTGGAAAATCTCAGGAGGTCAGGCAGCATCCGAGGAGCAGGAAAATCGACATTTCAGGCAAAAGCCCTTCATTGGGAAACCCCACTTGAAGCAGTGCTAACCACTGAGCTACCTTGCCGCCCTAGTCAAGGTCTTTAAAATAATAGCTATTCAATAGGATAATTGTGGTAGTGTGGTGGGATCCATTAGTCTTGTGAGACCATGTATCTGCGTCTGGGAAGCTTTGCTTCAATGTTTTTTGGTACAGCAGCGTCTGTCATGGCTATAGAGCCCCAGGTGGCAGTGGCAGTGGCAGTCTCGGCTGCAGCAACTGCACTTGAAGGTGCTCTCCTCCGGTGTTGTCTTGGTGCTGTTTTCTTGGTGGGTGCACTTTTCTTCAGCAGCAATCCTCTTGTTTCTCTTCTCCTCTTTTTAGACCTCTGCATAATTCCAGCGTTGTTGGAGCAGGGGGAAGAGGATGGGTATCTGGGCGCGGGCCAGGACCTCATTGTTGGTGACTCAGTAGGTCCACTTGAGGTCCAGGATGTGCCTGCCCCCAAATGCCTCTTTAAAAGCTTGTGAGTGGTACATCTATTAAAAGTCACGACTGAAACTGTTAAAGTTTGTGAATAAGAGCATGAAGGAATATGGATCAAAGGTGAATAAATTAAACTGAGGTATAGAACAATCACAAAAGGAACAAGAGTAGGCCAATCAACCTGTCATGCCTGCTCAGCTATTCAGTTCAATCATGGATATCATCTATGTTCAATGCCACTTTCACACATCACCTCCATTCTCCGTAATGTAATTAGTCTCTATAAATCTATTGATTTTCATCTTGAACATGGGTGAGCTCTCAGTCCATTGGGTAGAGAATTCCAAAGAATCAGAAATAAAACTCTGAAAAAGTTCCTTTATGGCTCAGTTTTAAACAGCTCATCCACTTATCTTAAGATATGTCCCCTGGTTATAGACCCACCCAGCCAAGGAAAACATCTACATCCACCTTGTTATACCTTTGAAGCATTCTGTACTTTTTTTAAAAAGTCACCCCATATTCTTCAAAAGATACAGAATGCAGATCCCACTTCATCAATTTCTCCTCTTCAGACAATCCCACCATCCAGGGATTAGTCCAATGAATGGTGTGTCCTCCCCCAGATTATTCTCGTTGGCAATCACTCACTAATGAGTATGGTTGTCCATTTAGGAAATTCCATGTCACTAGTCATGGATTTTGTGGGCTGATGAGCCCGATCCTAGATGCTTCCCCACGTAAGGAGACCAAAATTATATACACTACTCCAACTGAGGTCTGACCAAGGATCTATACAATTGTAGCAAGACATCTATACTCCTGTATACAAATCCCCTTACTATGAAAGTTAACATACATTTGCTTTCCTTATTATTTGTTACAGTTGCATGCCAGCCTTAGGGACTTGTGAATACCCAGGTCACTTTGGACACCAATATTGCCCAATTTCTCAGCATTTAAGAAAGATTTTGCTTTATTTTGTTTTTCTCCACTAAAGTAAATAATTTTACACATTCCCATTATATTCTACCTGCATTCACTTAGCCTGTCCAAGCTTCCTTGAAGCCGCCTTACATCCTCCTCACAATGTACACTCTCTAGTTCGATGCTGTCAGTAAATTTAGAAATATTACAAACAGGCCACATGACCAAATCATTTATAAAGATTGTGAACAGCTCCAGACTTAGCACTAATCTTTGTGGTAGCCATTAGTAAGAGTCTGCCAGAGATTGATCTGTTTTTATTTTCTCTGCTTTCTGTCTGTTAATCAATTCTCAATCTCGACTAGTACACTATCCACTAACGCATGTATTCTAATTTTATTTTCTAACATCCCATATGGGACCTTATCAAAGGCCTTTTGAAAATCCGTACAAACGACATTAATTTATTTTCCTTTACCTATGCTACAAAATAAAAAAATCCACAAAAAACTCCAATAAATTTGTCAAGAGGTCCCTTTTATAATCTTAAAATAAAAATACTGCAGACACTGTGAATTTGAATTAAAAATTGAAAATGCTAGAGAAACTCAGGACGGCCAGTATCTATTGTGAGAGAAACACAGCTAATATTTCGTGTTTGTTATGACATCTTCTGTTCAGAACTGTTTTCTTCCAGCCCTTTGACATTGTTCTCCATTCTGATCCCACTTGCTGCTTGTCTTTCCTTCGTCTAACTGAGAGTCTCCTGTTCTTAACCTCTTATGGAAGGCAGAGAATTAAGGCAAGAGGGAGCAAAATAAATGAGACATGGCAATGGAGGGTACACTAAGGAGGCAAGGCACACAGTTGGCATAAGGTTCATAAATGCATCTATGTGACAAAGTTATATTCCTTCTCAAGACTGTTCATCTTGTATTTAATTCAGTATTATAATTATTTTTAATAATAATTTTCCACTGAATCTTAAATACTTCATGGTTGTGTTTAATCATTGTTTGCATAATGGCCTTGTGTAACTAAGTTAAAATCAATAAAACCAGCCATATTCATTTAAAAGACAGTCCACAATATGCAGCATTACAGTCACTGAATGAAATCAGTTGTCTCATTAAGCTACATCACCAGTATTTCAATGCGGCTACACTTTAAAGTGGGAGCTCCATAATCAAAAAAAGAACAGCTAATGAGAGCCCTTTCTACCGAGGGAATTCTGTATAATGCAAGGGTTTCTCACCATCACACAATGATTTAGTTCTTTGTCTCTTGCAACACTGATGCTAATTGTTATGTTCTCAAAGCTTTGATATCTCATTTTCAAATATAACCTACTGGATTTGACTAAGCTGTTAAAGACTAATAATTACAGTCTATTGAATAAGGCTTTTCATGTCATCTGCACTGAGCTGCTTTAACAAGTTAAAAGTCAGCATCATTAATCATTCTACACCAATTTATCAAATGACCGGTAGTTAATCTAGTGAGGATTTCGACACAGATAACATCTCAAGATAACAGGTTCATTATGGTTTTTGCTGAGTTAACCCACCTTTGCAGAGGGTAACAGCAAAGGCATTGCAAGTAGTCAGCAACCCCAGTTCAGAAGATTAGCAGTCTAAATAGCACTTGCCCATGTGTCCCATATTTTATAAATATAGGTGCATGAATGTTGGAAAGGACAGGATCAGGCTTTGCGGTCAGCCCTGCATGGAAAGGTTCACATAAATGTGTTACTGTGCAACCACACAAGGAGAGAAAAACTGCTAGGGATTAACTGAATTTAAATTCCACTAGCTGCTGCAGAAGTATTTAAATCCCTATCCCAGAACATTAGGCTTGGCCTCCAGATAACTGGCCTAGCAACAAGACCAGTACTGTACACCATTGCCTGGATGACTGAAGGATTACATGTACAACCAGCATGTTAGCGCACACATAATGCTTCAAGTTTTCAATAAAACTGACTTCCATTGTTTAAGCTGAAATTTAAAACAAAAGGAACACAAAAACAGTACCAGTCAATTAATCTGCACATTTTATCAAAATATGATCAACTTATTGTAAATTTTCCAACCTCAGAAAATAATTTATGTTTAGTCAACAGCTTCGGTTTTGGAGTACTACTTAGTAAACATTGAATTTTTAATGCATTTGCTATTCGTGTTAGCTGTTTTTGTATTTACAATGGATAGTTTGAACTAGAACAATCCATTTTGCAACATGAGCTAAGCATGCAGACAGGAAGTTGTGGCACAAGACCACTAGGGCCATTTAGAACTGCAGGCTAGTCTGCATTTAAATGCCTAACAACACAAATACAATTTTAAGGGAACAGCATTGAATCATTGCTCATATCTAATGCATATTATGAAGGACTAAAGGTCAGTGAACTTAATCTTAATTGACTAATATAATAATGTTTCTGATATTATTATAGCTAGAAAACTTTAGCTATGCATTATATAGTTATTATTTCACTGACAGATATTAGTTATTGATGACATGTGTTTAAAGCAAATGTGCGGCTTTTCATGAGAGGGCTTTGGCAATAGCTAGATAAACCTACTGCAAACCTTGCATTTAAACTGGAATGAGTTTTGGTCTATTTGATGCTCTGGAAATTTTGGCCTATCCACAAAGATGTGCAGCACGGAAACAGACTCTTTGGCTCAACTCATCCATGCCAACCAGATATCACAACCCAATCTTGTCCCACTTGCCAGCACCCGACCCATATTCTTCCAAACCCTTCCTAATCATATACCCATCCAAATGCCTCTTAAATGTTGCAATTGTACCACTTCCACCACTTCCTCTGGCAGCTCATTCCATACACTTACCACCCTCAGTGCGAAAGATTCGACCCTTAGGTTTCTCTTATATTTTTCCCCTCTCACCTTAAACCTATGCCCTCTAGTTCTGGACTCCCCCAACACAGGAAAAACACTGTCAATTTATCCTATCCATGCCCCTCATGATTTTATAAACCTCTGTAAAAGCTCCAGGGAAAATAGCCCCAGCCTACTCAAACTCTCCCTATAGCTCAAATCCTCCAATGTGGCAACATCCTTCTGAACGCTTTCAAGTTTCACAACACCCTTTTGATAGGAAGGAGACCAGATTTGCACAAAATATTCAAAAAGTGGTCTAACCAATGTCCTCTACAGCCGCAACATGATCTCCCAACTCCTGTACTTAATACTCTTGACCAATAAAGGAACGCATACCAAACGCCTTCTTCACTATCCTATCTACCTGCAACTCCACTTTCAAGGAGCTAAGAAGCTGCACTCCAAGGTCTCTTTATTCAGCAATACTCCCTAGGACCTTACCATTAAGTACATACGTTTTGCTAAGATTTGCTTTTCCTAAATGCAGCACATTGCATTTATCGGAATTGAACTTCATCTGCCACTCCTCAGCGCATTGGCCCTTCTGATCAATTACAAGTAAATTACAAGTAAATCTCGGCTTCTGTGATCATCTTGGAGGAGTAAGATTGGTTATGAAGAAATAAATGTGGTAAATGGTCCAGCCAGGTTTGACAGTTGGCAAGTCAGCAACTCAGTACCCTCTGTTCAAGGGCAAAGGTTTGAAAACTAAACACCCCATAATGCCTCTCCACAACCAGGCAATAGATGTTCCAAAATTTCATTCTCCCAAGATTTGCAGGGTTATTTCCCCCTTTCTCTCCAATACCTCAGATAACATTTTCAGTCAAAATGTTGCAGCACTTAAGTTCTTTCTTAAAAGCTTTCTGCTTTCTTCCCACTTTCCGAAGCTTCCTCAACTTTCCTATGATCCTAGTCACCCCTAGTTAACTTATTTGCAAAATAATAAGTCACAGAAAGAGGCTCATGCCAAAACACTACTTGCCCAAGAAAGAACAGACTAGTTTAAAATACCTCACCATAGTGTATACAAAGCTCCCTTCTTATAAATTATGGACTTAATAATGTCAACTTGGCCGTAATTCAGGATTTTATCTAATGACAAAACCAATGTTACCCCTTCCCAATGGACTCTGGTCATCTTTTTGTTCAAGGGCAAACTTGGAATATTTCTTGTAAGTCAATCACGAAAGAAGAATTTATTTTGTTGAAGCAGACAAATTTCCACTGCACAAATGCATGGCTGATGATTTTAAGTCAGTAAAAATAAAACCATGTTAAAAACTTTGAATTGAAATGAATTTTTGAACCCAGGGCACAATGCAGCTAATGCCACGAAAAGAATAAAATATCTGATGGCAGAAATGGAATTCAGGGATTTAAAAGAGTGGTTTAAAAGGGAAAGCAGTGAACTATTTCAGCTGGTATTTGATTGAGTACAATCTTGTCAATGGTAAAGAAAGATATAGATTTATAATCCTAATCAATTGCTCAAAGGACATTAAAATCTATCCCCCTTTTACAAAAAGAGGCCACTCCATCTAGACGTAATGCTTTTAAAAGTGAGTAGTGCTGAAAAAAAGACAGCTTGTTGAAAGCTCACCTTGTACTCAACAGAACATTTCACAAGAAATTCAAACAAAGCCTAGCTGTTAACTATCAATCAACATTAACAAATACATTCACCATGGCAACAATGAGAGTCCACCAGCCAACCAAGCAGTTCTCCTCTCATGCAGTATAAATATTGGTTGAACCCATTTTTTCTTAAAATTATCTTGATCAGCAAGGTGAAAAGCTTTGAAAATAGTTTTGCAGCAATACTCAAATTCTGCACGAGCAAAATAGCTCAAAGTGGCAGTTATACAAATTTTAATGAAGTGTTAACTCATTTAAAAATAGTACAATTATCCAACACCTTTTCCAACAGCTGCTATGGAAATTTTTCAGCCCTTTAAAAATCCTCAGTACCACAACAATGTTAGCCAGGACAGTGGCAATTAATAAAACAATCCATGTATTTTAAAACTAAAACTAAAACCAAGAGGGGCTCCTTGTCCCAATGTCTGACCCAAGAAGTCTGTGTTTAAGTCCCACCTATTCCAGAGATGTGTAATAACATGAACAGATTGATTATAAAATATCTAAAATTAAATCTGAAAAATAACTTATCAATTGTTGGTTAAGATTGTTCTGAGCAGAAATTAAACTTGGATAGACAACAAGAGGGTGAAATTCACTCAACGTGGAACAAAAGTGTGATGCACGATGAGCTAATTTCCCTTCCATGAGAAACAGTAGGATGCTTGGTACAACAATAAACCTTGCTGCACAAAGGTGATATGCAACAAAAATTTTGAGTAATTTAAAATGTTGATTTCATGTACATTTTGAGTGCAAATATGTGTTTCAAAAACCCAGCCTTTTAAAAATACATTCTTTATTTGCCTGTCACTTACACTAACCAATTTAAGTATAAACGACATGAATGGCTTCACAATGTACTGTTACTTTCAGCTTTGCTGCCATAGTTATGTGTTCAGAAAGGATGAGTGGGAGGTAATCCCATGACAGCAATTTGTGTGGTAAAGTGAAATGCATTTTAAAGATAACTGTGCAAAAACAGACGTGGAGCTACTGGGGACTGAGTCACAATAACCTACATGAAATCAAAAATCAGGCTAGATCAGTATCAATCTCATGCTCATCTGCATGCTCTGATTTTTTTAGGGCACATTTAACTTATACCATGTTTGTAGAATAGATCCCACTCTTTTCAAATATATTTGCAATCCTCTGATAATTTCCCACATCCACTGAGCGATGCAAGCCACATAACTGACAAGTAAAACTTTCAATCATAATGTAATTAAGGTTGTAAGAGTGGCAACCTAGAAAATACACATTTGAAAAAACCAATAACTTATATTGTTAAACTTGCTGTAAAAATGTAAAATATTCAAAGGTATTTCACAGAATATTACAAAATAAATATGACATCAAGCTGCAAAAGGAGATACCAGGACAAATAATCAAAGTTTGGACAAAGAAGTAGGAGTTAAGAAGCATCTTTAAGGATAGGAGGCATGGTTTAAAAAAAAAGATGGAGGAGTTTTGGGAGGGAATTCCTCAGTTTGGGGCCTAAACAGTTGAAAGCACAACTACGAATGGCACAGCAATTAAAATCTGAGATGTTCAAGAGGTCATAATAACAGGAACACGCACCTCAGAGCCAGTGGCAATTACGAAGTTAGGGAGCACGAGACAATGGAGGGATTTGAAATAAAAGATGACAATTTGAAAATGAAGATAATATTTAAATGGTAGCTAATATGGATTAGTGAGCACAGGTTGTAAATCAGGATATCGTCAGTAAAGGTTTTGAAGGTCTCAGTTTTACCGAATGTTGGCGGCTGGTGGGGTTGGGGTTCAGCTGGATTGGCATTATAATAGTTAAGTCTAGAGGTAGCAGAGTCACAGACAAGGGTTTCAGCCGTAGTTCAACTGAAGCAGGGTGAAGACAGAGAAACATTAAGGTGGTGGGAAAAGGCAGTCTTAGGTATGGCACTTACATGACCAGCAGTCAGTTGATAAAATATCTTAAATCATAGCATATGGTCTTTTTTTTATTTTTTGGACTGAAATCAAGGTTGCAGAAAAACTATTGTTTGTTCAATTGTGTGGCATTTTCTTGCTAAAGCCACATGTAAATTACGATCTACCTGTCACAACTGAGAAGAAATATTATATTGCAGGTACAAGTACACCATCACTTTCAAGATTATACAATACAGCTTGAAAATATCTACATCCCCTCTGGAATAGAATGTGAGGTACGACTGGGGTGCTGGAGAAGTGGTATTGGGTGAATTGCATCTATGATAGTCAATAGCAATGAAATGTGCTCCTTTTGTACTACAGTCATTCTGAGATAATATCCTTTAAGGAGGGAGCGAGAGAAAAACAGGGAATGGTAGACCTTAGCTTTACATCAGCCGCAGTGAAAATGCTAGACACGATTGTAAAGGATTGATAAATAGAAACATGGATCGGTTTGGGTATAGTCAATTAGTGGGGTACCATATGGATCTGTACTTGGGTGCCAGCTATTCACAATATACCAATGATTTGGAGTTGAGTACCAAATGTAGTATTTCCCAATTTTTGGATGATATAAAGTTAAGTGGGAATGTATGTTGTGAGGAAGATGCAAAGCAACTTCAGTAGGATTTGGACAGGCAAGAACATGGTAGATGGAATAAAACATGAAGTTATCAACTTTAGTAAGAGAAACTTCAGTAAGCAGTGGTTAGCACTGCTGCCTCACAGCGCCTGAGACCCGGGTTCAATTCCCGCCTCAGACGACTGACTGTGTGGAGTTTGCACGTTCTCCCCGTGTCTGCGTGGGTTTCCTCCGGGTGCTCCGGTTTCCTCCCACAGTCCAAAGATGTGCAGGCCAGGTGAATTGGCCATGCTAAATTGCCCACAGTGTTAGGTAAGGGGTAAATGTAGATGTAGGGGTATGGGTGGGTTACGCTTCGGCGGGGCGGTGTGGACTTGTTGGGCCGAAGGGCCTGTTTCCACACTGTAAGTAATCTAATCTAATCTAAGTAATCTAATCTAATCTAATCTAATCTAAAAACAGGTATGCAGATTTTTCTTAAATGGTAAAGGGTTGGAAGGAGTAGTTGTACAAAGTGACCTAGCCAACCTTACAAAAAGGTACTGAAAACTAATAAGCAGATGCAGCAAGTTATTGGGAAGGCCAAAGCAACATTAGCCTTCATAGGAAGATTTGAGTACAGCAGTGTAGAATTGTGTAGAATCTTGTTTAGATTGCATCTGGAGTACTTAGGGTGGTTTTGGTTTCCTTAGCTCAGGAAAAATGTCATTGTCATAAACACAAGTGTAATGAAGGTTCAGCAGACTTGTTCCCAGGGTGGTGGGATTGTCCTATGAAGACAACTGGGCTTCTGACCTCCAGAGCTTTGAAGAACAAGAGGTGATCGCATTGAAACCTGCAAAATACTTAAAGGTATAGACAAGGTAGAATCATAGAATCCGTCCAGTTTGGAAGTAGGCCATTCAGCCCATCAGGTTCAGATCAACCTTCCAAAGAACATCCATCCAGACCCAGACCCCTATAAACCTGCATTTCCCATGGCTAATCTACCTAACCTGTACATCTTTGGACCATGGCAGGAAACTGGAACACCCAGAGGAAACCCATGCAGACACTGTGTGAACGTGCAAACTCTACACAGTCACCCGAGGCTGAAATCAAACCTGGGTCCCTGGCGCTGGGAGGCAGCAGTGCTAACTACTGGGCCTTCATGCTGCCCCAATGATGCAGATGCAGGTAAGATGTTTTCCTGCTTGGGCAATCCTAAATCAGGGGCACAACTTAAAAATAAGTGGAATGCTGTTTACATCTGAAAAGAGGAGGATTTTTTTTTCTTCAGAGCAGATTTTAAGTCTGCTTAAGACAGAGGTTGATTGATTCCTGATCACTACTAGGATAAAGGATTATAGGGATAGTGTAGGTAAAAGGCATTGAGATGTTCAATCAGAAATGATTATATTTTATGGTGCAGCAGCCTCGACAGGCTGAATGGCCTACTCCTGTTCCTATGATCTTTTCTCTTTGAACTGGAAGCATACGGATTTAAAGAATTCTCCTGTACACAGTCTATGAGAGGCTACTTTTCTCTGCTCTTGTTCTGTCCTTGTTTGAACCAGGTCTCTAGTATAGCCATAACATTATATTTCCACATGGCAATCGATGCCTGTAACTCATGCATCTTATTTACCACATTTTGTGTTTTAGCATGCATGCACCATAATCCTGTTTTATTTTCTCCCTTACTCTGAATTCACTTAATTTTATTATTTCCTGCTCTAGTGCTAACTGTCCCTCTCAGTGTTCTGTGCACTTCATATTCCACTCCAATATTCCCACATCACTGCCAAATTAATGTAAACTCCCGCAACAGCCCCAGCAAATCACCCAGCAAGGTAGTCCTGACTTTGTTTACACGTGTTCTCGGTAGGTTCCATTTACCCCAGAGCCAGCACCAATGTCCCAGGAAACTAAAGGCCTTCCCTCCTGAATCATCCTTCCAACTATGCATTCTTCAGCTTTCTTGTCCTATTTCTCCACTCAATTGTGCATGGTAGCATAAGTATTCAATGATTAGTATTTTTAAAGTCCTCCTTGCTAATTTCCTATCGAGCTCCCTAAAATATGACAAGAAATATGTTTCTTTCTACCTATATTACTGATACCAACATGGATCACAATTGCTAGCTGTTCAACATCCCCCATCAGGATGTTCAGTATCTGTAATCAGGGCACAACACACCATCTTGAACTCATGTCTGCAGCTACAGAAAAGTCTCTTCACTCCCCAAACTACTGAATCATCCATTGTCATTACTCTTCCAGTGTTTTTCTTGCCCTGCTATAACCACAATGTCATGGAGCTGACTCTGGCTGCACTTTCAAAATGAACCATTACCTCTATTAGTATACTGATTTGAAAATTCATTTGAGAGAGGTGCACTCAGGGGACTCCTACACTACCTGCATACATCTTAACAACACAGTCATGGTGTCACCCATTTGCTCCCCCTGTACAGCTCAAGGTTGACTCAAATTTCTTAATGCTATCCATGAGGCTCTTGAGTTCACCAATACTAAATGCTGCTCAAGCTCCAAAACATGAACTTTAATCTGCTCCTGCCCATGACATTTCCTGTACAAATGATTATTCAGGACATCTTAGAATTCCCACATGAACAACACACTAGTGGGCACTCAGTTTGGTTTCTTATACTTGCCTGCTGGCCTTTGGCTTCATGATAAAAATATTTCAGTGATCTCCCATCTGATCATTTATCAAATTTTCATTTGGTGGGATTTTGCCTGAATGATAAATTGAGACCCCATATGAAACTGTCTACAGCATATTGGGCTTTATGCTGAGCATGCAGGTCACTGAGTGCTGCAGCTTTATTGGTTGGTCAGACCAAAATTAAAGCTTTACTATGGACATTATAAACACGAGTTACCAAAGGAACAAAAACATCAGAAAGTTAGCCTTCATTACAAAAAGCTTGTTAACTGATTCAAATGATTCATCAACAATGTAGATATGAAGTATTTATATAAGATTTTGAGCAGAAAATACTTACACCATAAATATTGATAGAATGCATGTTGCAGGAAGAAATAATAGTGGATAGGAATTACGCACCATATGCGACATGTGTAATTTTAAAAAAATTTTGAAACTAAAAAGATTTATTTTATGTATATCAGATTGATATATTTGTACACACCTTAAAAATATGCATTTTGGGGGTCACTGTCTTCTAATGAAACCAATAAAGACATCAAGTTTTAATTTTATTTTTTGATGATCATTTAGTCAGGTTCCTCAATGGATGAATTTGGCTAGCTCTTGTCCAATCAAATGCACATGCAGTCATAATGTTAAAAGCCAGAGGGTACAGACCCCATCCCGCAGAGGATAACATGTTTGTGGCTTTGGTAGTTCTGTGAAACAAATGGTTGTCTAGTTCCCTCCAACCATCCTGGATAGGGGAGCAAATGAGGTGGAAAGGATGTGGACAGCATCAGAGGACAGAATGAAACACAAAGGAAAAGAAAAATAAATCAGCCAATAAGTACTATTAATTCATTGTTTGCTTTGCTTTAAACATTTTCTTTGAGATTCTCAAAGTAATAAAAGTTATATGTATCTGATTTACACTGCAAGGTTCAATAATTCTAAATGAAATAGACATCGGAGTCTTCAGATTATTTTCTAGTGGTGTGTCACCACCAAACAGCAGTTTCCTGTTTTCATTTTAAATGTTACAGTTCCAAGCACAGCTTACTGTCTAATCAATCTAGATAAAGAATATATAGTGCGTATGTATCAATAATGCATCTCATTTAATAAGATGCATTAAAAAAATGCTTTCACAGCACTCAAGGAAAATGCATTCCATTATTAAATCAGAAATTCAGCCCAAAGGCTGTGATGTAAAGTACTTTTCAATTATCAAACTGTAATTAATGCTAGATATGACTGCATGTCTACTTGCATGTCCATCAAGGTGGCTTTTATAATCTGACTACGTATACCCTTAAAAGAACAGAGACAATCAGCATAGGTGCAGGTAGGTAGCTATTCTATAAAACTTTATCTAGAACCACTGATTCTTTATGTTGAAGCTTTATACATCACAGACAATATACGGTTCTGCATTGATATCCAGCAGCCAGACTTGGATTTAGCAATCCATTTTGACAATCACAAGAACAAACTCTGGCATGTTATAATGAGAGCAAACCAAAATGAAAGGCAAAGCTACCCTGTAGCTAATACCTACAAGCTTGATTACACCAGCAAAACACAAGCATTTTTCAGAGACAGTGATAAATCAAAGAAACCAGGAAACCAATCAAAACGATAAATATAAAGTATTTGTCTTTTGTATCAAGAAAATGTAGTTTTCAGTGTAGTTAAAACTGAAGAACACCTTACCAAAAAATACATTCTTCTGATTCAATTTGTTAGAAAATTCCGTTAAAAATTTAAATCTACGACCTCATAACTTGATCGTAACAATGAAGTTATTTTATTATGCTGATCTCTGTTGCGATTACAATGATTCCTGCAATTTCCAAAGTACGTCACAGCCACAGATATATTTTTCAGAACATTGCAACACTTATATTCATACAAGTGAGGTTTTCAACTTTGCACGGGTTTCTTTCCAATTGTCTTCTTTTGTTTCACCATAAAGATATCTAAAAATGATAGCGTTAATACCAACCATAGCTGACAAAGTATGAATAAGTTGAGTCTTGTCATTTTCAACACATTAATCCCGATACATTCCAGGCATTCGGGAAGTCAGACTCCTTACCTTTATGTCAGGACATCATACCTTGTTTAAAAAGAAAAGCCAAGATGCTGCTGAATAAAAGTGAACTAACCTGAGATGTTCAGTAACTTCAGAAGTACGGTCATCATCTTCCTCAGAATCTATATACTTATCGGGATCAGGAAGGTCAGCAAGGTCAAATTCAGCTTCACCATCACTCTGATCAAGGTAAGCAATGGCTTCCTCTTCAGGTTGCTAAAATACCAAAAAATAGTCTTATAATTATTTGATTAAAGAAACTTCAACAAAGTTCATCATTCAAAAGAGCCATAGAGATGTACAGCATAGAAACAGACCCTTCAGTCCAACCCGTTCATGCCGACCAGATATCCCAACCCAATCTAGTCCCACCTGCCAGCACCCGGCCCATATCCCTCCAAACCCTTCCTATTCATATATCCATCCAAATGCCTCTTAAAATGTTGCAATTGTACCAGCCTCCACCACTTCCTCTGGCAGCTCATTCCATACACGTACCACCCTCTGCGTGAAAACGTTGCCCCTTAGGTCTCTTTTATATCTTTCCCTTCTCACCCTAAACCTATGCCCTCTAGTTCTGGACTCCCCGACCCCAGGGAAAAGACTTTGTCTATTTATCCTATCCATGCCCCTCATAATTTTGTAAACGCCTATAAGGTCACCCTTCAGCCTCCGATGCTCCAGGGAAAACAGCCTCAGCCTGTTCAGCCTCTCCCTGCAGCTCAGATCCTCCAACCCTGGCAACATATGTCAGTTTGTCACCACAATAGGAGATGTAATGTCATGTTGCAGTTATACAGGATACCTTTAAAATCCTGATTGTCCTCCTATAGGAAGGATGTTGTTAAACTTGAAAGGATGCAGAAAAGATTCACAGGGATGTTGGCAGGATGGAAATGTTTGAAATATAGGGAAAGGCTAAATAAGCTGGGGCTTTTTCTCCCCTGGAGTTTTGGAGATTGAGGGGTGACCTTACAGAGGTTTATAAAACAATGAGGGGCATAAATAGGTGAATAGCCAAGGGTTTTCTTCTAGTGTGGGGGAGTCCAAAACTAGAAGGCATAGGTGTAAGGTGAGAAGGGAAAAATTTAAAAAGGAACTAAGTGGTAACTTTTTCTCGTACAGGATGGTGTGTGTAAGGAACAAGCTGCCAGAGATGGTGGTGGAGGCAGGTACAATTACAGCATTTAAAAGACATCTGAAGGATATATAAACAGGAAGGATTGAGAGAGATATGGGCCAATTGCTGGCAAATGGGACTAGGTCAGACTGGGATGTCTAGTTGGTGAGGATGAGTTGGACCGAAGAATCTGTTTCTTTGCTGTATAATTTTATAATAAACTTGCACACCTTTACATCCATAAAATTACACACTATTCTTAAGAGGTCTCCTGATGTGATTAAAAACCACTACTCATGAGTCCTGCCATCAGAATATTCTGAGGGATCCTTTTTCCCCAATATAATGTGGCACAGGTTAAGGGTAGATGTGGGTGTAAATAGGGAAGGTCCATGTCCTTAAAACTCTTCACTCAAACAGCTGCTGATGCTGCAAATAAAGCAAGCAATGCCTCAACCAATATCTGTTAATAAATTTCATCAACCAGATAAAGTAGAAAAACAGTGCATTTTGAGAGCTGCTGCTACTAACACTTCATGCACTTTAACTCCTTTATACCAGAGGAGTCGTGGATCTGCTGCATAAAATTTAAAACAAATCTGCACTCATCTGTGGACTACATTTTATGTTTAGATTCAATGCTGGTAGGTGAATTTAAACAATCAGTTCAATAATGGATCATAATGGAAAAGCAGACAAGAAAGCAAACTCACTGACTAGGACTGAAGTTTGCCAATACTTGATGTGATTTGAAACAGCAGCTTTAAACATGCCCATGGTTCAAAGGAATTTGACAGTTTGGGGCAATTAGCTTATATTTCATGCTGCAAATGGAACTTAAACAGATCATTACAGTGGAAGCACCTTCTTTACAAGATAAAAGCAAACTAATTCAGACAATAACATTATACCTTTAAGTCTAGATTTCAAATTTGCCTGCTCTCCAGAGTCTGAGCCAGGTTAAAAGTATAGCCAAAAATAGTGGTATCCATATCCTTCCAATTTACTGTCTTACCAGCTTAGGTCACAGTTCAGAGGATGCCTTGAATTGGATGAACAATTTATATCCATCGCCACATAGTTGAATATTCTAACATGTACTATGCTACATAAAGGAGTATAAAATCAATTACTTACAATGAATTAAAAGTTAGTTCTGCTCTACAGTGAAGTAGAAGTGTCTAACATTACTAAGTGTTATAGGCCGCTGATGGAGGTGTATGCACAAAATGGCAAAAGTACAATCTCTCTACACACCCTGTTGGTTATAACTGACAGATTCACGAGGAGAGGAAGGAACCTACATGCAGTACAGGTTCAAACACCGCCACAGCAGCTGATAGAATTTACTATTTAATTTCATGAAATTCTATCAACTAATAAATTGAAAATTGAAAACCAGTTGCAGTGTAGATGACTACTACTTGTTGTTGTAAAAGTCCACCTGGTTAACTAATGCCCTTTAAGGAGGAAATCTGTGTCATCTTTACTTGGCTTTGCTCACACGACTCCAGACCCATCTGAACTGTCCTTTGAAATGAGCTAGCAAGCCACTCAGTTATACTCGAAGTAAATGGACTGCAGTGGATCAAAAAGCAAGGCTCTCTATCATCTCCTTCATGGCAATTAGAGATTAATTTAAATATTCATTGTCTTTATGCTAATAAATATGCAAATTTACTCAATGCATGGAAAGCTTTTTGAATGCTTAAAAAGACTATTGAGACAGATAATGTACTTCAACATTATCTAAATCTTATGAAATTATACAAACATAACCATTTTTCATGGAAGGAGATCTGGTTAGCTCCTCTTCATATATTCTGAATTCAGGCCCAGCTTAGATCCTGGTTATAAACAAGTTCCATTTCCTGATTACGAATTGGATTAATCGTATTTTCATGATGACTCTTCATTCTTTTTATATTCATTAAGTAATTATCCAGACCTTTTTGAGTACTGAAATTGATATAATAATGGTCATTACTTACAACAAACTATTTGTGCATGTAAAAGTTTGTTCTGATCTCTTCCCACCCTTCTACATCTGATGTCTTTTTTTAAAATTCATTCCTGGCTGTCTTTGATTTACCTCCAAAATGAAAGATTTACCTGCTTACCATTTTTGTGCACTTCACAACTTTGGACATCTTTATCAAATCTCTCATTATTCTTCTTAATTCATTACTTTCTTGATTTTGGTCAACTTTTGTTGTAACCCAGATAAGTTTTCTCAGTATTATTGAGTTCCTCTTAGAATATGGAGCCCAAATCAGTATACACAATAATTTTTTTTCTACTTTAACAACTTTTCAATAATTTGCCTGAACTCCCAATGTTGTATGAAGATCAAGATCTCACACGCTTTCCTAATAGCCTATTTTGCTTGCCTATTCACTTTTTGTCTTGTAAGGATTTTCGCCACTTTGCGGAGAAACAAAATGATTAAGTACATGGAGTCATGGATTAGTTACAATACAGGTGGTGGCTAACTGGGCCATTGTGTCCATTTGCTTCTTTGCAAGAGCAAAACAGAAAGTCTTACTCTTTTATAACCAAAAATAGAAATTTCATATGAAACTCAGCAGGTCTGGCAGCATATAAGGAGAGAAGGCAGAGTTAACATTTCAAGTCCAGTGACCCTTCTTCAGAGCAGGCCAATCTCCTCTTATTTAGTGTGGCAACCTCACAACAATGAATAAAGTAAAAACCTTGCAAACACTTCCACCTCCACCAGCAGAATCTGCTGCCATGTGTAACAATAACCTTTTGGAAGGCCCTTTCTTCCACTTTTGTACCTCAGTCACGTACCTGGCATGCAGCACTTCCAAACGTCTTCCCATTCAATGCATGAGAAATGGGACTGGGCAATGAGAAATTACATTCAATTGTTTCTTCAGCTCATTAATTAGCAATTTCAAAATGGCAGGCAAACTTCCAATTCTTCACCCTTCAAGGTTTAACTTTAAAGTTCTCTGATAAGCCACTCCATCATAGACTGCCTCAAAGACTTCTCATGTCCATGTAATTTAGTGTCTTCCACTGTGACTGCACTCTAACAAGTCTGCTCGGAGGCACAATCCCAGCACTTCCATAGACAGCGAGCTTCACTGAGTTAACACTCGGAGTTCCAGAATTTCTCCGCTGCTCTCAGTACATATTGCTGATGAGCTTCTTTCATTCACACTCTCAGCTACTCTGAACTATCAATGACTCTCAGGACTATTTCTTAGTCCTCACTTTTTTCCCCCGACAGCACTGAAACCCAAGTCTCAACAGTAAACACTTGTGCTGCTCAGCACTTCTGCTTCAACAATCTACCAGCTTCAAATTGCAACTGCAACCAATTTGAGGCAGATATTCAGATAAGCTAAAACCAGCGAACCTTCTTAACCTTCACCTATTTTCATGATATCATGACCTGCCCTGAGCTAATAGATTTTTTTACAGCCTTTCAGAAGTCATAGTGCGCTAATTTAGCGTTTACTACGAAAAAAACAAACTCTTCTGTGCTTTCAGTACTGTCAGCAGCATAGACACCATGCCTGTAGCTAAATAAGCCATTTAGAGCTCCATTTCTTCCATTCTGGTTCTACTAAAAAGAGTAACTTTTTGACATACCATTTGTTGTAGGAGCTCTGGAAATAAATAAAGTTTATTTACCCTACCTTCCTAACACTTTGCCTCCACCTTTAAGTGCACCACTCTACAAGGTGCTTTAATTGCATTTATCCCATTTTCTACTAATAAACTTTAATGCCTATAATTAAAGGTTATATACTAAAACATATGAACCATAACAGATATTCACAACAGACCATAAAATCCATCCCAATGTATGACAAGTTATACAGGTTATGGACATATTTTGAAATTTCCACATACATGAAATGTATGGCCTTGTATGTAGGAACAATTACTTGTCCAAAATACTTTCACCTGAATCTAATATTTCTGAGAGGTCTAGTTAAAAAAAGTGAATGGTAGTGCTTTCTAATCTGTAGGCAAGCACATACTTCAGTAGTAAATTCAATCCTCAAGTATAAATAAGCCTGACAAGATAGTAACAAAATCTCTTGAAAAGACTGTGAGCAATGTTATATTTTAAAATAAGTTGTTGACCTTGCAATTTACAATGACTTAGAATTTTGAACTCCAAAATCCCAGATACTTTTCAAGAGGCTTTGTTACAAAAAAGACCAAAATGTACATGATTCTCATATGTGTGGTTGATTTCTATATCATTCAGGGAATGAAACACCAAATAGATTGGGAACCTAATTTTACTCGTTTATAATGGATGAAGAAAATCTGATTTGGCAGAGGCCAGTCTACCATTTGTGAAAGTGGATATTTGTAAATCACTGGGATCCTCCTAAATACATCTCCCAGTCTGAATAGTTATAAACCTAATTTTGGAAGGAGGAAAATAATCTTCAGTGTTGTAATGGAAGGGAGGGCAGCACTGCCATTTTTCTCCAGTTATTATCGTTATGCCTATCTGTCCTCTCCAGATGGGGGGCATTACTATTTTGAAGTAAAGGAACTATACATGGTAGCTAAACCAATATTTGTTATCAGCACCTCACTGCTTCTCGGATTATTTCCTATGTTACAACAGTGTCAACATTTCTAAAGTACTTAATTGGTTGAAAAGTTATTTTGGATGTCCTGGAGTTGTAAAGGTCATTGTATGAATGCAACTCTTTCCTTTTGTTAGTTATGTCACACATTTTATTTGGGACTGTATTTAAAAGGGAGGGGGGAGTTCAATGATATGGAGTCTTGAACTCAGAATGTAACTCTTAAATAGCACGATCTAGAAACTAATATCAATAGACCAAAGCTGGTCAAACAAATTTGTTGTCAAAGCTTTCTTGCCCTGCAGGTTACTGTAGTAGAATTTTACATTTATAGCTTTACAGAACACTCTTAACCACAAGATGTGAATTTATGCTTTGCACCTTACATAAAATGCAGTTTTGTTGGCAGCAATGTCGAGATGCTTTAGTCAATTAATTTAACCTGTCCATTCACTGTAACAGGCACGCAAAGTGACCTTTCAGGTTTTCTCTGAAAACCAGCAGTAATTACAATAATTTACAAAAACAGTGCATAGCTCATTCCAAAAGTGCAATTTGTGCTTAATTTATGTTACACTTCATTAACCATATTTAATACATTTCTTCAGGAGGCACATTTAGGTCCAAAGCAGAATGCATTCTTAGTAAAAGCACTCAGTATTTGAGTGAAAATTATTATAAGTTGTGCCACTGAGTTTAATTCAGGAACATTTTATAATTTTTAATAAAATATTTTTGTATTAGTCATTTTACAGCACAACTGGTCAACATTTTTTCAGGGTGAGAAACTCAGGGATTGCAGCATGCCATTTTTAAATACGCTTTTCTGTATCCTAATTGTGCTGCTCTCCCCTTCAGAAGATCACAAATCTCTTGGGCTAACACACAATCCTTTCATACCATTAGGTCTAAATTCCAAAGCTAACATCTAACCTTACTGCACAACTTTGTAGAAATGTAAACTTACTGTACTATTTTGACAGATCCAGGCAAGCTGTAGTTCCTTTGCATCTGAAGAGGTGTACTTGAATTTTTATGACTTGTGCAAATAACTTCACTTTTACCTATATGCTTTATTTCTTCTGTACAAGTGCAAATTTTACACATAATTGAGCATTTAAAAACTAATCACAGATCATTCTGTTTATTTTGTATTTCCTGGCTTTTTCTGCATCCACCATGCCCACCAAAGCCTAACCACACACTGATGTAATCTGCAAATTTCTCGATCATGCCTCTCAAATTCAAGTCTAAATCACTAATATATACCAAAATAGTAAGGGACCCAACAATGAGCTCTACAAAACACCACTTGAAAAAGCTTTCCACAGGCAAACACAGCAATTGACCATTACCCTTTGATTCCTCTTACCATGTCAATTTGGGATCTAACCCTGTATCCTACAGACTTCAACTTTTCTCATCATATTGTCAAATACCTTACTGAAGTGTATGATATAATTCATCTTGCCCTAGTTATTTATACACCTTTAAAGAGGTCAGTATCTCTTCAGTACTTCCCTTTTCATGATGCTTATTTTACCTTTCACTCTTCTGTAACTAGAATATCTACATCATCTCTCTCCTTTGAGAAGATGGACAAAGTACTCATCAAGAATCCTGTCCACATCATCGGCATCGACACACAAGTTGCCACGTAATCTTAAGTGGTCCAAACCTTTCCTTAGTCAAATAAAATCAAAATACTGTGCATGCTGGAAATCTGTTTTGTTCTTGTTATCCTATTGCTCTTTATGCACTGTTTAAAAAAAACCTTTGGATTTTTCTGTAATTTTAATGGAAAATTTCTACCCTCTTTTTACTTTCTTAATTTTGTTCCTCATTCCATCCCTGTACTTTACTAAGTTTCCTAAAGAATTACTTCTTTGGAGATTAGCTTAAGCCCCATTTTTTCTATGTTATTTTACTCTGTACCCTTCTGCTTAATCAGGGGCTCTAGATTTAGCAATACCATCCATTACGCTTTGTGGGAACATCTCTACAATAAGTTACACTTGTGTTTCTCCATCTGATTTAACACTAACATTCCTTCAAGTAGTCCAACTGTAAGCAGTCCAACTTCCCCAGCTTTGTGAAGTTTACCTTTCTTGATTTAGATGTTTCACATCTGTTATTTTCTCTTTTCCAAAATGATGCTAAATCTAATTGCATTATGGTCACCATCTTCAGCTCTATTTTGGTTTCAAGCCCATGTTTTCTGAGACTTAATCTAGAATTGTGCACTCTCTCATTGGGCTTGTTATATGCTGGTTATAAACATTCTATCAAATACAGTTGAAGAATTTTGTGCCCACAATCCCTTTCATGCCATTTGTATCCCAGATGATATTTAGATAGAACATAAGACACAGGAGTAGAAATTAGGCCATTTAGCCCATCGAGTCTGCTCTGTAATTCAATCATAGCTAATAAGTTTCTTAATCCCATTCTCCCATTTTCTCTCCGTAACTGTTGATCCCCTTGATACATAAGAACCCAACTATATCAGTCTTAAATATCTTCAATGACCTGGCTTCCACAGCCTCCTGTGGCAATGAATTCCACAGATTCACCACTCTCTCTGAAGAAGTTTCTCCTTATCTCCGTTCTAAACAGTCTTCCCTTTACTCTACGACTATGACCTACTCTCTCCTACCAATGGAACTTCTTCCCAACCGCTACTCTGTCCGAGGCATTCACTATTCTCTAAGTTTCAATCTGATCCCTCCTCATCCTTCTAGACTCCAATGAATATAAACCCAGATGCCTCAAATATTCCTCATATGTTAAGCTTTTCATTCCTGGGACCATTCTTATGAACCTCCTCTGAACACGGTCCAGGGCCAATACATCCTTCCTGAGATATGGGGCGCAAAACTGTACACAATACTCCAAAGAGCGGAAGCATCCTTCCACTATTGCCCTAATGTTCATTCAAATTAGTCTGCATATTTGCTCCTCTAAACTTTCACACTATTTGGATGTCTGTAGTATATTCTTAACAGCGTGCTTTTTGTAGTTAAGTTCAAACTATATGGCCTCATTTGTTACTTCATTAAGTATATCGTCATTGCCCACAGCTGTGATTGATCCTTTGAGCCATAATGTTACACACCCACCTTTTTAATCCATCACTATCCTGCTGAAGAATTCTATATTCAGGGATGCTGAGCTGCCATTCTTATCTCTTTCTAAACTAAATTTCTGATATAGCAATTACATCTTGCTACCATGTGCCCATCTGTTCCCTCAGCTCATCATCTTTATTCACGAAATTTCTTGTGTTTACATACATTCCTTTACTACATTAAATACTATTAATTTTCTGAGTTGTATATTTTAAAATTCTGCCTCCCTAGTCTTTCAAAGTCGCTTGCTATGTTTCTACCTTCTGTTCCCTGCTCTGAGAATGCCCACAAGTTCCCATACCCCTGTTGATCTAGTTTAAATTCGCCCCATCTGCGCTAACAAATCTCCCTGAAAAAAAATTGATCCTGGTCTTGTTCATATGGAGAACATTGAGCTTGCAAAGTTCCCACATTGCCAAAGCCAGTCCCAACGGTCCAGAAAATCTGCTGCCCACCCTCCTACATCAGCCTTCCAACTATGTATTCACACCCTTTCAATTCTGCTCTGGAGGTAAGTCGATTAGAGGATCAGATGAACTCAAATTTTTGATTTCTGCCATGAGACGGTTTTATATCCAATTCGACAGGAGAGAGGATCTCAGTTTTGTACAGCTTGATACATTATAGAAAGGTTTTGATGAAGCAACACCATGTTATACATTTAAATTCTTGCAAGGGTTTCATTCACAATTCCCTGACTTCAGATAACTTGTGCTGAAGCAGTAGTTTTGAAAATAGATGTTAATAATCTTGAAAATATTTAATATTGTGTAACTTCAATGGTACTTTACTGGGAATAGCACTTCCTTTCCCAGATTGGATGTCCCATGCGACCAAAGACCAGCAAGTCAAACACTGGCCTGCTCAGTCATGAGGGGCATCAGCAACAACACTCAACCTTGAATAGACAACATCCTCGAACTGAGGAATAACTGCAATGACAGTGTAGGTTCACTAGGACAACAGAAGGGAAAGAAAGTACTTTTGAAGTCTAATTGAAATTACTTTCACTGAGACAAACAAGGTTAAGAACAGTTCTTTTTTTAAAAAAAGTAGTTTTAAAAAGTATATAGGATTTGCATAGTATGAGTAAGGAAAAACATTTTTTGTTGGCTTATCTAATGGTATTGAGGGGTCATTGTTGTTAAGAAAGGGAAAAGAGGAGTGGTAGGATTGAGTTATTTTTCATTAATTAATCAATTTGAAGTAAAAGGAGGAATTAAATGTTATTTTATTTAACTGCGGCTAGTCATTAAACTATTTCTATAGGTAGGAAATCGATATGATTAGGTCAAAAGTAAGGTTATGGTCTTGTTGCCTCGTTTTGGCTCAAACTAATGTACATTTAGACTAAATATGTGAGAATGATTTGAGGTGGACACAGCATTTACTCAAAGCTAAGTCTTAAAATGATAACTTAATTTTGACCAGGCTTTCATGTGTGGTTTGTATGATTTATTTTGCTTTAGATACCAACATTTATTGCAGTGTCATACACAATTCTTGTAGAAAAAGGATAATTGTAGAATTAGAGGCTTCTTAGATATATTAATGGCCTTACTGGTGTCTTATAATCTTGATAAGGATCTATGAATTGTCTTAAAAGGGATGGTTTTAAAAAGTAATTGACATGTGTAAGAAAGAATGAATGAGAAGACAATAGGGAGTGGTGTGTTTAAGACGACCATTACTTTTAGTGGAACCAATCAGGAATTGGACAGAATATCGCATCAAGCCAATATTGAACATGAATTGTTCATACATTAATAAGCCCATTAGAGTCTGGGATGTGTTTGATCATGCACAGGAGCTAGTGAGTAGTAAGGGTTCGATGCACAATAGAAGGGAGAACATAGGAGAACCTTGGTGAGCAAAAATTATGATACAGAAGGAAGCCATTTGGATCATGATTGCATCAGTTCTTCAGATGAACATTATGACTTAGTGACATTTTCCAGCCTTTGACCTATAGCTCTGAAAACTCATTATATTTAAATAATTATTTAATGCACTTTTGAATGCGTCAATTAAACTTTCCTCCACCACACTTCCAGGCAGTACATTCTAGGCCATAATTCCTTGCTCAGAAACTGTTGTTTTCTTATTTCACATTTATTTCTTCCAGAAATTGCCCTATATCTATGCTCCCTCGTCCTCAATCCTATTTATGAAAGCAGCAGCCTCTCCCCGCCTGCCCAGATCCCAAATGCTTTTGAACACTACTATCAGATCTTCTCCTTATTCTCCATTGGAAACAGTCCCTACTTATCAAATCGATCTTCAAAAGTGGAGTTTCTCACCCCTCACAAACCCTTTCTGTATGCTCTCCAATGGGTTTGTATCCTTCTTCAGTATCCAGAAAAGTATAGCAGTTCATCATTACCTGCATGCTCCTATACTTTTATACAACGCATCACCCTCCGCCATTTCCGCTACTTACAATTAGACCCCACCACCAGAGATATATTTCCCTCACCACTTTTACCGGCATTCTGCAAAGACTCCCTCATGCCTGCAGGACTCCCTCATTAGATCCACGCACCCACCGACCCACCCTCTACTCCCAGCACCTTCCCTTGCCGCCACAAGAGATGCAAAAACCTGCACCTACACCTCCCTCCTCACTTCCGTCCCAAGCCTCAAAGGATCCTTCCATAGCAGACAGAGGTTTTCCTGCACATCCAAATGCCTCATCTACTGCGTTCGTTGCTCTCGATGTGGTCTCCTCTACATCGGGGAGACAGACTCCAACTCGCAAAGCGTTTCAGGGAACATCTCTGGGACACACGCACCAAGCAGCCCCATGGGCCTGTGGCGAACCACTTCAGTTTGCCCTCCTGGTCTGCCAAGGACATGCAAGTCCTGGGCCTCCCCCATCATCAAATCCAAGCCACCAGACATCTGGAGGAAGAAAGCCTCATCTTCAGCCTTGGGACTCTCTAATCACACGGCATCAACATTGACTTCACCAATGTCCTCATCTCCCCTCCCACACCTCATCCCAGATCCAACGTCCAATTCCGCATAGCCCTCTTGAACTGCCCACCTTCCTTCCCACCTATCCATTCCACCCTCTCCTCCCCGGGACCTATCACCATCAACCCCCACCTGCATCTACCTATCACCTTCCCAGGTACCCCACCCCCACACCACCATCCTATTTATCTCTCAGCTCCCCTTCCCCATGATGTAGGGCTTATTATGAAATGTTGATTCTCCAGCTCCTCTGATGCTGCCAGACTACTGTGCTTTTCCAGCGATACATGTTTTGACTCTGATCTCCAGCATCTGCAGTCCTCACTTTCTCCCTGTACTTTTTGGCACTATTCATGAAGCCTAGGATACTGTATGCACTATTAATTTCTCACTCCACCCATCTTGCTACCTTCACTGACTTACGCATATTTTTTCTTTTCATTCATAAGATGTGGGCATCTAACCAAGCCACCATCTATTGCTCATCCCTATTTGTCTAGAGTCAACCACATTGTTGCAAGTCTGGAGTCATATGCAGACCACAATAGGTAATGATGTCACATGTTCTTCCCTGAAGGACATTAATGAACCAGATGGGTATTTTAAAACAATCAATAGTGGTCACCTTTAGTCTAGCGTTTTGTTCTGGGTTCTTATATTGAATTTAATTTTTACCATTTACCATGGTGGGATTTAAACTCATGTTCCTGCAGCATTTATCTGGAGCTCGTGGTTATTAACCTTGTGGTATTCCCACTGGACCACTGCCTCTCCCATGTATCCAGGTTTCTCTGTTCGTGCATACCCTTAACAGTAACTCTCTATACTGTATCACCATGCTCCTTCTTCCAAAATGAATTGCCTCACACTTCTTCCCAGTGATTTTCATTTCCCACCTGTCTGCCCACTCCAACAACTTGTCAAAGTCATTAATTTTTCTATGTTATCTTCCCCAAAGTTTACAATGCTCCCAAGTTCTATACCATGCACAAACTTGGAAACTTCCTTTGCACACCAAGATTAATAAAAATCAGGAGAAGCAAGGGTCCCAAAACCAATTGCTAAGGAAATCCATTCCAAACCTGCCTCCATTGGTAAAAATATCTATTAGCTACTACTAATTTCCTATCATTCAACCAAAGTTGTCGCCATGGTGTGACTGTTCTATTCATTCCATGAGACATAACTCTCAAGTATGTCATGTGGCATTACATCAAAAGCATTTTAGAAGTCTTTGCACTCTGCATTAACAGCATTACCCTCATCGACTTTTATCTCTTCAAAATATTCCAGCATGTTAATTAAACATAATGTTCTCTTTAGAAAGCCATGCTGGCTCTTCCTAATCAACCCAACATTTTCCATGTGACTGGTAACTTTATTTTGAATAATTGTTTCTCAAAGCTGTCCCCACCACTCAAGTTAAACTGACTGGTCTGTAATTGTTGGACTTATCCTTGTAACCTTTTTTGAAAAAGGGTGAAAGAACAGATAAATTGTCTTAGAAATTACTGGCACCTACCTTTAGTAAATGTACATGAATAGCGCCACATAACTGTCTTAAATCATCCTTCAGATAGCTGTTTAAAGTAATTGCTGTTCTGAAGATCAGCACATTGTGAGACATCTCTCTGAATTAATGTGGATTAGTGAAGAGCAACACAGTGTTCACTTAACTGGTGGCAGATCGTGCCTGTGCTAGTTAGATTTCAAGGTAATTTACTTGGACAGTAAGTCTTGACATTTTAGCATCTTGATAATATGCAGTAAACAACGAAGCAAGTGTAGTTTTAACCATTACTCACACAAGGTTTACCTGTAGCTTGATGCAGAGAGTAACAAATTTGGCATTTTTCTATTTCATAATATTCAGGAATAAAATTAGTTGTGCAACGACAGCTAGGTTCTCAAACCTAATACAGAGGAACCTCGATTATCTGGCATTTGATTAACCAAATTTCGGATTATCCGAACAAGATCGCAAGGTCCTGATGCTTGGCTAACTATGTTATCAGCATTCGATTAACTGAACAAAATTCTCCCTGCCAGTGTCCTTTGGATAATTGAGGTTCCTCTGTAAATAGGAAATTTATAATCAACGTTTCTACCTCTGAAGTAGAAAAAGGGTCACTTTACAGCTCATTCAGATAAAGGCAGCAATACTTATAACTCAGTTTTCTATTCTCTGAGCTTCCCACACCTGATAAAGGAGGTTAGATAAGGAGCTTTCAAACCCTCCATGCTGTCACATCAACAGCCAGATTCCACCTCACAGGAAACACATCCAAACCCAATTCAAACTCTGGCCACTCCCAGACAGGCCGACTGCCTCCTCTGCAGGGGTCCTAGTTACTATTCAACATATGCAATCTGCTTGAGCATAGGGTATTTTCCAGACTTGCTGGAACCAATTTTCAGGTACTGACTTCATTAATAGCCAACTTCTGCAATCCATTTAAACATAACGTTCTCCCACAGTGACCAAGTTATTTCATGAAAATAGAATGGACTGTTATGGGTGTATAATCTATCCAGCCCGATTATCCTCTGCCTTTTACCCAGAAGATCCACTACAACCATATAACGATAGGAACTAAAGCAGTTATGCATCTTTGTATCCATTCCATTACTTGTTGATTAGGAAAGAACTGCAAATAATTTCCAGTCCTGGCTTTGTGAATACACAAAAGCCTCTTTGGTCCATTTTCCTTTTAACACAAGCTGTCACACAGACCAAAAGTCATCTTTAGCTACCAATTCCCAGTTCCAAACCAAAATTGATAAAAAGAATACAATAAAAATAATGAAAAAGCAGCAAAGACTCTAATAAGTTCATTGTTTAATTTAGTTCTAAATACTTAAACTCTAACCTTTCAAATCTGACTTACTATTCATATCCAAAACACATTTAAAAATAACTTGCACCTCGAGCTGTTAATAACCAGCTCTGCCTTTTCTTCCAAAATCTCAGACAGTGAAAATGTTTTGTGACTATAGCAACAGCTCCAACCATTAACATCTCAGTTCACCACATGCCCCATCATATCAAAACATATTCCTGGCAGCAAGACCTCTCAGTTGTGACAGTTCACATTTCAGAGGGAAAATGTGCCATTGTAATTTTTTTTTACTTTTAAGTGGGAAATTTTACATTACAATCAATTGAAGTGAAAAATGGTTAATTTAAAACTGGTTATATTGAGTGGTGCAATACCATTGTGTTTGTTTTATGTCATTTGTAGAAAGCAGCTATGCAATAATATTGGCTTTTATTTTTTACCAGGATTCCAAATTAATATTTATCATTTTACTGACTAAACATCTCTTGCATTCTGAAAGATTAATGTCCAGATGGGCAATTACTAACTAGTAGTAAATCACTGCTATCAAGATTCACTGACATTGCAAATTCTGAATAGCTGCAACAGTCCTTCACTCCTCCAAATTAAGGGCCTGGAATTTGCTTTTTTTTTCCCATGAAATGCAATGAATAAGCATTTCAGTTGAGAGCCTCATTATCTCATTTATAAATGTGGTACATACCTCACATCTATTGCGGTTCACAGTGTTATACTGGCGACAATATAGGCATTTTAAGACAAATACCAAGCACTAGTGAAATATGATTTTACTTTGCCTTGACAATCCACTAATGGAAAGCTGCTGATTAATTAAAGGTTCACATTTCAACAGGGGAATAACCTGGAGCAGTATTAAAGCTCCTGACATGATTGGCCATACTATCAAGATAGTTAATCTTGAAAGTACTCCAATAATGTGTTAAGCAAGCAATGTAAGTGAAAATTTTATGTGGAGCAAATTCACTTCAGGAGCATTACACCACATGTGCTGAATCACAGCTTTTAGTACATGACAAAAAAGAATCTGCATTTCCTCAGCTTTATTAATTCACAGTTTTATAAATCATAACTCTTCATGATAACTTTTCTACACTGAGCAAGGGCGTCATCCTGACAAAAACCATTTTTGCAATTATGTTTACTCAAAATACTCCCCTATGTAACACAATGTAATGAAAAAGAACTAATGACAGGTATTTTTGTTTAAAAGAAAGTTCATAGAAGATTTATCCAATGGGGTTCCTATTTAATAAAAAAAACCAAGATATGTGAAGTATTTCCTGTTCAAAATTCTCAATTAAACTATAAGAAAGAAATAGATATACAGCAGTATGAAAAAAAAATTGAAATAAGACCTGTCATTTTAATCTCAGTCGTTCCAAAGCCAATCCAATAAACTGATTATCCAATAAACTGTGTACCAGAGCCAATCCTTTCATTTCAGCTGACTGCAACGTTTACACCATCCAGGGAGTGGCCAAAGATCTGTCTGGCCTTGGAAAATTTCCACAGCACATATCTCTACTGAATACTAAAAACAACTGAAAGGCAACACTATTAGTAGAAAAAACATTTAGAGTAAAAAATCCAGTGATTTCTTCAAGTCATTGAAACTCAGGCAGGGCTGAACTTCTGTACTCCTGCTATGACTTCTGGTATGGTGGTATGCTGTACCAAGTGTGGTACAACAGGGCAGACACCTAACCCAGAAAATGGAAACTTGGAGCAGCAGCCTGATTTGCAGTGCTTTTCTACAGAAAGTTCAAAAAGAACACATCCAGCATTCTATGACAGGTCTACATCTCCAGATCCTAAAGAGCCAAGCCGCATGGAACATTAAAGATGTGTCAGATTCAGGTACATAATCACCAAGAGTGCCAGGAGAGCGAAGTAACAGCCAATCTTCCATCTTTAAACATGTCGTTTTGGAGTCAACTTTACTCTAAAAGAGACCCTCTCTTCCCTCCCCCTCTGAATCCAAAGCAGGTATCACTAGATGATAATTAAAGAAACTCTGAACAACAATCAAGCAGACGGTAGTCTGTGTAAGCAATATAAGTCACCATTAAAATATGACATGATATTTGGACAAGCTCCTAACCATGACATAGAAATACATACCACTAAGTTGTGGCTCTACAGGAAGTGCAAAGTTTTATACACAACCTCTTGATTTCCTTGCCACAATCATGCTAATCACAAAACTCTGGACAGCATTTTCTACAAGAACGTACAAATCAGGAACAGAGGTAGCCCATTTGGCCCCTTGAGACTGCTGACCTGATTGTAACCGCAAGTCCACATTCCCACCATCCCGATAACCTTTCATCTAACTGCTTACTAAAAATACATCCACTTTTGCCTTAAACATTTTCAAAGAATCTGCTTCCACCATCTTTTGAAAAGTGTTGCAAATACTTGCAACCCTCAGAAAGTTCATCTAGATCTGTCTTAAATGGGCAACTGATTCTCACATAAGAGGAAATACCTTCTCCACATACATTCTTTTCAACCTCCAATGCATTGACTTCCTCCTTAAATAAAGAGACAAATTTTGTGTGAGTGCAGCTCCAAAAACATCCAAGAAAATTGATACCATCCAGTAGGAAGTAATCCACTTGATTGACACCACATCCACAAACAATCACTCCTTCCACTCTGACTCATTAGCAGCAGTATGCAATATCTACAAGAAGCACTACAGAAACTCACCAAGATTCCCAAGAAAGCACTTTCCAAATATGGAACCACTACTATCTGGCAACACAAGGTCTGCAGATTAATAGGAACACCATTATCTGCAAGTTTCCCTCCAAGCCACTCACCATTGTGACATAGAAAATATCACTTCAGTGTCACTGGGTCAAAATCCTGGAACTTTCTCTAGCACTAACCAATTCCACTCCCTCCAATGCTCCCTAACAGTTGTATTACACTAAATGGACTTCAATGACTCAAACTCAGCTCACTAACACCTTTCAAGGGCAACTACAGACATGGAGTAAACGCTGAATGAATAAAAAGCAATTACATATGTGGTCACACTACTGCCTTTTATAACTGGAGCAAAGCTTTATACTTTATATAAATACTTTATATTCAATTTCCCTTGCAAAAAATAACATTCTCTTAGCTTTTCTAATCTAACTTGCTGTACCTGCATACTAACCTTTTGAAATTTGTGCAGTATTAAGACAGCCAAATCCCTCTGTATTTCAGATCTTAGCAAATCTGCTTTATATTCTTCCTGCCAAAATGGTCAATTTCACATTTACCAACATTATATTTCATTTGCCAGGTCTTTGCTCACTCGCTTCACTTATCTATATTCCTTTTCAGCCTCCTTAACGCGTTCTTCACAACTAACTTTCCTACCTTTCTTTGTGTTATCAGCAAATTTACCAACCATGCCTTTGGCACCTTCATCCAAGTAATTTATATAATTGTACACATTGCATCTACTTTAATATGACAAAATGGGAGACAAGTTCACTTCTCAGGTCATTGTCTTGATCAATCTGAGTCAAGAAGTTAACTGTCAGCCAGTACTAACTGGAGCAAAAAACAAAATACATCTTTCTTCAGCAATGCTCAAAGTCTGCCCAACCAAACAACTACTCAAACCTTTAAAAGAAAAAAAGTTTCCATCAATGATCCCTGTAGCACACCATTTTGCTAACTGAAAGATGACTTATATATGCATAATCTCGGTTGCTTATAAGCCAACCAATTTTTTGAACATGTCAATATGATCCATTGTACCATGAACTGTACTTTCCATAATAATTACTGTTAATGGCAACTTATCAAATACCTTATGGAAATCTAAGAAAACTACATCACTGGTTACCCTTTATCTATAACATATAGTACTTCCTCAAAGAAGTCCAATAGGTTAAACATGATCTTCCTTTCACAAACCACCTTGACTCTGATTACTTTGAATTTCTTAAGTGCCTTGCTGTAACATCTTTAATCATAGATTCTAACATTTTCCCTGTGCTAAGCTAACTGACCTGCAGTTTCCTACTTTCTGTCTCCCTTTTTGAATAAAGGAGTTACATTCACTATCTTCCAATCTAATAGAACCTTCCCTAAATCTAGGAAATTTTGTAAAATTATAACCAATATGTCAACTATCTTCCGAGCATTTCTTAATGAAGCAGCCCATCAGGACCCAGAGATCTGTGAGCCTACAGTTACATCAGCTTGCTCAGTACCACTTCACTGGTCATTCTAATTTTGACCAATGTAAAATGAGAAGGAAACACAATGGCTGCCACATTTGTTATGACCTGTGGCGCGTAACCCATGAGCAAATGACCGACACAGCCTTTGTAATGGGCCAATAATCCTGACATTCTAAATATCCAAGTGAAGTACATTTACCAGACTTATTTTCCTGCCAATTACTTAACACAAGTAATCCTGCAAATTATTTTTGACAATACGATGTTTTACAGCAAAGCTACACCTTCCTCTGTGGTACTGAGCAACAGATTAGTGTAGATCAGATTTCCTTCCCTGGAACCATTTACTCTTTAGGCCAGGTTTTCACTTATTAATGGAGCATTCTGCCAAATAAAGTCCCCTCCTTAAGAAAGCTAGACTATGAAGGGTAACTGCTTAGATAAGCTTTATGTTTTTGGATTTGGCAAAAGATCTCCCACATGAGTGCACTGTCTCATTTTAACCAGTATGAGCTCTTCCAGCAATTTCTCTTTTTGTTTTTGATTGCAGCATCCAGAGTTCTTTTAGTTTTGTACTTTCTCTTTAGCTATCTCTAAATACATCACCCAGATCCTTCTCACTTCTTTCATGATGAATGCTTAATAACAAATTATTGATATAACAGTCTGACTGCCAGCTTCAGACTGACTATTGACCTGGGCAATGATGTTCCTTAATGAGTCCGTACCAGGAAAGTACAACCACAAAGCTGTCGATCAAGCTTGTCACTGACCATGGACTTCCTCAAAGATATGTCATTACAAACATCTATTCCAAGCTAGCTTTGTTTTTCAGTCTATGTCACATGGATTGAATTACTCGCCACACTAACAGTCTAGCTGCTTCAATTAAAATAACTGGCCATTTCACAAAATAGTTTAACACTTGCTCACGAGGTTTCACTCATGTCACTTTTGTTTCTTTTACCTGTAAAGATGATATCTTAATATTTTTATGTATTTTTAATTGTGGAGCAAAATGGAAAAATGAGTGCTTTAAAAACTAAGGATGGTCAAAAGGGTTACTGTAATTTTTAAAAACAAGTTACCTGACATTCATTGTAAGTACGATTTGCACTGCGGTTTCTTCAAGTAGTTCCTACAGATGAGCTGGAGCCAAGGAGTGTGTACAGATGGAGATTTGGCCAGTAATAAGTAGCTGACTGGTCTGGAGAATGGTGATTTGCTGTAAATGACAAAGGCTTCTGCCTGCCAACAATAGTGTGATTTGCTCGAGGTATCTCAACAGCTTGTGGGTGTGAAGAAAAGTGAAATACTGAAGATGCGGGAAATCTTAAATAAAAACAGGAAGTGTTGGAGAACCTTAGCAGGTCGGTCATTCCAACCATAGTGATCAATGGGTTCCAGTTCTGGAAGCCTCAGAAATTCACGCAGCAAAAAGACAATTAAACCTGACTGCATCTATGGGGGGAGAAACAGAAATAACGCTGAGTCCAATACAACTCTTTTCTAGCACAATTAAGAAATCCATGTTGACTTTCTAAATTAATCCACATTTGCCCAAATTAATATTAATTTCATCTAAAATTATCATGTTCAGAAGCTTCCTAACCACAGAAGTTAAACTGACTGTCCTGTATATGCTGGTCTTATCTTTACGGTAAAAACAACGACTGCAGGTGCTGGAAACCAGATTCTGGATTAGTGGTGCTGGAAGAGCACAGCAGGTCAGGCAGCATCCAAGTAGCTTTGAAATCGACGTTTTGGGCAAAAGCCCTTCATCAGGAATAAAGGCAGTGAGCCTGATGCGTGGAGAGATAAGCTAGAGGAGGGTGGGGGTGGGGAGAAAGTAGCATAGTGTATAATGGGTGAGTGGGGGAGAATATGAAGGTGATAGGTCAAGGAGGAGAGGGTGGAGTGGATAGGTGGAAAAGAAGATAGGCAGGTAGGACAAGTCCAGACAAGTCATGGGGACAGTTACTGAGCTGGAAGTTTCACGACATGGTTGAAGAGCTTCAGGGCAGAGGAAATGACCTGGGAGTTGCAATGGGAGAGGACTCCCTGAGATTCTTGTAGAGAGAGGAGGAAAACTTCTTCAAGGCAGGCATCCTTGCAAGAGGATTCGCAGTAGGGTTAAAATCAACTTGGTAAAAACAATGACTGCAGATGCTGGAAACCAGATTCTGGATTAGTGGTCTTATCTTTACCCTGTTTTGAACAAAGATGTAATATTTGAAATTCTGCAGTCCTACAACACAACATCTGAGTCAAACGAAGCTGAAAAGTTATGGCCAGTGCCTCTGCAATTTTCACTCTCACTTCCTATAGCATCCTTGGATGTACATCACCCAGTCCTGGTGGCTTATCCAGTTGAAACATCAACAATCTATTCTAATAACCTCATCAATTTCAAACGCCTATCTCAATTACTTCTTCATTTGTCATGGCCTGGGTATCATCATCTTGTAATATCTCCACCACCTCCTCTGCTTTCATGTGCAAATGCCCACTTTGTCCCTGTTCAACAAGACTGATGGACCTTTTCTTTTCGCAGCGTGGGCTCAACACTGACTATATTAAAACCATCCTCTGCTAACAATCAGGTGATTAAGATATGATTAACATTTTGAATGTTAATTAAGAGGTCTGAAGAGGAACAAGAAATGATCTGCACTTGCCTGTGAGTCAACAACAACCACATATAAAATTAGACATATCAGTAAAAGAAAGGGAGATTAACTGATTTATACACGCCTCATCCACTAGTAACAGCAAGACAGACAGAAGGAGAAGTCAGAAACAGCAATAGAAAAGAAGAGGGATGAAAGGAAGAGGACATGATAGCAGAGATGGATGAGGTAGCAGAGTAAGTAACTAACCTCGGTAATGGATAGGATGTAAAATTTGAACTTAGTTTCTGGTCAAATAAGGCACCAAGGGGTTTTTTAAAAAAATATAACCTGGGTCAATTTTGTGTGTTTTCTAGAAATGGGTATGAAATCCATTAACTTGTCAAATCATTTTTGAAGTGTATCTGCACAAGTGTCAGTTTGTGAGGAAGGACACAGGAAGGGAGCCCCTGCACAGCAGGGTAGTGTCCTTAGGCAATGGTGAGAGAAGATTTAGATGTTTCAATCAGAAAATGCAAATCCCAAAAACCACTGAGGCTCTCAGATAGCACCTGGGGCAAAGACAACTTGAAGAATAAAGGAAAATGTGCATCAGATAAAAGATCTCATATCGTATAAGAATTTGGCATTCATCATTACTGCCATGTTCGGAGCAATACAGTGTCAATATCTTGAATCCTGCTTAGATAGTGGTGCATTCCAATTGTCTAGAGCAAAACGAATTGTACTGCATCGGATACTAAATCATACATTTTGGAAGGTTGAATCTTGACAACAATTTAACCGAAATTTCTCTCAGTTACCAGGTATTCCATTTGCACCAGTGTCTTTACTATTCCTGTCAAGAGACACTTAACCTAGTGAGGTAGAGACTGCTTGCAACTAGAAGAAACAATACCCTGGAAGTTGATAAGTAAAAGAACTCCATATTAGTTGCACTTCTGCACCCTTGTTCAATTTCACAGTACATTCGTGGGTATCCTGGCTATTAATAAAGTAGTCTTTGGAATGGTATAGACAGTCAATCTTTTACAGTACGTTTGGCCTGTAGAAGATCTGTCATTTTAAACCTTTTATTTCCTGGAGCTTGTGATTAGGGCCACCCACAGTATTGGAACTGCAAAGGGAGGAGGAAAGATAGAAACAGCAGTTGGGTGCAACAGCTTCATTGGGAGGAAGGAAGGATGGGAACATTAATTTAAAAAAGGATTAGAAAATGAATTTTATCTGAAAAGCCAAAAATCAGATTTTTAAAATTTTTAAAATGGGGTCAAGATCACAAGGGTGCTGCAAGTTAATCACATATGACAACATTTTTATTCTACGGAGGTTTCCTCTTGTAGAAATGCATAATTTTTCTAGACAGAGACTGCATTTGATATAGTACAATAATTCTAAACTTTTCCCAACTGATGGGACTCTATGGCCTACAACACCAGGACATAATCCATGACTAAATATTTTTATATAATTTTCTCCCAGTAAATTATTTGCTATTTTGTTACATAGAAAACTAATTAATTGTCAGTGTTAGGAAAAACATAATAGGAAGTCTAAAATGCCAAGATAAAGAACTGCATATTTCACATTGCATGGCAAGCGCCATATGCTGCTGTCAAAATTTGATCATACATTTAATATTGATAATGAAAAAATAACCTTCTGAATTTGAATTTATTTTTCTTTCAACTTCAAAGTCTCATGAATTGCATTGTTTTGGCAATCTGAATACTTAAGGGACAGTCTCTTAGTCATAGGAGTTAGGGACGACACAGCTTTGTAGCAAGCAACAAAGTTCTGGGTTTAAGGATGCAGCAACAAAAAAGCCAGTTCAATTTAATACTGCAGCACATTTCCCTATGCAAAGAGTGAGCTTCTGGTTTAAAATCTAAATATAGAAACTTTGTGAGGCTTTTTTTAAAACTGATGTATCAAAGCTGAATGCTGAAGTGTATGACTCACTATTTTAGACATAACACTGTTCACTTGCTTGCTTTAATTAAAGAAGCCATCTGTTGTTTGGAGACTGTTTTACTGTCTGACAGTGTTTAAGTTTAATGTGCTGTTCAAAAAGGATAATCATGTGGTGGCATGTAGCACATTCCATCTGATGCTTTAAATCTGAGGATGCTTTGCAGTGATCCCTGGATCTTGCAATCTAGAAATCAGTTGGAAAAGGTATACTCCAGACAAAGAGGCATAAGGGATGTTTTTGGAAATAGCTCATGGCGGATTGGAATATTTGGAGTAACATAACTTTCTTTACTGCAGGTTAGCAGTTTTCTTTGGTATTTATAGTACCAGTTAGTCATGAATGCTCTATTTCTAGTGCCACTGTTTGTTATAAAATGTCCAATAATTTATAAGTTAGACAGCATTCTGTAATTCCAGAAAGGCCAAACATCTGTAATGTATTACAGCTTTGAATTCTTGCATGGCATGACAACTAAAAGTCCTGATTTTTTTTGGTAAAGACAGTAAACAACGTGACATTGTAATTTCCCAACATTCCATGAAAAAGAACTCCCAAAATACTTAAAGCTACTGACAGTATGTTGTCTGGGAAATGGTAAATTATTATTCCATTTGTCATCAAACAATAATATACAATTTTCTACAACCAAATTTCAGACAGATATCTTTTTCAAGTCACAAGCAACTATTTATTGCCAGCAGCTATTAATCTTTAAGGACACAGACAAAATAAGCAATTGAGCATCGCTACTGCAGCTTTTCTGAGGTGTGATATGTTCAGTTATACTGGGCTCTCAACACTATTTAGAACTTAACAATGAAAACAATGGAATTGAATGACAAAGAAAAATTTATCTGTGAAATTCAGAACTGTAAAAATAGTACTCTTTGACGAGATAAAAACGGTGATATGAGAGGAAACATAAATGAAAGTCCTTATCACCGAGCTGCAGAAAACCAACGTGAAGAATAATAACCCAAACCATCACTGCAAATATCAGTGTTATAATAATACAGTTAATACCATTTAAGCATATTAGAAGTTTGGAAACTTATTCCTTATAATAAATTTGAAACATTCATTTGTTGTTTTTTGTCTGACGACCTGATTGACCTATTTGATCTGTGCTTTCTTCAGTAAACTGAACAGAAGTATATGACTGTCCAGAAATTGAGCTATTGAGAGCTGGCTTGACTCACTAGGTGATTTCATCATTTAGTTGTATAAACATATCATGATTAGCAATCTATGTTTTTTAAAGATTTGACAGTGATGGATGAAATTGCACACTTTGTATGAAGATCAGGAAGACTAGAAGTGAAGCAACTAGAGCTTAAGACAATTTTTGATACACAATTTATGAACTGACTTTCAACACAGATATTCTTGTAGAAATTCAGTTCTTATAACCTCATCAGTTCTTTCAATATCTTGTTTACTGTAAATAAGATGATTACTCCAAACAGTTTGTGTCAGTTATGCTTGTATCTCCAATTCTTTTGCAAACAGTGGGCAGCATGGTGGAACAGTGGTTAGCGCTGCTGCCTCACAGTGCCAGAGACCGGGTTCAATTCCTGCCTCAGGCAACTGTCTGTGTGGAGTTTGCACATTCTCCCCGTGTCTGCGTGGGTTTCCTCCAGGTGCTCCGGTTTCCTCCCACCATCCAAAGATGTGCAGGTTAGGTGAATTGGCCATGCTAAATTGCCTGTAATGTTAGATGTAGGGGAACGCGTCTGGGTGGGTTGCTCTTCGGAGGGTCAGTGTGGACTTGTTGGGCCAAAGGGCCTGTTTCCACACTGTAAGTAATCTAATCTAAAACAGCATGACCCTACAACCTCTGATCGCTCGTTTCTTTAGTTCTCTATCCCACTCTAACTTGACCTCCTACACTGTTATAAAGAAGCTCAAAGACTGATATTTAATCTTCCAGTACATTTCAACAACTCCTCAACAACTCCTCAGACAGCGGATGCTGGCTAAGTGCCATTTGAAATAGGAGCAGGCTAGTGCTTATACCTCTGGGTTAACCCACCCAATCATCTGTGAAATTTCTGGACACAGAAGTTTTGTCCAATTTATCAGATTTTCCATCTTTCTCTCCTCCTATTCTGCTCTGGCTATTTATACTGCCTCAGATCCATCTTGTAGTTTTGTCACTGAAATCACTCTTGTCCGTTAATATACCAGAAATCTTCCTAAATTATTCTTTTCTGGTCGCTTTTGCATGGTTCTGTTTGCTTAAAGGCTGTTGTTCCCTCAGATCTTCAGTTCTGATCAACAGGCACTGATCTAAAATGTAAACTTTGCAGCACATTCTGCTTTAATCTAAATTATATTTTTTTAAAATTCACTGTTGTCCTAAGGAATTATGATAATGGTATGAAATGTTAGCATATAAACTAACATGTTAGAAATCAATATTCAGGAGAGGTGAAACTCAACGGTATTTCAACAGGCAGGTACGTCACAAAAATTACAAAAGCTGCTCAGAATACAAACTGGTCAAACGCAGCTGGATATAAAATTAAGTCTATATAGTGAATCAGATTTAAAAAGATCTGATCATCCAAAAGATGACAAAACACTGAGCACTGGTACATAAAATTTTGGCTAGTTCATGTAAATTCAACATAGATTTCATTACTGTTGTGAAATCCCAAAGGAGTTGCACATTCATGTGGTCATTGCATTCAATAAATTGTAAAAAAAAAAGCGCATGGATTGCAGCAATTCAAGACACCAGCTCATCATCACCTTCACAAGGGCAACTAGGGGCAAGTGGTAAATACTGGTCCAGCATCTTATGAATGATTAAAAAGATGAATGCCTGGATAACCTGTTTAGTGATGGCTGGCTCAGGAAAAGCATAGGGAATCAAGGGTCATAGTTTGTCATGGTGAGTAAACAGGAATGTGGAGTTAAATCCACAATCTGATTAACTACAATCTTACTGAAGCACCTCCACATTAATGTTCAAGCAGCACAATGAGATCTGTTACTTCTATTTGGGAGACTTATTTTCCATTTCATCTGAAGAACGGTGCCACATCGGAAGGATTATTGCAGTTTCAAATTATGATTAGCTGCAGAAGACATTGGTTACTAAGGCCTACTTAATTCTAATTTTAGAAAAAGTGTTAGCCCATAATCAACAAAAAGAATCATTAGTAAATAGTAATTAATAATATTTCAGTTAACTTGGCTTTCATTGGATTAGCGTAATTCAACAAATACAGGCTGAGCAGACAGCATTGTATATGCTGAACAACATTTTTAATTCAGATCAGAGAAATGTCATTTAATGAAAGTACAGCTTTGCTAAACTTGAAAAATTGACTTCAACTCAGTTAAGTTTATTTGTTGCACATTTCAATATGGTTAATTGGTTTCGTAAAAACAGCGATGCTGAAATCTGAATGTGCTCATTTAGAGGTTCACAGTTAGGAAATATGTCAAAGTAGTTTGAACACTTGTTTGGTGATGTTACAACAGAAGATAACATAATTGGAGCTTGTATCCACACAGCATCAATCAAAACCCTGCAACACCCTTTTCATGAAGAAGAGCTCCCTGACATCATCCTTGCATGGTTGGGTCTTTATTTTCAGATTATGCCCCTTAGTTCTGCACTCGAGGAAATTGTTCATTGTTATCTATCCTATCAATCATTTCAAACTCTCAATTGGATCACCCTTCATCATCTAGACTCCAGTGAACAACTAGCTGATGCAATCTTGTGGTGGTTTACAATGGATTGTGGTTATTTCATTTTCAGTCAATGTTGCTGTCTATACACAAACATATAGTGCATTAGTTGGGGAAATGTACAGTATTAGGGCAATGGGTCTAGGTGGGATACTCTTCAGAGGGTCGGTGTTGACTTGTTGGGCCAAATGCCTGTTTCCACACTGTAGGGATTCTATGATGGCACTTAAGATAAACGGAGATCATTTATGATAAAACCTACTGTCACCAGAACAGAAAGAAAACACAAGAATGGAAACAGCAGAGAACATAGAAACAGCAATTCTGAATAAAGGTTTATAGGCCAATTTATATAGTGTCTGAGTGAATCAGCTTGTCTTCATTTTTCCTTCAGATAAAACTCAAATCCATCCTGTTTAAACTGCTGTACCTCAAATCTATATTCCAACAAAAACAGATCCTGCTTAAATCCCTAGACCTCATTATCTATTGTAATGTTAGACCATCCATGGTGCAGACAACTTCTTTTTTATAAAAAACATTAGCAAATGTTTTTAACTTTACAAACATATAAAGTTATTTAAAAATACAATAACAAACGTCAGTATAATAAAAAGAAAAAAAACACAAATTACAATACAACTACTGTCTATTAACTACTAACCTACCATAGAATACAAAAACAAACCCTAACACTGTGCAAAGCAACACCAATAAATAAGTAAATAACTAATAGATCAAAATAAAGAAAAGCAAAAAAAAACACAACATACAGAACAGCTATGCTCGTTGCAAATCTCCCAAACAAAGGAATGGGAGCATTGTATACATACCCGTGTTAACTCAGGAGACCCCCCCCCTCCAGGGCCCAGGACTTGACAAACTAACCATCCTGGTTAAACAAACGCCCTAGTTAAGACAACTGACAAGTCTATATCCAAATAACTCAAGTAGGGCTGCCATGTCTTATAAAAATGGTCCGTTGTGTGGTGCACCATGTTTGTAAATAAAAAATCCAAGGGAATGTGCTCCATAACTAATTTCGGCCATCCCAGCAAGCCTGGCAGCTCAGACATCCAATTCATCAGAATATTCTTCCGTGCATAGTATGCAAGAATATTAAATAGTTTCTTCCCATGCCCGTCTAAAGATGGTAAATTTGGGAGACCTAAGAGGAGAGATATCGGGTCTACTTTGACTTCAGTCCTCAATACCCTCCCTTACTCTTCCGCCACGGAGCCTATGGCATGTCCAAAAGCAAAGGGTAAGAGTACCTTCACTTATTTTACATTTGGGGCACAATGAAGATGCCCCTTTTTTAACTTTGCCAGACAGTCTGGTTCCAAATAAGCCCTGTGCAGAACTTTTAACTGCGTAGTGCATGTCCTATTACAGATTGAGATCTTTTGAGCATTCTCCCATATAGAGTCATAGAGATGTACAGCATGGAAACAGACCCTTCGGTCCAACCCATCCATGCCAACCAGATATCCCAACCCAATCTAGTCCCACCTGCCAGCACCCGGCCCATATCCCTCCAAACCCTTCCTATTCATATTCCTATCCAAATGCTTCTTAAAATGTTGCAATTGTACCAGCTAGCTATTGCTCCCCGACCTCACATAACTGGTTAATATCCTGCCAGGCCCTGCCACCCAGCAGGCAATAGAGGGTACCAACCAAAAGGGTGCTTGTGGAACGCAGCGACAGCCTCTCTATATCGGGCTTATAGGCCTTAATGAGAAGTGTGGTCTTATTCTGGACGAAATCCCTAACCTGAAAAAATGGAAAAGATCTCTTCTGGGCAACCCGTATTTGCAGCTCAGTTGCTCAAAAGACATCATAACCTCCCCCTCAAATAAGTCTCCTAAACTAGAAACTCCTTTCGCTGCCCATAGTTTGAACCCTGAGTCCATCATCTCTGGTTGGAACCCTGGCATGCCAACTACAGCTGTAAGTGGTGAAGTCTTGGATCAACTCCTCCCCCTCCTTGAGGCAACTGCAATTTAGTAAGTTTGATGAGGGGCTGCCCATGATGCCAGACAAAGGAACCAATCCACCCCATAACGCTTCTGCAGCGTTGACCTGGGAAACATTATAGGGAGGGTACACATGGGATAAAGCAAATGAGAAAGAACATTCATCTTAAATGAAAGATATTTGGCCCAGCCATGAAATTGGAAGAGCCTCCCATCTCTGGAGATCTCGCCTAATATTGTCGAGCAAGTGAGCAAAGTTAGTCCGAAATAACAGATCAAACTTGGAGGTAATAAAAATGCCTAGGTATCAGAACCCTGCCTGTGACCTCTTAAAAGGGAACTTAGGGCCACCTTCAACCTTTGGCACATCCTTAAGGTTCCCCAAAGGCATAGCCTCCGATTTTGCAAAGTTAATCTTATATCCTGAAATAGCCCCAAATGAACTGATACATTTTATCAAATGGGGTACAGAGGTCATTGGGTTCAATAAAAACAGGAGAACATCATCCGTATACAGTGTAGTCTTGTGTGTCCTCGATCCCACTTCTGGAGCAGTTTTGTGGATGCTCTGACGAATGGCCTCTGCCAGCGGCTCTAATCACCAACATAAACAACAACGGTGAGAGGGGGCAGCCTTGCCGACTACCCCTACCAATCCTAACATTTCCAGACTTCACCTTGTTGGTGATGACCACGGTCAGAGGGTGGTGATATAAAACCTCCACCAAACCCAAACTGTTCTAAAATATAAAAAAGATATGGTCATTCCACCCAGTCAAATGCTTTCTAAGGAAATCATCAACCCCTGAATCGATCGTTGTTGACAAATTTGGACCATATTCAGCAACCTTCTTATATTATTAGAGGACCTATGGCCCCTTATAAAGCCTGTCTGGTCCCCTTTAACAATTTGGGGCAATACCTTTTCCAATCTCAGTGCCAGGATCTTGGTCAGAATCTTAAAATCTGAATTTAATAGAGATGGGCCTGTATGAGGCACATTCCTCAGGAACCTTCCCCTTCATAAGAATTAAGGAAATATTAGCTCCTTTCAAAGATGGTGGTAGGAATTCACGCATATAGGAGTGATTGTATATCTCCAACATCGGCCCGGACAGAATCCCTATAAACTCCTTATAAACCTCACCCGGGAGACCATCGAGGCCAGGCATTTTCTCACTCTGATGTTGCCTAGCTGCCTCCTATATTTCCTGAACTGTCAAGGGGGCATTAAGAAAGACAGGCCTGTTCCAAGGTTACCCCTGGGAGGTCCAGGTTCTTAAAAAAGGTCTCCATTTTAGCCCTCCTGTCCTCTCAACCTTCAGACAAATATAATTCAGAGCAAAAGCTCCGAAAAGCCTCGTTAATCTTTTTTAGCATCATATGCAAAGACCCCGGTGCTGTCTCTGATTGCAGTAATGGATTGGGGAGCACGCTTTTCCCGAGTCAGGTATGCTAATTACTTCCCTGGCTTACCCCATATTCGAACAGCCTTTGTCTAGCAAAAGCAAGTTCTTTCTTTGCGTTTTGCGTCAGTATTGAATTCAAGGCAGCCCAGAAGGCTGTGATCCGCTGTAGCTTAGTCATTGAAGGCTGCACAAAATGTGTTGCCTCGGCGGCTTTCAACCACGTCTCAAGTAGACACTGCTGTACCTCCTCCTGTCGTTTCCGGCTAGCAGTCTACCATAGCATAGACGGACTACTAGCCGTGCCTGAATCGATAGTCAAGAATTCCTGAAACTCCTTCAAAAAACACTCCACAAATTTGGAATCCTTAAGGAGAAAAGGGTCCAAACGCCAGTGCCGCAAACCTAGCCCTTCACTCTTGGCCTTAACCTCCAAATATCACACCTCGTGATCAGAGATAGCTATATTCTCAATTTTACAACCCATAATCACATCCAGAAAGAGGTCAATCCTCGTGTGACATTTATGTGGGTTTGAAAAAATAAAAGGTGAAGTCCCCGCCGGTAGGGTAAAGACATCTCCAAATATCCATCAGCCCCAATTCCTCGCGTAAGTCAACCACCTGCTTGGCCTATGAAGAAATTGTTGGGGGCCCACAAGGCATCCTGTCCACTGTTGGATCCAAAAGACAATTAACACCCCCCCCCCCCCCCCCCCCCAACCCTCCCACATAATGTTCTGTGTTTCAAAAGCACTCAACTTAGAGAAAGCACGAATCAAAAATTTGAGGGGATGCGCCAGAGAACAGTAGACATTTAAAATGCTATATTCCTCCCCATGTATCAGGGCTTTAAGTATCACAAACTGTCCCTGCTCATCTTTCACCTGCTCTAATAATGTGAACGGAAGATCTTTCTGAATAAGTACCGTCACTCCCCTATTTTTAGTAGTAAAGGATGAAAAGAATACCTGGTCACAACCCCTCCCTCCCCCCAGTTGTAATTTCAAGTGTTCCCCATCATTAAAGATGGGTTTCCTGCAACAAAGCAATATCAACCCTTTCCCTCTAGAAAGCACTTTTTTCCTTTTAACAGGCGAATGACTTCCCTTAACGTACCAGGTGCACCATTTAATAAGATGCTTAGGCATATCCCCTTTCAGAGACCCTTGAACCCCTCGGAGGAATAACTCTGCTTACAAAGTGCCGAGCACAAGTAAATAAAGACTCAAAGAGTCAAAGAACTATATATACAAAAACTACTCTATCATAACTATAAACAAGTATTACTACCAAAAAACTACAAAGAAAACCAACTATAAAACTTTGAATGGAAGATTCTTCCCCCTGCTCTTAGGAGGCACTCACCCTAGCCACCTCCTCCTTCACAGCTCCTTCAAACCCGGACTGTGCCCCAGCCTTAGGCCAGAAAAAAAAACAAGGAGATGATCCTTAAGTCAACAGAAAAAAGACAAAGTCAGGATAAGCACTCCACCCATCCCTGGCTTCACGTCACCCCTACTTTTGACTAAAAGAGAAAAAGAATAAACGAAAATAAAAGGGGGAGACAACAAAGGACATCCACAAAATTTCCAATCAGAAAATCCAGTTATTAAAAAACAATAGGAACAACTGATTTCAAGGCTTTTTATCTCCTTTTCAAAATAGAAATTATTAGGGAGAAACAAAGGAATTTAAAAAAAGGGAAAACATGGGGAAAGAAGGAAAAGAGAACAAACATTAACCAATTTCTTCAGACCAATCTGTCTATTTTAAAGTGTCTACAAAGTTTTTAACTTTATGCACTGAGTCAAATGTATAAACCGAGTCCTCATGGCTAAAATGGAGCACTGTGGGGTATCTTATGGAGTTCTGGATGCCCAGATTCCTCAGCCACATTTTCACTTCATCAAAGGACTTCCTCTTTCGAATTAAAGCTACAGAGAAACCCTGGAAAAACATGATTTTTGACCCCTTGTACAGCAGTGCCTGGGGATCATTTCCCAGTAATCTAGAAGCTTCTATCACTTTTTGCTTGTGGAAGGTCACTAGGACCAAGCAGGGGTGCTGCACCGGCCCTGACCTGTGCACTGTAACCCGATAAGCCCTTTCAATCTGCAGCCTGCTGGAGGCCCAAAGACTTCGGCAGCCGGCTTTCAAAGATTTGGAGATGCCAGTGTTGGACTGGGGTGTACAAAGTTAAAAATCACACGACTCCAGGTTATAGTCCAACAGGTTTAATTGGAAGCACAATAGATATCGGAGCGTCGCCCCGCCTAATGAAGGAGCGACGCTCCGAAAGCTACTGTGCTTCCAATTAAACCTGTTGGACTTTAACCTGGTGTTGTATGATTTTTAGCTTTCAAAGAAGCTGACTGGCTGCTCACCTTCAGGGAGCCCGACAATTCGGAGATTTATCCTCCGACCTCGATTTTCGAGGCCGTCGATATGGTCTCACAAGGCCTGCACCTCTCGCTCCAGCACCTGGATCGGACTGTATGAGGCCTCCATCGCAGCTTCCGAGGCCTTAGTTCGACCCTCCACCTCCTCCAGCTGCTACCTGAGGCCCTGGATCTCCTGCTCATGCTTCTGCAGTATGGATGCGGTAGGTTGGACCTGGGCATGAACCTCCCCACGGATCTCCTCAATCGCAGCTCCAACTTTCAAGGTAAGTCTCTCCATCGCCGCAGCCAATTCCTGTGAGTCAGTCAGGTCCCCGGGGGGTTCAGGAGAGGCTGCTGTGGCTGCTGTTTCTGGTATACCTGGTGCTGCAGGGGAGTGTCCTCCCTGCTGCTGTTTGCTCAATCCTTTTCCCTTTGGCATCCTTCCCACTCCCAAATATTAATAAATATGTATTGTGTAAGGTTTTAAACTAATAATTCCACCAAATAAGTTGGCCAGGGATGGCAAAAAACACCAGTATGCCTTGGCTGTTAGGCAGCGCAGTTCTACAGAATCGCCACCATCTTGCTGAGTAGTCCGCAGACAATTTTTAATAAAATAATCTTCATTTCCTTTCATTTCAGTCTATTATATGTTATTACAAACTGTAATGATTTTCTAACCTAGCCATTGAGCTCTGCTTGTACAGCCAAACACACTGCAAACTGGAAGACAGGTCATAGCCTTGCTTGATGTGGATTCCACTAAATGTCAGCTTGATAGTATTTCCATCCAAATACACTATCAAATGCTAGTGAACAAATTCAGTGGCCAGGAAAGATGTGATCTTGAAAGAGAGTGACAGGTTCCAAAAGTAAAACACCATCAATTATACATAAAAGAACTTAATTCAACATTAAAATCATCCTCATCCTAAAAGTGCAACAAAATATGATTAGATTAGATTACTTACAGTGTGGAAACAGGCCCTTCGGCCCAACAAGTCCACACCGCCCCGCCGAAGCGCAACCCACCCATACCCCTACATCTACCCCTTGCCTAACACTACGGGCAATTTAGCATAGCCAATTCACCTGACCTGCACATCTTTGGACTGTGGGAATTGCCTGAGGCGGGAATTGAACCTGGGTCTCTGGCACTGTGAGGCAGCAGTGCTAACCACTGTGCCACCGTGCCGCCACATTTATTTACATGAAATACTTAGTCTTTGTTATTCTACACTGTAAAAAATTGTATTCAAATATTTCAAACAGTATTTATATGAGAATGCTCCAATAACTCTGCATTTGCCTAATTGTGATCTTTGGTACATCATTAATTTTGTTTGTCCCACCATAGTGATCTTGTGTTTATTTTTGAAACCCTCTCTTTTAATTTCTGCACTTCTCCAACTCAGTCTCATTTGAAAATGTTCCTTACAACCTCCCATTTTTTGACTAGCATCAGTTTTTGTCTGATTACATTCCTGTAAAGCATTGTGGAATATCTGATTTTAAAAGGTGTTATATAACTTCAGGTTCTTGTCTTCAAAGACAATAGACTCTAAATTGTAGCATGCCTGATCTTAGCAGTTTTAACACAGTTGTAGAGTTAATATTAATAAAACAATGCCACAATCAAAGCTTTTATATTCCAGACTCCATGCTCATTGCAAAAACGACACAAATGTCCATTAGAGAACACCACATATCCATTAGAGAACACCACATTTTATGAAAACAGCAGAAAATTTGACAGGGAGTTTTGTTAAGAGTCTTTCTTTCAAAATCAAGTGATTAAAACAACTTACTTTTTTGTTTATATCTTGGGGATTGCTAATGACCTTTAACTACCAATTTTGCTAATAATCTATGAAGGAGTCAATTCAAGGGCATATACTTCATTAAAATAGTAATTTCACATGCAAAAGTGAATCAAACTGAAGCACACATTGCACCATCCATTTAAAAAAAAGTCACACAAACAGGAACTACAACTACTGGAACTTCTCCCTAGTTAAGTAATAAATTACTGATTAAATGCTTGTTGATGAAACTGGTACCTCATTAACATATGCACAAAATACCAAGACTTCCATAGCACATTAGACTGATGGCTATTTCTACTGATATTAAGGGGTCCCCTTGAGGTGTAGAGTAGGTACCCTGCACTGGGAGGCCTGCGTGCAAGTCCCTTTCCAGAGGTGTGAGATCAAATCCCTGAACAGGTTGATTAGAAAAAGTAGGTTTCTCTTGATATTAATTTAGCTCCCTCACATGGCCAAGTTTAGTAATTTCTTCAAATCTATTTTTCAAAAATTAAGATGTAGGAAAAACCATATAGCCCGTCTAATGCAGCAGGTCAAAGGGCCAATGGCCTATTTCTGTTCCTGTGTGTTTTGTGAGGTAGTGTCAGATGGGGTAGAACAGACAGATTATAGGAAACTTTGAAATGTATCAAATTAAAAGGTATCAGAAGATTCCAGACAAGGAGATAATAAGGCTAAAGATGTTACCACCAACTGAGCAAAACATTGGAAACCCTCATTGTAAATAAGTTTGAAGAGCAGAGACGAAAAGCCCTTTCTTTGCCTCATGATAAAAGAACCTTCAAAAACTCTAATGGTGTGATAAGCTTTGGTAACTTACGAGAACACATGATATGGGAACAGAATTAGGCCAATCAGCCAGAGTCTGCTCTGCTATTCAATCATAAGTGACATTTTTCTCAACCCCATTCTCCTGCCTTCTCCCTGTGACAGTCAATCTTCTTACTAATTAAGAAACTATCTACTGAATCTCTGTCTTTAAGACACTGAATGACTTGGCTCCATAGCCTTCTGCAGCAATGAGTCCCACAGATTCACCAGCTTCTGGCTGAACGAAGTCCTCCTCATCTTAGTTATGAAGGGTTATCCTTTCATTCTGAGGATGTGTCCCCAGGTCCTACTCTCTCCTGCTAGTCATAGAGATGTACAGCATGGAAACAGACCCTTCAGTCCAACCCGTCCATGCCGACCAGATATCCCAAACCAATCTAGTCCCACCTGCCAGCACCCAGCCCATATCCTCCAAACCGTTCCTTTTCATATACCCATCCAAACCTCTGTAAGGTCACCCCTCAGCCTCCGACGCTCCAGGAAAAAAAAACAGCCCCAGACTGTTCAGCCTCTCCCCGTAGCTCAGATCCTCCAACTCTGGCAACATCCTTGTAAATCTTTTCTGAACCCTTTCAAGTTTCACAACATCTTTCCGATAGGAAGGAGACCAGAATTGCACGCAATATTCTAACAGTGGCCTAACTAATGTCCTGTACTCAATACTCTGACCAATAAAGGAAAGCATACCAAACGCCTTCTTCACTATCCTATCTACCTGCGACTCCACTTTCAAACAGCTACGAACCTGCACTCCAAGGTCTCTTTGTTCAGCAACACTCCCTAGGACCTTACCATTAAGTGTATAAGTCCTGCTAAGATTTGCTTTCCCAAAATGCAGCACCTCGCATTTATCTGAATTAAACTCCATCTGCCACTTCAGTCCATTGGCCCATCTGGTCCAGATCCTGTTGTAATCTGAGGTAAACCTCTTCGCTGTCCACTACACCTCCAATTTTGGTGTCATCTGCAAACTTACTAACTGTACCTCTTATACTCGCATCCAAATCATTTGTCGTCTCCACGTTCTATCCAAACCTGTCAGTAAAATTGTGGAAGTTTTAATGAGAACCCTCTCATCATTCTAAACTGCAGATACAGACCCAGAGTCCTCAACCATTCTTCACATGGCAAGCCCTTCATCCCCAGGATCATTTTTGTAAATCTCCTCTGGAGGCCAGCACATCCTTCCTTAGAAATAGGGCGCAAAACTGCTCACATTATAATGCAGTCTGACAAGAGCTTTATACAGCCTCAGCATCACATCCTTGCTCTTGTACTCTAGCCACTTTCATCATCCTAAACAGATTACAGTTTATTTTAAAAATTGATTAAATTTCAAAAGCTGAAGAGATGATTGAGCAGAAACACATGGCAAAAATCATTAAGAGTGAAAGGTCTTCAACATCAGGTTAGAAAGGTGGGAGAATGGGTGTTAAGGTCAAAGTCATAGGCAAAATGTAGGGAGGATGAGGATCCAGGATTGAGTGCATAATTCAGAGGGAGGAAGGTTGGGGTTGTGAGGAAATGTAGGAGTAACAGTGTAAGTGAGAGGAGTAGTACTAGAGGGGAAATGTGAAGCCAAAAGGGCACAAGATGAAATGGAAGTTAGTTGGTGGGAAAAGCTCAAGTGATATGATGCAGAAACTACTTAAATCTTTGAAGCCCCTCCAAGAAAGAATGGTTGCAGTATTTGGTGCTCTCTCCAATTTGGTCACGTCCAACACTGCAAGGGAATTACTTGTATAATTTTAGAACCAGAATATATTTTTGTTAACTTTACAATGCTAGTTTGTATATTCAAGTTACAATATATCATACAATCTTTCCAGAAATACTGCACACTTCTGAAATTGAATTAAGAAATTTACACAGCCATGAATTATGACTTAAACTCATAGCACTGTCATCCCAGATTTTTCAGCGTTGACACCATATCAAAGATAATTTAAATAGTAACATAAATGTTTTGAGAGAAAAGGCTTCATTGCCTGGCTTGGATAGTTTCAACTTACATCCCTGTGCGACAAGAGCATGTTTGCTTAGGTTTGGATAACCTCTTACCTACAACACCTGGATTTAAATTTACAGTACAGATACGTTGATATTTACTCAGCAACTAAAATGACTATCAATAACAGCAAAGCCTGCATTCCTAAGTAATAAAAACAAAGAGGAATTCAATGTGGTATTACCAGACAAGAATCACTACCAGTGAATGATAAAAGAACAGGCTTTAATGTTCTTAACCAGTAAATTGAATGCCCAAGGGAAAAATCACTTTGCTAAAGATAGACTGGCACTCCATATTTGGATCCCTTTTTAGAAGTCTTTCTGGAGAAAGCACAATCCAATTTGTGCATTTCTGTCTTAAGTATGAATCATAGATAGAAAGAGTATCAACATTTTTCAAAACTGCAGTATCATAGAGTTATAGAGCACAGAAACAGACCCTTCCGACCAACTTATCTATACCGACAAAGTTTCCCAAACTAAACAAGTCCCACTTGCCTGCATTTGGCCCATATTTTGTTAAACCTTTCCTATTCATGTAGCTGTCCAAAATGTTGTAACTTTACCTGTATGTACCACTTAATCTGGCAGTTCCATTCCATATATGCACCGTCCTTTCTGTGAAAATGTTGCCCCTCAGGTCCCTTTTAAATTGTTCTCTTCTCATCTTAAAATTATGCCCTTTAGTTTTGAACTCCTCAACTCTAAGGAAAAGACCTTTGTTCTTCACCTTATCTATGTACGTTATAATACATAAACCTCTATAAGGTCATTAGTAAACAATGTCAGAGTGCGAGAGACACAGAGCCTGTCTGGAAGCTGATTAACTAAAAGTTTTCAACATGTTCAGTTACCCTATCCTTGATTATAGATTCCAATACTTTCCCCACTGATGTTAGATGTCTGTAATTCCCTGGTTTTCCTCTATCACCCTTTTCAAAAAGTGACATGTGCAATTTTCCAATCCAGAGGGACAATTCCTGTATCGAGGGAACTTTGAAAGATTATAGTTAGTGCATCTCCAATACACTCCCTCACTTCATTTAACACCTTCAGATAGAAATCACCAGGTCCTGGGGATTTGTCACTCTTTAATTCCATTAATTTACTCATTACTGATGTTTTACATTAATTTTATTCAGTCTTTGTTCTCAATTCATTATTAATTTCCACTGAGCTTCTAGCAAGCTATCCTGTTTTTCTACTGTAAATCCTCAGGCAATGTAATTATTCAACATGCCTGCCAAATCCCCACAGTCACTGACAATATCCCCATCTTCAATCTTTAGTGGGCCAACATTGTTCCTGATCACCCACTTTCCCTTTACGTAACTATAAAACGTCTCATTGATTTTGGTATCCCTCGTAAGTTTCTTTTCATAATCCCACTTAGTAGCTCTTATAAGCTCCTTTATGTCCCTTTGCTGGTCTTTGTACTTCCCAATTTGGCAGCTTTTTTTGGCATTTTTGTAAGCCCCTTCTTTTAGATTTATGCTGTCTATTATCTCTTTCTGTGCCCATGGCTGACTTTACTGTGAAATAGAATACTTTGTGTGCATTATGCCATACTTTGATAAATATATTTAAGCAATAAGAAATTATTTTCTTTGAAAATTACAGGGTCTTAATTACGGTATTTTTGGCAATGGGCTGAAATATATAGGGGTAAAGGTCAGGGTGGAAGGAGAAAGAAGAGATCTATTCACAGTGTATAAATGGGGAGATCATATATAGAGGAGAAAGTGAGGACTGCAGATGCTGGAGATCAGAGCTGAAAAATGTGTTGCTGGAAAAGCACAGCAGGTCAGGCAGCATCCAAGGAGCAGGAGAAGAGATGTTTTGGGCATAAGCCCTGATTCTCCTGCTCTTTGGATGCTGCCTGACCTGCTGCGCTTTTCCAGCAACACATTTTTCAGCTCATACATATTATATATATATATCTTTGTCGATATCAATGATATACAATTTTTAGATAAAGTTTAAGTCAACACATGATTGTAAGAGTACATTGATGAATTTCATATTCATTTATTATGCAGTCATCAATTACTGAAATAAAGCTAATAGCATCAAATATCTCCCATAGAGGCAAAAAAAAAGATAATTGGCTAGGTCTTTATTAATCCTCAAAAAATTTGTACTTATTGTGAGGTTAAATAAAGTCCAAGGTTAAATCACCTCAATTATTCAAATTAAGTTCATATTGTATCAAACAATATGAAAATTATTTATGATACGATCAGAAGATAGAATTTATTTGATGCTTCTCAATTAAATGTATTTATAATTCTGAAGGGTTTGTACCTTAACTATTACTTCATATTTTCTCTTCATACAGCCTGCTTGATATGCTGCAAATCTTCCTAAAGCACATGCAGTTTTACACTTTTTGTACACTTCTTTTAAGTTCATCATATTTATCCCATTTCAATATTCCAACACAATATACAAAGCTTGATTTTCATTCTCCAGTGTACAATGTGTCATTTTTAATTTTTGTTTTAGTCTGATAATTTTTTTTCATTTTATGATTGCACTAATCATTAAGTGCACACAGTAGAAACAAATTAATTCAAATATTTATGTTATATCCTACTGAGACTTCAATTTCTGCGTTCAAGTACAGCCAAATATATATTTGATGTTTTACTTGCCCTGATGACTGTGCTCATGAAAATATATGTGCACTGCTTAAAGATAATCCATGAACCTTATGGTGGGTACAAGGGCAATATAGGGATCTGGGTGATCCCATGCACAGAAGCTTGCTATGCAAGTGCAGCAAGTAAATAGGAAAGCTAGTTGAATGTTATCATCCATCATGAGGGGAGTTGAATACAAAAATAGCGGTTTTATATTCCAGTTATTCATGGCACTGGTGAGCTCACATCAAGAGTACTGAAAATAGTTTTGGTCGTTTAATGAAGATGAGTAGAGGATTTTTCCTGAAATGGGAGATTCTAAAATTTGGGATTGCCTTTTTAGGAAAGAGGTGAAAAGATTTTTTTTCTCTCAGTGTTCTAAGAAGTGGAAATTCAGTCCCAAAACACAGGGCCATTGAAGATTTTTTTACAGCAGAGGTAGATGGATTCTTTTTAAGCTAGGGAATCAAAGGTCATCAGGGGTAGATGGAAAATGTGGAATTCAAAACACAAAAATACTACAATTTCATTCAATGACAGACAGGCTCAAAATGCTAATTGGCCTCTTGCACCAAAGCATAAATTAGTATTCCCACGGCATGGGGAAAAGAGGCTGGAGTGGAGTCAGCAACGCAGTATCCACCAAGAGTGGTCTGGCATTAATATTAAGCTGGCCAAGTCCTGAAGGACACTATCAGGCTGGCATCAAATGCAGAAGGGACTAACATGAAGAAGTAACCAACATGAACTTGCTCCAACTTATCAAACTGCCAAAGGTACATCTATTCAACTATTCAAGGTAAGTGAAGGTACTAAACACAGCTTCAGATTTCAACTCTCAAGCACTAAGTCATGTGATGTGAGCACACATTGCCAATATAGTGCACCCTTGGGCATCTCCCCTCCCACCCACCCTAAACTGATTCAGAAACCTTTGAAAGTTGGAGCACTCCAAAGCATTTTGCAGTGAAGTGAGGGGAAAGGAAACTTGCTGATATTGTGACCTCAACACTGCTACTTTCTATACACAAGCATTTCATCACATATTCAGTAAAAATGAAAAAAGCTTTGAGAATGCAAATACTGTTCTCAATCACATAAAATATTTTGTTGTTTGCCAACAACTCCTATGTGGTAGTTACAATTCTCACTAAAAGTAAACTATGCACATCTCAACTACTTGTTTGCACCAAACCTCATTTCAACAAGGGGTTGAAAAAAAGCAAAACAACATATATTCATAGAGTAAAATACCTGCCAGAATAGTTCAGAGATAAACACTAAATTAATTCTAAGCTGTAATCGTATTAAAAATTCCCGATATGCTGTTTTCTAACGCGGTTGTCATTAATAAAGGTAGCGAAAGCTCTAACATGCTCTTATGGCTGAAGTTACCACTGGAAGCCTGAGGTTCACAATTTCAACACCTGAAAGTCAAAGCTGTCAATTGTTTTTGAGACATCACTTACAAAATTAAAAAAAAAATTAAGGTTGGATTTCTTTTTAAAAACAGCCCACTGTACATACTTATAATCGAGCAGTAAGTCAATAGAGTCACAGAATTACAGCATAGGTAAAAACGCTCTTTGGCCCATCATATTCACCCTGGTCATAAAGTGTCTATCCAATCTCATCCCAATTTCCAGAACTCAGCTAATAGCTTGCATACTTCAAATGGTCAAACACCAAAACATTGTGATATTTCCCATGGCTCTTTCAGGCAGCAAGTTCCAGGCACCCACAATATTCAAGGTGAAAAAATTCTTCCTTAAATCCTCTTAATCTCCTATGCTTTAACGTAGATGTGTTTCCTCCAGTTATTAATATGTCCACTAAAGGAACATTTCTCCCTGTACACCCAACCTGCGGTCGTCATAATTTTGTACCCCGCAATCAGGTCCCCCTTCTGCCTTCTCTGCTCAAAGGAAAACAGCCTGAGCCTATCTAATTTTTCTTCATAGCTGCATCGCTCCAGTTCAGGCAACAGTTTGGCAAATCTACTCTGCATCCTCATTAGTGCAGTCACATTCTTCCATATTTAAGCCAGCTAAAACCACAAATACCTCCTGCCTCTTAATTGCAATTTCCTCAGGTATAATAGTCTTCTTTTCGATTTCTATACCTACATAATTTTTCCCTATCATTTAAAACCTCACTTACATTTTTCAGCTCCATCCACAGTTTGCTAATTAGATTTCCAATAGGCTCCATTCTTTCCCAGTTATCCTCCTGCTCCTCTCACACACATAAAAACACCTTGGGATTTTCCTTTATTTTATCCACCAGTGTGTTTTTTCACATCCCATCTTTGCTTTCCTAATTTACTTTTTAAGTAATCACCTGCACTTTCATAAACACCTCGAGGATTTCTCGAGCCCCCAGTATCTACAAGGATCAGTGCTGGTTCCACTGTTTTTCATCACTTATATAAATGATTTGGATGTGAATATAGGAGGTACAGCTAGTAAGTTTGCAGATGACACCAAAACAGGCTGTGTAGCAGATAATTTCAGAGTAAAAAGGGACCTTGATCAGATAGGCCAAGGGGCTGAGAAATAGGAGATGGGAGTTTAATTTCGATAAATGTGAAGTATTGAGTTTAGGTAAGGTAAGTCAGGGCAGGTCTTATAAGTTAATGGTAGGGGTTTAGGGAGTCTTTCCGAATAGAGACCTAGGGGTGCAGGTGCACTGTTCCTTGAAGGTGGAGTCCAGGCAGACAGGGTGGTGAAGGTGGTGTTTGGCACACTTACCTTCATGGGTCAGAACATGGAGTACTGGAGTTAAGATGTCATGTTGTGGCTCTACAGGACATTGGTGAGGCCACTTTTAGAATACTTTGCATAATTCTAGTCTCCCTGCTCTAGCATAGATGTTGTTAAACTTGAGTGGGTGCAGAAAAGATTTACAAGGATGTTGTTGGGACAGAGGGTTTGAGTTAAAGGGAGGGGCTGAATAGGATGGGGCTTTTTATCTTGGACCTCAACATCCAAGGGTCTCTGGAATTTTAAGTACCACTCTTCATCTTTATTGGAATATGTTGGCCTCCGTTGCTCTGATGTAAAGTTTCCTACAAGTAGCTGTCCTCAGTTCACTTTGCCCAGGTCCTGTCTTATATTAAAACTTGCCTTCCCCCAATTCAAAAGCTTTATCCTTTCCATGATTAACTTAAAGATTGCTGAGTAATGGTTGCTCTCACCATGTCTCTCAAAATCCACAGACACTTCTACCACTTGTCTTGCTTCATTCCATAAAATTAGGTTGAGTACTGCCTCACCTCTTGTAGGATGTTCTATGGACTAGCTTAAAAGCCTCTCCTGTATACATTTTAAGATTCCACCTTCTCCAAGCCTTTCACATTTTGTCTATCCTAGTTAATAGCGGAGAAGCCGAAATCCCCAAATATTAATACCTTCTTATTTTTACACTTCACTGATATGTGCCTACAAATCCATTCCTGTATATCTCCCATACATTTGGGGATATAGTAAACTCACAATGATGCGACTGCCCTTTTTTGTTTCTAAGATCTACCGTTGGCCTCATTTGAGGTGCCTTCTAAGACATCACATTCTTCCCTATTGCAATGATTGACTACTGATTCAATATCACAACACCATCCTCTGTTACACTGTCTGAAGATTTTATAGCCCAGAATATGGAGCTGCCAGTCTTGCCCCTCCCTCAACCATGTCACGATAATGTTAATATCATTATCCCATGTTTCAAACAGCCTGGAGTCACATCTACGGCAGCAGAAAGTGTTGATAATTCAGTTTCATGACATTTCTAGTTGGAATGTCAATTTTGTAGAGCTCAACCATATGTATTGGATATCAGTAGGCGTGTTTTTAATGGTACTTTAGTGTTGTTACGGTATAGCGTATGTGAAGAATATCCTTTTACCTGACAGGAATACAAATTTTTTATAAAAGTAAAACACTTACATCTTTTGGTCTGGTTGCCTTCCTTTCTGCTTTCTTTTTAAGCCTTTTTAGCTAAAAACAGAAGGAAAAAATGAATTCAATTAGAAGTTTTGAACAGCAAGAATCACAAAACGCATAGTGAATCAATCCTTCATGTTCAATTTATTTTTTAGCAAAAAAAAAGGTCTTCCCTTTTTGCCCTAGGTAGCAACTGCCAGTTCATTATTATGTTTTGCTTTTTGCAATTTTACAAGTTTCCTTGAGATTTGAATGATACCGAGCATTGAGACCTCTGGTAATTCAGCCCATACTAACAGAATACAAGTGCCTTTTGTCTGATGGCTGAAAGTTCCAAAGTAAAATTAGTCTTGGATGTCTCAGCCCAGTTTCTACTGGGCTTGGGGACAATGCAAAAAAAGTGAAGTCAAAATACAATTTACAGTAACACAACCAGGAAAGCAGATAAACGTTTGTCCCATACTTACGAAAGAGTATGGTTCTCTGGGATCAGACTTAATTTAAAGACCATTTTTCCCCAAATTATTTCAAATTTTTAAGAACAAATGAACAAGAGAAGCCATTAGCCACTCACGTGCTTTCCGACCCTGTTCAATGCAACCAGGCTGATTGGTGTCCAAACTCCATTTACCTACTTTTGTTCTACATTCTTTAATAACTCTGGTGAAGAGAAATCCATCAAACTCAAACTTGAAAACAATTGATCCAACACCGACTGGCATTCTAGAATACAGTTTCAAACTTCGATGGACATTTATGCACAGACTGTTTTCTAGCTTAATTCTTGAGCTACTAAACCAGAGATTCCTGTGCCGCTTTCCTTAGTATCTTGAAAACCTTGAGCAAATTACTCCCGTATCTTCTAAATTCCAGGTACTGCAATCCTAGTTTATGGCATCTGCTCCCATAATTTAACCCATGGAGTTCAGTATTATTCTAATACAACTAGGTTGCCTCCAAAGACAAAGACAATAACTCTCTCCAAACAGATGGCCAGAATTAAAAATAACAGTCCACTACTGATCTAATCAGGGCTTTTCATAGTTGCATATTGGCTTTAATTCTTGTATTCTAGACCTCTAGATACAAGGGTCAACACTTTGTTAGCTTTCTGAGATTTTCTGTGCATTATTCATAACATTTTAATGACCTGTGCGCATGTATCATAGAATTCTTACAGTGTGGAACCAGGCCAAAGTCCAGACTGACTCTCCAAGCGTATCCCACCAGGCAACCAAGACTCTGTGATCCTCCACTGTTACTAGTTTTATGCCATTCAGACAGGAGTCTAATCTACCTTTTCAAGGTCCAAATTTGATCTATTGTTGAATCATTTGTAGGATCATATTGAACAGGATTTAAATAAACCCATTTGCCACATTTTGCCCTACTAATCTATTAATACTGTTCTCTAACTTTATGTTTCCATCTTTTGCAGACAATGTCATCCATTGTTGTATCATCTGCAAATGTGAATGTGTAACTATCTATCCTGTCACTAACAGTTAGTGTGAACCGTTGTGAGCCCATCACAGATCCTGTGAGACACTGCTAATCATACCCTGCCAACTAGAATCGCTGGTACAATATCTTTGTTCTCTGCCTCCTGTCATACAGCCAATTTCTGAAATCACAGCTGCCTATGGTGAAGTGATTTAAAATCAGGTTTGTACAAGAAAAGGAGAAGCTCAGAGATCTCAGCACATTGTGGGGCTGAGGGAAATTAGACAAATAGGAAGGACAAGACCACAGACGGATTTGAAAACAATCGAGTCATTCCCAGAATATGAATCAATTTAGGCTATAAATGGTCTGGTTCAGCCTCAGGCAGTGACCAAGAATAGGGATGGAGTCTGTGGCTAGGGACTGGAGACAACGCCATGGTTTTTGCAGTATTTGGAAGAAATTGCTGCTCCTTCATGATTGGTTGCCAGACAAGCAGTATGATAAATCAGAAAAGGTGGCAGTGGTGAGGCAGAGCTGAGTGTCGTCAGGATACATGCGTATCTTGGCGTGTTTTTGAATGACGCATCATGGAGCTGAGAAATTGGAGGCAGCCAATGTAGAATCCTTGAAGGACACATGACAACAGCACAGAAAGAAGAGAAACCAATACAAATGATTCTGTGGTTACACTGACTCCTAAGGACAGAAATCAGTGCCATCCTGCTGGATGATAGAGGACAGTGAAGTGGCCAACCATGTAAAAAGCCACAGACAATCAGAAGAATGAGGAGCAAGTTTACTATGATAGGATTCCACTGACGATTCTGAATATTGGCCAGTTCAGCACTGTGGGAAGTTCAAACTGGAATGGTTCAAACATGTCATCATGGGAAATATAAGCACATATTTGGGTGCGATAGATATGTACATGAAACAGAATATGGATTACAGCTTGCAGGGAATCAAACAAACCAAGATCACAATTTGTTTGCACTGGAATTGAAAGGCTTAACTATGCCCTTAGATATCTGTGTCAGACATACAGGCTAATGACACTTTTCTTGACTTCACCTGCAATCTATGTTTCGGAATAGGAACAAAAGTGTGTCTCTTCAAGAAGTTTCACTGCCTAAGGTGATCAACTAGATGTATAAAGGGCCCGAAACTAACTACTTTGATGATAAAAGCTGAGGCAGTGGATTTGGGTAGCCCAATAGTGCATATACAAAAGAAAGAAACCATTTCAAAGACACTGGCAATAGAATGGAATGCAGCTATAAACCAAGAGTAGCATTGTAAACTGAAAGCATTTTGTCACAGAAATGATTATTATGAATAAGGAATGAAGGTTTTCTTGCTGTGCACACTGAGAATGGACAGCTACTAACAACAAGTGAAAATTTGATCTAAAATGAGTCCCATATATCAATGCATTGTTTTCCACCTGCCTCAGCTCATCTACTGATGAATCATTAAACTATCAAAGCTTACGTTACCTTTGTACTTGACTAGTCTACTGGTCTCCTGGCTGACTCATCTACATCCACTGCAAACTGAAGTTCAAAATATTGCTGCTGTGTCCTAACTCTATTGAATACCCTTCAGCACCGAACTCTTATTTAAAAACATTACACTGCAGTACAGGCCCTTCAGCCCTCAATGTTGCTGTTGAATCTGTGAAACCAATCTGAAGCCCATCTAATCTATACTATTCCATTTTTGTCCATATGCCTATCCAATGACCATTTATATGTTCTTAAAGTTGGCGAGTGTACTACTGTTGCAAGCAGTGAGTACCATGCCTCTACTACTCTTTGAGTAAAGAAACTACCTCTGACATCTGTCCTAAATCTATCACCCCTCAATTTAAACCTACGTCCCCTCGTGCTAGCCATCGCCAGAGGAAAAAAAACCCTATCTAACCCTCTGATTATTTTATATGTCTCAATTAAGTCACCTCTCCATGATCTTCTTTCTAATGAAAATTGCCTCAAGTCCCTCAGCCTTTCTTTGCAAGACCTTCCCTTCATACCAGGCAACATCTTAATAAATCTGCTCTGCACCCTTTTCAAAGCTTCCACATTCTTCCTATAATGCGGTGACCAGAACTGTATACATTATTCCAGACCTGGTTGACCTACATTGGCTTCTTGTGAGACAACACCTCTATTTTAAAAATTCTCACCCTTGCTTAACGCAGCCAAAGCCTCATCTCTCTCTCTCCCCCCTGTAACCTTCGCCAGCCCTACATGACTTCAACATTTCTGCACTTCTCAAAATTATAGCATTTCGTACAATAACACTTCTAATCTCTTCATAGTTGATGGCTGTACCTTCAGCCCTGAGTTTTGAAATTCTTTGCCTAAACTTCTGTTTCTCACGACTTCTCTTGTCTTTTAAATTGATCTTTAAAAATCACCTCTTTGACAAAGCTATTGTTGCCTGCAACAACACTTCCTCCTAAGGTGTAATGGTAAAGTCTGCTTGGTAAACTCTGGTAAAGCATTGCTATGTGAAGGTGCTATACAAAAGCAAGTTGGTAACGTTAATGGAGTTGATGGATAATTTCAGAATTATGCAATTCATGAAAGGGAATAAATCCCAGATATTTTCTCCTTTAGATGAAGGGAGTGTTCATTTTTTTGCAAAGGTTGACCAAATAATGAAAAACAACTTTTATTTGCAATCATCTTCATATGAACCATTTGCTATTTAATGAAGACATAGCAATCAGAAAGATGCAATTTTTATTAATGTTGACAACTATCTTTAAAAATCTATGTTTAGCTTTATTTAACATACTCTCTCTTACTTAGGCTGTTCCTGCTATCTCCTCTGATTTTATTTTATTTTGGGAAATATGACAATATTATTTCATCAGCTTATTGAGCATAATTGGTAGTAAAAATCTTGATATGTTTCAAAAAGTGGTTAGCCAGTGTACTGTGCCATCTCAAAGTCCTTAAACTTGGTTAATCACCTGAGACCCCTTGTAATGAATTATCTGGTTTCCAGCTCAACTGCCATAAGCTCAAAGAAATTTGCTATTCTTTCAATATTTATCTCTAGCATTTTTACAAACACTTTATCCTCCTCTAAACTAATTTCACAGCAAATCATAGCCCTCATTAAATTAATGCAATTTTGAACCAACTAATCCCTTCATTAGAAACGTCTACTGCTCCAGATGTTTTACAAATACTTTGAATCAATAACCAAATTTACCTAGAATCACTGTAGGTTGACATTAAGGTAAATTTGAAAGTATAACTGCAAGGTTGTGCCTTAAAACATCTCTTATTTAAAAATAAATGATAAAAAAATCTGCAAACTATTGAGCATCAACCTATACATAAGATTTTGGCAATTGCCCATGAATGTTTATCTTGTAACTCAGCTACAGGTTGAAGCACTAAATGGGAAATGTGTATAACTGAGCTATATAGCCAATGCTATTTACCCAAATGATTTTCTGAATGGTGCACAGATCCATTGCAATTCCAAGTGTTAACAATGCAATTTTCAAGTGTTTTAAATTGATAATGTAGAGGAACATGTTGCTGCCTTGGTGAAAGAACGTAATGCATATTCAAGACCCACTTCAAATATTTGAGCGGGCAACCTAGGCCAAGACTTTTATGCCATACTGAGAGATTGCAACACTAGGAAAAATGTCATTTGGGCAAGTCTACCTTACCTATGCAATTTGAAGATCTTAGAGCATTGTTTAAAAAAAAAGTAAGGTAATTCCACACCCTGAACTAGCCATTACCCCTCAACAGCAACACTAAAACACATTATCTGATCATTAACACATGGTTGTTTGTGGGAACATATTGCTGCAGAGGCTGAAATCTGCGTTGAAAAATGCTGGAAATCACAGATCAGGCAGCATCCAATGGAGAGACAGTAAACTGACATGTCAAGTGCAGATGATTCTCCATCAGAGCCGAAGTGCGTGGTGCTGGAAAAGTACAGCTTGTCAGGCAGCATCCGAGGAGGAGAATCAACGGTTTGAGCATAAGCCCTTCATCAGAGCTGACGTGAAGTAAGGAGGAAGCAGCATTTATGCAACAGCTGGGGGTGGAGGGGTTTGGAGAAAGGGTCTGATAGTGCATATTAAGTGATCAGAATGCGGGAATAGCAGAACAATGGTGAGTCTGACTGCCAAACCGGAAAGAGTAGATATTCCCACTGGAATGAGGGAGACGCGTGGGGCGACATGGTGAAAGAGAATAATACTGTGCTTCTCTAAAATTCAAAGATTCTTCTTGTAAGTGGGACATCCTGAGGTAGCGAAAAATGCTACTTACATATTATCTTGTTGTTTCTTTCTAGAACAATTTTTCTTGTCACTTAAAACTGTATGTATAAAATGTTAATGGACTTTGTGCAGACACAAGGAGCTCAGTGGGAGGTCAGTGCTAAAGTAGATGAGTTCATGTTTCCAAGACTGAACAGGTTAAGTAGTAAAAAAAAATTGGTTTTGCAGTTACCACTCAAATTGTAATGTTTTAGGATTACCAAAGTATTGTATATGAGAGGTGCATACATATATAAGTTCAATGGTAGATATGTGCATAAAGGTTCAACTGACTAATTTAAAAAGGTAATCTGTATGAATATCAATTGTAGACTGGTAACTGAATGTCACAGCTAAGGTTTATAAGGAGACCAGAGTTAAAAGGGCCATAAATAATCATTCTTAAAACCTACAATTTTTTTGGTCACGTCAGATATGATTTGTGTATTCCATGTGACAGCGATATGAATCACACGTTAAGCTTTCTATTCCTACAGCAAAGTGGAATCAATACAGCTCTCACACATTAAAGCAGGACACAAATATGACGACTTTCAGTGTTGGACATGTCATTCAATAATCTGCTCAGCTGTTAGGTTCAACAATCAACTACAGAATTTTTAATCAAATGGCACTGCTGGCCATGTTAATTCAAAATTTCCATATACGGACTTTATTTCAGGGATAAGTCCTTGATGAACTCATCTGAAACCTGGAGGCCATGCAATCTACATGATACATTCTCTAAGTACTTCAGATTTACAATATGGTGTATGGATTAAACCATGAAGCTTGCAACGTGACTATCAATTATTCTAGCCAATTCGATAGAGAAACAGGTCAAGCGTGAACACTTTTAAGCAATATAATAATTCATTATTAAAAAATTGTGGTCTATTTGTACACAAGTAGGAGAATATTAGAATTAGGAATAGGACTAGGCAATTCAGTCCCAGGAGCCTGCTCCGCCATTTGATATGATCATGGTTGATATCATCTTGACCTCAAAATCCACTTTACTGCCTGCTTGCTATAATTTTTCAATCATTACTGGTTGATTCTACTCCCCAGCAACTTCTCCATCACACCTGGTACCTTTCTATGAGAGAAAATATGAGTCCTGGCCTCTCCATGACATGGCATAAAACAGACAACACAAAATGTCTGCACTTAGCCACTAAGCCTACCCACAATGCCTCACATTGGTCAACAAGCTACCCCAGACATCACACAAATCTCAGGACATGACTCATCCAGCCCCAGACCAAGAGAATATACTTCTTCAGATTAACTGATAATGCTCCTCCCACTTCACAATAACCCATCACCTCTGATGTCCTTAGGGCACAGCGGCTCCCACTAGGAGTTAAGCTTTCACAAAGAGTACCCAGACAAGGAAGCACCAAAGATATTTCGTTTAGCCCCTCAACAATATGAACACATTGATACCCGGATGCAATCCACTAACACCTACTCCAGCCAAGGATCAGAATAAATTAAGAAACTCAACAGTTAGACACCAGAAACTTTAATAGAACATAGAAAAGTACAGCACAGAACAGGCCCTTTGGCCCAGAATGTTATGCCAAGATTTAATCCTAATGTAAAATATCGTAACTTAACCTAGGCACCCCTCAGCTCACTGCTATCCATGTGCATGGATAATCTCTTCAATGAATGAACTTTATTTCTCTTTGTTGCACAACTCGCATCATTCTGTCATAACTCACACTTCATTGTTGTCAGGATATAAAACTCCACTGAATTCTCCGTTCGAGGAAGAAGCTGTGGTTCCTTCTGAGCAGCCTGTCAGTGACTGTTTCAGTGGAGTCAAGTCTCTTCCACAATATCACTGTTTGTTAAGTAAATCCTTGTCTGTTCTCAGTCAGATCTGTGTTTGTGATCTCTGATTAATAGGGCTAAATTATCTGACACTTTCCCTGCAACCACAAGAGGTGCAACACCTGTTCCCACACCGCCGTCCAAGGCCATAAACAATCCTTCCAGATCTGACAGATTCATCTGCACACCATCTAACCTCATCTATTGCATCCATTGCTCCCAATGTGGTCTCCTCTGTATTGGGGAGACAAAATACATCTCAGGGACCAGTTCGTGGAACACCTGCGCTCTGCACACACCAACCAACCTGACTTTCCAGTTGCCACTAACTTTAATTCCCGCTCCCACTCCCCTGGCAACATGACCATCCTTGGCCCCTTCCACTGTCAGAGGCCAAATGGAAACTGGAGGAACACCACCTTATATATCGCCTGGATAGCTTCCAGCCCAATGACCTCAACATCGACTTCACCACCTTCAAAGTCCCTCCTGCTCCAGCCTTATCCCATGTCTAGACTAACCCTTTCTCCCTGCCTCGCTGATCTATTCTAACCTGTCCCTCTTCCTAGTCACCTATACGTTCCACCCTTCCCAATCACCATCCCACCCCTACCCTTCCCCCAGCCCCAGCCCCTCACCTGTTTACTTCTGGGTTTCCATCACCCCCCGCCCCCAGTCATGACGAAGGGTTTCATCCCAAAATGTTGACTTTCCTGCTCCTCAGATACTGTCCGACTTATTGCGCTCTTCCAGCTTCACATCTGACTTCGAGCATCTGCAGTCCTTACTGTCTCCTATTTTTAAATGCTGCCTTTTCAGGAAGAGTACCAGATCTCCTCTGACCTCAGGGTAAAACAATTTTTCATGACATGTCTAAACATTCTGCAAATTATTTTAATGTGGACCCTTAGTTATCGACGCTTTCATTCTTAAGCATACTATCTGGACTCAGTTTAACCCTTAATTAAATTCACCCTCAGCCTTCATTGTTCTACAGAAAATAACCTATTTTTCCTCAAAGTTAAAATTCTGGCAACTCCTCATAAATCGTCTCCAGACCCTCAAGTGTAATCACATCTGTCCTACAACACACTGACTGGAACCAAGTGCAATATGTAGCCTGACTAGTATCTGGTAGCTAGAATCTTGTATCTCCATGCTCTTTTTATTCTTTACCTTAGCTAATAAAGGAATGTCTCTTGTATGTCTTTTTAACCACCTTATCCAAGCATCCTGGTTTCTGTACATGCAAACCAATATCCCTTGAATTGACAACACTTCTCAGAATGCCACCATTCGTTGCATATGCCCTTTGTCTTGGTTGCTCTCCCTAAATTCTTCATCTCTCGGTTGTCTACATTGAATTCCATCTGCCAGGCACCAAGGCTGCTCAGACAGTACCTTCCAAACCCACAACTTCGACGATCTAGAAAGAAAAGGGCAGCAGATACATGGGACCACCTGCAAGTTCCCCTCCAAGCTATTCATCATCCTGATTTGGAAATATATCACCCATCCTACAGTATCACTGGGCTAAAATCCTAACAGACTGTGGCAATTCAAAAAGGCAGCTGACCATCACTTTCTCAAGGGCAACTCGTGATAGGTAGCTAGCGAACCCAAGAGATGCCACACCCTATGAACAAATTATTTAAATTCCATTTGTTACTTTTTCTGCACAACTGACCATTCTTTGTATCATGTTAATCACATTCCCTACATTTAAATCTAAATAATTAGGATATTTCAGCAACAGCAGTACTGATCCCTCTGGAATCCACTAGAAATAGCCTTCTGGACACAAAGATACTTGAACATTTCCCTGTTTCGTGCGGCAGAGTGAATTTTGGATCCAACTTTCACAAGGCCTTATGAAAGCCTTGCTAAAATCCACAGAGGTTACATCAAATGCACTACTCATCTCACCAACTCTCCTGGTCATATTATCAAACAATCAGGCTTAAGGAACCAAATGGTCCAAAAACCTGCTCCTAACACTCATGATCATAGCACCATAAACTCAAACTGACTATGCTTGATTAATATGCACTTCTCTATATAATTCTGCTGTCCCTCAGAACTTTTTTCCAATACTTTGCCAGCACAATATGAAGCTGACAATGACAGAACAACGATAGCAGTCTTACAGTCTTCCAACTGCTGTGGGTATAGCAGGAGATGTTTAGAAATGATGGGCAGCACCTCAGCTACTTCCTCCCTTGTTTCTTCGAGCAGCCTGCAATAGGTATCATCCACGTCTGGTCACTTATCCGCTTTTGGAGGATGCTATCGCCCTCAATACTTCCTCTCTTACATCCAATACCTCTCACTCCTCCTCCTGCTCAACTACAATGTCTGCATCATGCCTCCATATTGTGAAAACAGACAAAGTATTTGTTAAGAACCCATGGCAATGCCTCCTGTTTCCATATATTTGTAACAGTTTTCATCGCTTATTCGCCCCATTCTTTCTTTCAATAGCCACTTGCTTTATATGTTTATAAAATAGTTTTGGGGTTTTCTTGATTTTTCTGAGCAATGATTGTTCAGACCCACCCTCAGCTTTCCTAATTTCCTTTTAATTTCACGTTTGCATTTTCTAGATACCTCTAGGATTTCTGTAATATTGAGCTTTTGATATCTGACATAAGCTCCCCATTTTGTCTTGCCCCACTGAGTGGTCATTGACATCTAGGCAGCTGTAGACTTGGAAGCCCATTTTTTCTTTCCTCTGGGTGTACATGAGTTCTGAAAACTTTCTATCAGCTTCTTGAATACCTTTCACTGCTCTGATATGGAGTTAATTTCAGAACTGATTTCAGTTAATTCGTAAACAAATCACATCTCAGCTTATTAAAATTAGCTTTCTCCAAATTCAAAACTTCACTCTTTGATCTAGGTTTGTCCTTTTCCAGATCAAAATCTAATCGAATTACAAACATTACAATCATGTCACAATCACTGCCTTCAAACGCCCATCTTCAATTCCTAACGCTAAATCGATGAGTACGCATTCTTGTTTTGGGTGGGCCATTTATCATTATTCCCATTTTGTTTCAGCATTTCTCAGCAATTTATCCACGTTTGCTCTTTTACTTCTGTCTGACTGGCTGGTCTAGTACATTCTTGGGTTTCAGCCAAGTGTCACTGTAGTACAAATCAGACAAAATCTCATTCAATGGTAGGGAAGGTTTAAGCTACTCAGTGGCCCACCCTTAGCCCTACATATATTCCTGGCAAATGAATCAAACTCCTCTAAATATATCACAGCTGTCAATCATTTTGCATTTTTCCCCTAGAGTCAATCAATATAAATTCTAAAGGTGCATTTCTTCTTGGGTTTGTCTTTATTTTTCTCTTGGCATGCATTTAGAAATGTTAAGTTTCTGTAGGGAATTTACTAGTCATAGGTGTGCTTCATTGTGCTGATGATGGCACATGTGGCATTAGTTATCTGGTATATTCAGGCTCTGGCTAGAAAGATCGTGGGACTGGGGTAACATCTCCGAACCAGTAACCCAGAGGGCCAGGTAAATATTTTGGGAAAATGGGTTCAAATCCCAGCCCAGCAACTGGTGGAATTAAAATTCAATTGATTACATCTGGAATGTAAAAATAGTATCAATCCAGATGACCATGAATTATTTTCTCAAAAACCCAACTGTTTTTAAATGTCTTTTAGGAAAGGAAATCTGCCCTTCTTGCCCTATCTGGTCTATGTGCGATTCTAGATCAGTAACAACATTGGTGACTCCCAATGACCATCTGAAATAGCAAACACTCAGTTCAAGGGCAATTTGAAATGGGCAACATTGGCTGACTGTGATAGAGGGATCTGCATCCCATAAAGAATTTTAAAAACCTTTTCAGCTCTAATTAATTGGTCAAAATATTGATTTCTTTCCTGGATGCCATTTTTAAAAACTTTTGTTCTTGCAATTTCAAGTGTCACTTCACTTGCTTTATGGCCTGTATGTAGAATGTAAAGCATCTGTCTTTGTGTCAACTTTTCAAAGATCTTCATTCTTTTTCTTCAGATTTTTTTTGTCCAGCTATCTCAGGCATATGGAAAAGTTGGTAGAAGGAATCATCTTGTAGGCGCTTTTCCTGCTGTCAACATATCATTCTCTTTCACAAAATTATTTATGGTTATCTATAAACCTCTTCTAACTATGACACTGCATCTACGTTTTGCTGTTTTCATTTGTCCCAAGTAGTCAAATTCATCTACTTCTTCCAGTGTGATTTGATTTGATTTGATTTATTACTGTCAAATGTACCAAGGTACAGCGAAAAGTGGTGTCTTACATGCTTTACAGGCAAATTGACTGCGTCCACTTTAATCTTCACTAGTCGAGATTAGATTATAGATTATATGAGATCCCCTACAGTGTGTAAATAGGTCATGTGGCCCAAATATTCCACACCAATTCTCTGAAGAGTAACCTACCCAGACCCATTTCCCTCTGACTAATGCACCTAACACTATGATTCAATTTAGCATGGCCAATTCACCTGACCTGCACATCTTTGGACTGTGGGAGGAAACCCACGCAACATGGGGAGAATGTGCAAATTCCACACAGTCACCAGAGGCTGGAATTGAAGCCGGGCCCCTGATGCTGTGAGGCAGCAGTGCTAACCACTGAGCCACCATGTCACCCACATCTTCTGATTGCCATTTTTTCTGGTGTTCATGTGCAGTCCAAATTCTAAGTTTCTCAATTTACTTGATCTATGATACTTTATAGGGCCTGTTATGTTTCTGCAAGTGATCTCTTCATAATCTATGGAAATAATTTCCAGCTAAATTATTTACGTTTTATCATGAAATTTGTTGCCTTTTTCCTCCCAATCCATTGTTCCTTCTGTAAACATTACAATTTGATTGTCATATATCAAAGGGGAGAGTAAATAGAATTTCCTGGGACACTGACTTTATGAGCTTTTCTATTTTCATTAACAATGAAATCTCAGCTACTTGCACATTAGGAAGCCCACGCATTTACTGAAATAAAGCGCTCTACATGCATGTGCGTGTTCGGTTATCTGATCAATCATCTGAATTTCGGATTATCCGAATAAGATCGCAAGGTCCCGTAAATGTCTCCTTTGTTTACGATCAAATCAGTAATCTGAACAAAACACTGCCCACCCGTCTCGTTTGGATAATCGAGGTTGTCCTATATTTTGCATTCTTTCATGGAAATTTAGAAGCTCAATTTTTTTTCACATATCCCTGCTTTTGCCAGGCCTCGGACTAATTTTGTTTTCAACCTAAGACTTGTCACTCCACCTGCCAACCTGATAATGTCTTGTCACTTAACTTCATTCATTGCTCAGCAAGTTCTATAGCAGGTTTGAAGACTGATATATTCTGACTTGGATCTCTGTTTCAGAGACATTACTAAGAGCAGTTTTTAGAAGATTCAGACTATTGTGAGTGAAGCTGCAGAGGTTACTAAACAGGAACTTGATATTTTGTTGTGAAACAGAAACTGATTGCACCAGAAAATGGATGCCTCACGTGCCATCATCAGCACAACGAAGAACCACCTATGACTAGCAAATTCCTTTGAGAATCAGAAAATTAACTGATTGAAATGCATGCTGGGACAAAGAGAGAGACAAATTAAGTAAAATATACCTTGTAGAATATATAGTGATGACTCCAGGGGCTAAAATACAACAGAAGTACATTGCATCTAAATTTAAAATCAGTTCACTAGCTAGCTATCTGCAACACTGAGGAGTTAGAAAAAGTACCTCTGCAGAAGAAAAGCCATGTTTGGTCACTTGCTTTATTATCTGTCATCCTTGTCATGACAAAGCTTCAGAAGCAAAGTATCGTTCAGATTTTTCAACATTTAATTCCAGTGATTTTTTTTTAAAAAGAAAAAAAAAGGAGACTTCTACAGGCCAAAAGAAATTTGCTGTCTGGCAAAGGCCTGTTTGGGAGCCACAGAAGGTTAAACTTGTAGAACATCAGGGAATCTTCCAATAGAGAGAGAGAGAGAGAGAGAGAGAGAGAGAGAGAGAGAGAGGTGCAACAGAAAAACACAATGAGGGACTGCCTCAAAATCAGCGATTCAAATACCGATATTCCATTATCTAATCTTCATGAACCACCCAAAAAGACTGACTGGTATATCTTTAAACTTCTCTTTTGTACTCATTTCTTATTGTTTGAAAAGATAAATTCATTTGGTCTGGGAGAAAACTACCCATAAGGGAAGGAACCATTTTAAATTAACCTTGCTGTGACCCAAATGGGCAGGCGAATAAAAATGGAGAGCTCGTACATTCATTTCACCCAGGAGCTTTATGATATGGGGGAGCCACTTGGAACCATGGTAACTTGGGGAACTCTGTCTCGGATCTGGAGATAATTCGCTCAGGGCTGTTAACAGAATTTTTTTATTAGATGGATGGTGCACAACCGCAAGTATACAAGTGACTGTGACAGCTACAATACATTCAGATGGGGTTGACTGATTTGGGATGAATACGTAGGAATAGGAGATGATCAGTGATTCCAGTAAACACGGCCTACATTTGGAACAGATATTATCCAAGTTGTACTACAATGGCGCTTAGCTGAAACCCAAGAACATACTTTAGATTGCTAATCCAAGGAGAATGGCAAACACAAAGGTAAATGGCTGACAGCGTTGAAACAATTTAGCAATAATACTAGGAGAATTTGATTCACTGGGGGTTGTTGGGATACAATTATCTTCAAATACATTAAGGAAAATGTTTGTGTTCAGCCAATATTTAGCACACACAAAACAAGAAGTGGTAATGCTGGATTTAGCTTTAGGAAATCAAGCTAGAAAGGTGGAAGGGGTAGTGATCACAATATGGCAGCAGTGATCATAATTCAACTGGCTTTAGTAAGGCTAGAAAAGGACAAAATGAGACTAAGACTAAAGGTACTGAATTGAGGCAAGACCATTGTGATTTGTCAAAAATGAAATGAGCACAACTTTCTGAAGGTAAACGAATGTCAGAGTAGTGCAGAATACTCAAGAAGATAAAAGAAGGGATTCAGAACAAATGTACTCCCAGAACAAAAAAAGTCAGATTCCTAAACCTACGGCTATTTAAATAAATACAGTGTGGTGAAAAGCCACTTGTAGATAAAGCTGTTAGATGTGTGGGAAACATTCAAAGATAAAATAGAAGTAGTGCAAGGCAAGTATGTTCCTCTGAAGCAAAAAGGTGGGAGCAAGGTTAAAGAACCCTTGAATGACAAGAGTCTTAATGGGTAAGATTAAGAAAAAATAGCTTATTGAAGGCTCAATACCACAGAGTGCTTCTTAAAGGTGTATAAAAATTGAATTAAAAACCACATATAAAAAGGAAATTAAGAAAGCTAAGATAGCCAGTTCAAATTAAAATATCGTCAACTTTCTGTCTCTTTACCTTTCTTAGGATTTGAACAGTTTTCAAGAGCAGGTGAAAGTGAGGACTGTAGATGCTGGAGATCAGAGTTGAGATGGTGGTGCTGGAAAAGCACAGAGAATCAGGCAGCATCAGAGGAGCAGGAGAATCGATGTTTCGGGCAAAAGTCTTCATCAGGAATGATGGAATCGGGAGTTTCTGTCCTCGTTGCATTGGGATGGGTGGGGTTCAAGGGTGGAGGTGCGGGAAGTGGAGGAAATGTGCTGGAGGGCATCATCAACCACATCAGAGGGAAAATTGTGGTCATTGAAGGAGGCTGCCATCTGGGATTTTCTATGGTGGTATCAGTCATCCTGGGAACAGTTGCGGAGGAATTGGGAATAAGGGATGGCGTTTTTATAGAAGGCAGGGTGGGAGGTATGGTCCAGGTAGTTTTGGGATTCCATCGGTTTGTAAATGTCTATGGTCAGTCAGTTGCCAGAGATGAAGATGGAGAGGTCCAGGAGGGGGAGGGAGGTGTGCGAGATGGTCCAGGTGATGGTCCAAGGGGCAGCTATGGGCATCCACATGGGCCCCAGCTATGTCTGCCTCTTTGCCAGGCATGTGGAACAGTCCATTTTCTGCAGCCACACCAGCACCAACCACACCTTTTCCTCTGCTACATCACTGACTGTATTGGCAGTGCATCGTGCTCCCACGAGGTGGTTGAACAGTTCATCAACTTCACTTTTCACCCCGACCTCAAATTCACCTGGATCATCTCTGACACATCCCTCCCCTTCCTGGACCTCTCCATCTCCATCCCCGGGCTCCAACTAACCACGGATATCTACTACAAACCCACCAACTCTCACAGCTACCTGGAGGACATCTCCTCCCACCCTGTCTCCTGTAAGAACGCCATCCCCTATTCCCAATAACTCTGCCTCTGCCGCATCTGTTCCCAGGGTGACAATTCCACCACAGAAAATCCCAGATGGCCTCCTTCTTCAAAGACCGCAATTTCCCTCCCACGTGTTTGACAATGCCCTCCAGCACATCTCCACCACTTCTCGCACGCCTGCCCTTGAAACCCAACCCTCCCAATGCAACAATGACAGAAACCCCCGGTCCTCACCTTCCACCCTACCAACCTCTGCAAACATCACATCATTTTCCGCCACCTACAAACAAACACCACCACTAGGGATATATTTCCCTCCCCATCCCGATCAGCGTTCTGGAGAGGACATTCCTTCCGCGACTCCCTTGTCAGATCCATGCCTCCCCCCAGCCCTCACCCCACTCCTGGCACCTTCCCCTGCCACCGCAAAAGTGCAATATCTGTGCCCACACCTCAGTCGAAGGCCCCAAAGGAACCTTCCAAATCTGACAGAAATTTACCTGTACTTCCACAAATGTCATCTAATATACACGCTTCACCTGATGTGGTCTCCTTTACATCGGAGAGACAGGACGCCAACTTGAAGATTGTTTTAGAGAACATCTCTAGGACACCCACACCAACCAACCCCCCGCCCCATGGCTGAACACTTCCGCTCCCCCTCCCCGTCCCCATCCACCGAAGACATGCAGGTCCTGGGCCTCCTCCATCCCCAACCCCAAGCACCCAACACCTGCAGGAAGAACACCTCATTTTCCGCCTAGGGACCTTGCAACCACACGGGATTAATAATGATTTCACCAGTTTCCTCATTTCCCCTCCCCGCCCACCTTACCCCAGTTCCAATTCTCCAACTTGGCACCAGCCTCCTGACCTGTTCATCGTCTTTCCCATCTATTTGGTCCACCCTCCTCTTTGATCAAAATCACCTCTCCCCCACCTTCATCTACCTATTGCATTCCCAGCTACCCCCCCACCCCACTCCCATTTCTTTCTCAGCCCCCTGAGCCCACAAGCCTCATTCCTGAAATGTCAATTCTCCTGGTCCTCGAATGCTGCCTGACCTACGGTGCTTTTCCAGCATCATACTCTAGTTTTCAACAGCAGACAACCTCTGACAATAACAATATTTTGTGCTTTATCGTTAATTAGAATGGAGAAGTCCAATGAATGGATTTTCCTTGACCTGTGGAAGGGGAGAAATTGCTGCTGAGCTGCCATTAGTTTCCTCTCAATGTGACTTGGGAGTCTGTGGTGTACGTGAGGCAAAGAAATGCTTATCAGGTGTTTGAAGGAAATGTAAATGTAACTTAGTTGTAAAAGAATTCATGCAGACTCTGGATTTCTGGACCAATGCAAAATATGGCAATGCTGAAAACAGAAAATACTAGGAATACTCAGATCTGACAGAATCTATGGAAAGAGAGGCAGAGATTCCTTTCAGGTCCAGACTTTTCGTGAGAACTTGTTACGTCACTGGGTAAACCCTCCTGCTTAATTTAAACCAGCAGAGAAAAGATTTATCCCATACAGTAATCAGTGAAATTCTGAGAGGCTAACAGTTTAAATAAGAAATAAAGTTGCTCATTTTTACAAGTATAACAGAGAATAATTAACTAACAACTATTTACAACTCCTTCCTCTAACCTATCTTTTACTTTCCCTTGTATATTACTAGCCTGGCAAAACCCCCGAACAACATTTACTGGAAAATTCAAATTTTAAAACCAGCCAGCGGTTGAATCTTCTCTTTATGTTTTCCTTGGTGGATTTGCTCTCTCAGTCTGTGTTGATGTTTTTCTCTGTGCAAGCTCCTTCTCTGATAGTTCTGACTAGCAGCTTACATCTGTTGGTCTTTTGGGAGTTCTCCTTCAACAGTTCAATTTTTCCTAGTCTTATATACCTCAAAGCATCGGATTGTGTCATTGGCTTTTAATATTGTCAATATACTAAATTCAAACTTGATTGGAGTTTGCTTTTTTTGGGGGTATAATTTAAACTAATTGGCCTAACTCAAATCTGTTTTTGTCTCCAGGCAACCAGCTACCCTAGCTGCTGGACCACACATTACATTGTATCTTATTCAGAACACTTGGTGCTGTGACGTAGTTCTGTGAGCTTTTAATTCTCTTAAAAAGTACAGTACACCCACATCTTCATAACAAACTGTTCTAACAAAAGGCCACAGGTCTGCAACACAAATGCTGAATTTCCCTCTACAGATGCTGCCAGACCTGAGCATTTCTTGGATTTTTTTTAATGTCATTTTCAAACTTTCAATTCAATGTTTTAAGACTTAAGTAACAGTTCAATCAGATCCTAGATTCAGCTTCGCCTGAGAATTACCTCAGCAGCTTGGTAACTGAAAACCTTTCTTCACTCAGAAGAGGAATACTTTCTGACTTGTAGCAACAGGGAGTCAAGGAGATATTTAATCAACCCTAATCTTTGCCAGCAAACAAGAAACTAATGCAAAAAAAAAACAAAAGTTTGAGAGTACATTTTCCAAAGCTAAAGCCTAGAAAGCTAAAAGTGTTCATTATTGCTCACAGTCCTCATCCTTTAATCTTTTATCTGCTCAGAGATGGAAAAAAAATCCTACCCTTTTCTTTACAAAATGCATAAAGGAATCTGTATTGATCTAAAGTTAGGTTTGTTGTGTGAGAAAAGGGAAAATTCTACTACAAATCTGGAGGTTTGGGAGTGGGCAAGTTGAGAACAATGGAACTGGCATGCAGAGTGGGAAAGGAGATGCAGAGCATCTATTGAGACACCAGTTTCTCTCAAATTTCTGGCAGACTGCACTTCAGAATACAGCCTAGCCAGCTTTGCACATGAATATAGGGAGCTGTGAGGATTCAAAGGCAACTATAAAATACAGATTTCCAAGCAATGCCGGCTAGATGGGATAAAAATAACAACAGGAAAATATAAAAAAATGATGCTGCCCTTAGGTAAACTGAAAGTTACGTGCACAATTTTTGTTAAATTTAGAAAACGTAATTAATCAGAAAAGCAGATAATTTATTTCTCAATCGTCTGAGATGAAATGCAGTCCAGTTCAGTCCATTATTCATTCTACTTTCAACATAAACTTCAAAGCTGGTCTTTTCTCAAATGAATAATTTTAAATATTCCTGTTATAGTCCCATTTTTAAAATACCAGATGACACTTACCCGATGTTTTTCTTTGATCTTCACTCTGTATGCTTCTTTGTCATACAAATCCTCTTCTCGTAGCCTTTCTTTTGCTTTCTCCACATTTATTCCTCCCTTGTCATCATCCTGGTCATTATCTACTTTGGTCTTTTGTATCAGTGGCCATTGTTGAATCACCTTCAGATTAGAAATTGTGTGAGGTGTTATTGGTAATTAGTATTAATCCAACTGTACTCTTAACGAACAAATTGTCAGACCACTTGCTGATAAAAGTTATTGTCCTGAACACAAAAATGAACGCACTTTCTTCATGCAACTTCCACTACAAAAATACTGACTCATCAACACCTTAAATTCATCTTTGGAACAGTATTCATGGTCTAGATTCAAATTCTAGTCCAAACTTTAAATGAAATACTTTCTACAATGAGCTCAACAGAACATGCAGAATTTTCTTTTTTAAAAATCGGTGTTTGGGTGGCAGGAACTTGACATGATATCGGACACAATAGAGTCCTGTGAAACAACAAACCAAAATGGAAGCAATGTTCAGTGTTTAAGAAATAACTGTCACTGACAGGTATAGCCTTTTTATTTATCATTTAGCATTAATGCTGGAGAAAAGATCAAGGTTCAAACCTCCAAACCCACGTCAGCACTCAAAAAATTTCCTAAAAATAAAAAAAACCTGAATAACCAATTCCAACAGACATTCACAGTCATAAAAGATTGGCTATCGCGTAAAATGACAAAATGGAATGATTCTTTTATTTGGAGAACCATCTTATTGTTTTACAGTCTCATGTTGAATCGGATATTTTAACCCACCTTGAATATCCAAAGCTCAATCTGCTTGTAAATTCTTTTGATTCACTGTGAAATGCTAAACAGTTACAGTGAAAAATATTGTCACAAGTCACACGACACCAGCTTATAGTCCAACAGTTTTATTTGAAATCACAAGCTTTCGGAGCGCTGCTCCTTCATCAGGTGAAGTGAAGATAACTTCATGTGACAAAGGGGCAGCGCTCCAAAAGCTTGTGATTTCAAATAAACCTGTTTGACTACAACATGGCACTGTGTGACTTGCAACGTTATTCACTCCAGCCCAACACTGGCACCTCCACATCATAAAAGATATTAACTGCTGTCTGCTTGCCTCTTCAACAGAAGTACTTCTAATTCCCTGCTCCTTTCCAAAGATAGTATTTCACAGAATGTTTAAATTCTCTATTCCAATTTCCACCCACCCTGAACCTTTTAGACCTCCTAAAGAGCAAGACAACATTTTGATTCACTTTTCTCCTCTCACTCCCATTCAGAGCTGTTGGATCTTCTCGTAGCTGGAGTCCAAACATACCTCTGGCTTTCCCAATCCTTGGAATACATTTCTCTTAAACTTACTGTGCCTTTTGGCACCACTTCTATTTTTTTTCCCCCAAACTTTTAGTCAGTGCAGCTTCCTTTTGCTAAGATGATGATATTCCTATTGGCTTTACTAGAAACCTATTCAGATAGTTTTTTTTAAAACTTCTTAAAAGCTACTGTTAACTATCAGATTAGCCATCATCTTCAGAGTCTTTGTGCACTTTACAGTGTTGAGCAATGTCTTTGAAATGGCCACTTAGTGTTAACTTTCCTTTTATTATGCATATTGAAACTCTGCTTTCAAGTGTAGGCTGAAAAAACACAGCGGGTCAGGCGGCATCCAAGAAGCAGAAGAGTCGAAGATTCGGGCAGAAGCCCTTCACTAGGAATGTGGAGGAGGAAGGGGGCTGAGAGATAAATTGGTGGGAGAGAGTGGGTGATAAGTTAGAAGGCAATAAGTGGATGCAGGTGGGAAGTAACTGCAATAGGTCGGTGGGGAGGTTGGAGCAGGAAGGTAGGAAGGAAAATGGACAGGTAAGACAAGAGGGTGGTGCTGAGTCAGTGGTTTGGCTTTGGGATGAGGTGGGGGAAGGGGAGATTTGGAAACTGGTGAAGTCAATGCTGATGACGTGTGGCATGGGACCCACCAGCCACACATCATCAACACTGGCCTCACCAGTTTCCAAACCTCTCCTGTCCCCACCTCATCCCAGATCCAACCCTCCCACTCAGCTCCACCCTCTTGATCTGTCCTACATGTCCATCTTCCTTACCACTTATCCGCTCCATCTCCCCTCCACTGACATCCAATCAATCACCTTCCTACCTACCTTCCCCATCCCATCCCCCAATTTATCTGTCAGTCCCCTTCCCCTTCACATTTCTGATGAAGGGCTTATACCCAAAATGTTAACTCTCCTACTCCATCGATGCTGCCTGACTTGCTGTGCTTTTCCAGCACCACACTTTTTGACTCTGACTCCCCAGCATCTGCAATCCTATTTTCTCTTTCTTTCAAGAACCTCGGTGAATAATCTTTTATTACCTCATGCATCTTGAAAGCCACTTTCAGAGTTTGGCCACAAGCACTTCTAAACAACTTTCCACCAAATGATTTGCCAGCAAACTTCCAGGGTAGCTGCCAGGACTCCTCTCTTCATTATCTTACTTAATAACTCTTCCATTCGATGCAGCTTGCCCAAAGATTTCCTTGAGTCTTTCACCTCTCCTTCCAACTCTTGGTAGCATCCTACCTTAGGCTTTCAATTTAAACTATTAATTAAGTAGCAACAAGTTGAAGTGCTTTATGCTTAGGATAGACAACACCTCCTAAATTTATCAGCTCATTGTTACATTATTGAATTGGGAACGCTGCAGGAAGCAGGAAATGACGTACATCATTCTCCAAAAAAAAAAGGCATGGCTCAATTGTTGATACAGAGCAACATTTGCAGCATTATTGGAAAACTGGCCAGAATCGATATCATTTTTAGATATAAAAAGAAATGTGGAGCTTGGATGACAAGATAAAAACTCGAAAGAAAAAACATCATTTCCAAAATAACATGTTCTGTAATGTGATTCAATCATGGTATGAATAAACTAATAGTAACTATACCAGCTAACCACACCTAAAATAATATAATTATATTTTTGTGACTGTTTCACTAACCATATTCAAATATTTATCGATGGAATGGTTATGATTCAATACAATATTAAAATGAAATTGACCCAAGTTAGTTAAGCATGACAAATATTTTGGAACAAATAATTTCATTACAATGACAAACATTTAGATTTTTCACAAATACTCCATGATGCAATTGCTTTAAATGTAGATTTAAGAAAGAAATCCTTTTCTTATAATCTAACTGTTGACATAATTTCCATGATTTTAAGATAACTATAAAGATCATGAATATTAACAAGTAGCCAGGCTGTGCTTCACAATTTTAAAAACATAAGCACATTATTAAAGGGCATATCATTGACCAGTGGCAGTTGAGGGTTGAGTTAAGACATAGAATTGGATAAGATTTCTAACAGCTTCAGAGAAAAGATTGCCTACAGGGAAATTCAAAGACTTTCTGAAAAGATTCATACTGCTTGATGTGTATCACATGATTCAAAACATTTATTTGTGACTAGTTGCTGTCTCTCATCTTGTTTAACAAGCACTTCACTTTTTTAAAAGTAAAAGTGAGATACAATAAATGCTGGAAATCTGAAATAAAAACTTTTAAGAACTTATGTTTTAAGAACTTATTTAAGGTGTGAAAATTAGTCTGACATATTATGTAGAACGTAAGTTTAATTAGTGTAATAAAATAAGTCACAGAAATAACCTACTTTTTGTGTTTCTACCTGAAACTCACCTCTCCCTCTTCATTGAAAGTGATTTTTGTATTCACTTTAAATTTTTTCTTCAGGACTTTCTTTGCCTCTTTGACTTTTGTCTTCTTTGTTGCTGTTTTCTTTATTTGGTCTTGTTCTTTTTCTTCAGGTTTCTACAAAATTAAAAAAAAATTGGCTCCACAAACAAAATTCTGAATGGACCACTACAACTTGCAGCAATCACATACATTTTGACAAATGAATATTTGCTTACAAATCTATAATATTTACAACGAATGTTATAGCTCTGATACATCTGTAAATGCTTCTCTTAAAATTCATTACCACTTGTGTTTGTCCTACTCAAAAACAGCACACAATGGAAGGGAGGGAGGGACGGTGGAAGGAAAAGAAAGAAGTGCAAGGCAAACAAAAGCAAAACATTCACCAAGTCATAAACGTACAATTTTTTTCACTATTTTCAAGTTAGCAATTCCTAGGAAAACCAGCAGTAGAGGTGTCAGAACACTCATTTTTTTTGTTACTGTTTTCAAGTTAGTATTGAAATAACATACAACTAAAAGCATTTCATTATGAGGAAGGAGTTAAACAATTCAGAAAATCTTTGGATGAAATATAAGCTCTAAGCAAAAATTGTTAAAAGTAGTCTACAAGAGGCCTGGGAGTACATAAGCAGAGAGAATAAATGATTTTGCCTGTTCTAATTTTAATTCAGTTACTTGAATCATAAAGTGCAGAGCTGGACTCAGTTGTGGTGCCCTTCATGTAAGATAACCTGCAGTTACTATTCAGGCCCCCGTGTCAAGAGCTATTTTGATAAAATTCTATAAAACACCTACCAGCAAAACGTTAGCAACGTTAACAGAAAAGGTGAAAAAGAAAACAGGTTTTTAAAAAAAGACATTAATCTACCAAAATCTACCAAAAGACATTCATCTACCATTTTCAGTCATATAGCATCTTTCACAAACTTTACGTGTATGGAATGAGCTGCCAGAGGAAGTGGTGGAAGCTGGTACAATTGCAACATTTAAGAGGCATTTGGATGGGTATATGAATAGGAAGGGTTTGGAGGGATATGGGCTGGGTGCTGACAGGTGGGACTAGATTGGCTTGGGATATCTGGTCGGCATGGACGGGTTGGACCAAAGGGTCGGTTTCCATGCTGTATGACTCTATATTCTACATTTTGTTCTATCATCCTAACATATTTACGTAATGTCTGATTTGTTTGGCTAGAACACAAAACAATATTTTTCACTGTTTCTCAGTACATGTGACAATAATAAATCAATCTAATCAAATCAGAACAGACTACTTTTGTGACACAGAAAAATGTGGTGGCTACTTAGTAAGTCCCACAAATGCGACACATGATAAGATCATCTGCTTTATTGATATTGAGAAATAAATGTCAGACTGGACACTGAGAACAGCTCCTGCTCAGTTAGTGTTATTGGATCTTTTACATTCACAAGAGGACAATTGAGACTCTCATCCAAATGACCTGGCAGTCTTATTGGCAGAACAGGAAACGTAAGAGGACCATGCTAGTGATAAGCTGACGTTCCAGACTGTTAAAGCTGGAATAGCAGAACTCGTGCATACTTGTCATATGACTGTGCCAACCAGAGATTCGGCCACATAGAGAGCAAAATCATGGAAAAGCCATCATTCAACATTGACAGCTCTCAATGAAAGGATCTTGATGCCCTGATAGTATGTCTAAACCTATAAGTAAGTCGGAAGTGCTGTCAATTGGAGGCAAAGTGAAGTTGATACAGCAAATAGAAAATTGTGGCACAAAGCAAAACACAAGCCATCACTATGGAAGGGGATTCCACTGTTGAGCAAGTCAATGATTCAGAAACACAAGGGAGACACCTTGGTTTGCAAGCAAACATTCTCTCCTGCGAGGAAGTATGTTAGAACAGCTACCTATGCATTATGCATGTTAAATCTCTTGTTAGTCACTCTAAAATATTAACCAAATATATTAACTCAACAAAATCAAGATCTGATTTTATTGTAGAAGTTTATAAAATAATGAGTGGTATAGAAAGAATTAATGGTAGTTTTTTTCCCCCTAAGATGGGGGATTCAAAACTAAGGGCTACATTTTTAAGGTGAGAAAAAAAAAGAGATTTTATAAAGACATGAGCAGAATCTTTTACGGAGGCTGGTTCGCATGTGGAATGAACATCCTGAGAAACTGGGTGAATGTGGGTACAATTATAATATTTAAAAGACATTTGGAGAGATAGATGAATAGGAAAAGTTTGGAAGGATAAGGGTCAGCAGCAGGCAGGTGGGACTAGTTTAGTTTGGCATTATGTTTGGCATGGATTGGAGGACCAAAAGGGTCTGTTTCCATGCTACATGACCATGATTATGACTGGAGATTGGCCGGAAATAACCAATTGTCAAGGATTTTCAGTTGTTGACACAGACGTACTACTTTGACAGAGATGTAGTTTACCAAGGTAATAAAACTAGGGCTTAAAATCTTAAATAATCAAACTTGCTACAGGATTGCCTGAAATACAAGGCCAAAAATGGAGCCAAAAATGTCACAAGGATAAGAGGTTGCTTAAACCTGCTCTTAACTTCTGAACCATCTCAGAGAACAAAACAAATGGATGGAAAATCTTTAAGAGCAGGAAAACAAAACTGTCAAACATCCAGGTTACAGTTACATCATCAAGCAGGAATACAAGAGATGATACTTGGCTGGAGAGAGATACAGCTATATTTCCCTTGTCTCCGATTCTCGTAAAAACAAACAGCAAGATGCAATAGCCAAGACTGATACTCTATAAATCATTAGTTTAACAGTATACAACTTCATAAAACTTAATTTCTAACTTGAAATAAAATTGTGGACATAAAGAAAGGCTTGAAAGCAACACATCTGTAAAAATATTACAACACATATAACTTAGTGGAAGAATACATTTAAATTTTCCAATCTTCCCCGCCCCTTCCTCAAATAAGGAAGGATTCTTTACGAACTTCTACAATTACCTTATAGAAACAGCTTCAACAAGAGGATTCCATTAAAGCAAATATGAAATGCATTCACCCAGATTTTGAACAGCAAAGGCACTGTGTTCACTGTTCAATGCACTTCCAATAACCTGCAGAAAACCTGTGGGCTTTCAGGCATTCACCAGCAGTGGACATCAGACAACCAACCAATTTGACAATTTACTAACAGCATTGAAGTTCAGAAGGGTGGTGGTGAGACAAAGTTGATCACGGTCAAAACATATTTGAAGATAACTTAGGAATAATCAACAAAACATAAAATCTTGTGTGTTTTACTGGTTTCTCCTGGCCAATTTAGAAAAATGAGGGGGTAGGGGGGTGGATTGGGCAGCTGCTTCTCAAAATCCAGTTTTGGCTGCAACTGTGCCTCCTTATTTCCACCATAACAACTGAGAGTCCTGAGAGCATCACTTTTATTTTTAAAGTAAAATTCAAAGTTAAAGCGAAGACGGAATAATAGAAAATAAAAAATAGAAAATCTATATCTGAAATATAATGGTTATGCAATCTGCATAGAACAGATTACATAAAATATAAGGCAAAAGTGAGGACCCATCTAAAGTATTCAAACTATAGCATTTTCAGTTAATATTTGAAAAGTTAAAGTTCCTCATAACACTACCCTGTTAGTGCAGATGCTGGAAACCAGAATTCAGATTAGAGTGGTGCTGGAAAAGCACAGCAGGTCAGGCAGCATCCAAGGAATCAATGTTTTGGGCAAAAAAGGAATGCAGGCAGGGAGCCTCCAGGGTAGAGAGATAAGTTGGGGGCGGGGGGGGGTGCTGGGGTGAAGGTAGCAAAGAGTACAAGAGGTGAATGGGGGTGGGAATGGAGGTGATAGGTCAGAGAGGAGGGTGGAGTGGATAGGTGGGAAGAAAGATTGGCAGCTAGGACAGGTCATGAGGACAGCGCTGAGCTGGAAGGATGAAACTGGGTTAAGGTCAGGGGAGGGGAAATGAGGAAACTAGTGAAGTCCACATTAATGCCCTGGGGTTGAAGTGTTCCGAGACGGAAGATGAGGCGTTCTTCCTCCAGGTGTCGTGTGGTGAGGAAGTGATAGTTGAGGAGGCCCAGGGTCAGCATGTCCTCAGCAGAGTGAAAGGGGGCATTGAAACGTTGGGCCACGGGGCCGTGGGGTTGATTGGTGCGGGTGTCGCGGGGATGTTCCCTAAAGTGCTCTGTGAGGAGGCGTCCAGTCTCCCCAATGTAGAGGAGACTGCATCAATAAATGACATTGGTGGATGTTCTGGTGAAACGTTGATGGATGTGGAAGGCTCCTTTGGGGCCTTGGATGGTGGCGAGGGTGCAGGTTTTGCAATTTCTGCGGTGGCAGGGAAAGGTGCCAAGAGGGGAGGGTGGGTTGTTGGGGGGTGTGGACCTGACCAGGTAGTCACGTAGGGAACAGTCTTTGTGGAAAGTGGTGGGGAGGGAAATATTTCCCTGGTAGTGAGGTCAGTTTGGAGGTGGTGGAAATGTCGGCAGATGATGTGGTTGATGCGAAGGTTGGTAGGGTGGAAAATGACAAGGGGGATTCTGTCCTTGTTACAGTTTGAAGGGTGGGGTTTGAGTGCGGAGGTGCGGGATGTGGATGAGATGCGTTGGAGGGCATCTTTAACCACGTGGGAAGGGAAATTGCGGTCTCTAAAGAAGGAGGCCATCTGATGTGTTTGGTGGTGGCACAGGTCCCTCTGGGACAGGTATGGCGGAGGCGGAGGAATTGGGAAAACGGGATGGCATTTTTGCAGGAAGTAGGGTGGGAAGAAAGCGTAATCCAGGTAGCTGTGGGAGTCGGTGGGTTTGTAAAAATGTCAGTGTCAAGTCGGTCATCATTAATGGAGATGGAGAGGTCCAGGAAGGGGAAGGAGGTGTCAGAGATGGTCCAGGTGAATTTAAGGTCGGGGTGGAATGTGTTGGTGAAGTTGATGAACTGCTCAACCTCCTTGTGGGAGCACGAGGTGGCGCCGATGCAGTCATCAATGTAGCGGAGGAAGAGGTGGGCAGTGGTGCCGGTATAACTACGGAAGATGGACTGTTTTATGTAGCCTACAAAGAGACAGGCATCATTGGGGCCAATGGCTACCCTGTTGGTCTGGAGGGAGTGGGAGGATTTGAAGGAGAAATTGTTAAGGGGGAGGACCTGTTCAGCCAACCGAATGAGAGCGTCAGTGGAAGGTTACTGTTCGGAACGTTGGGAGAGGAAGAAACGGAGGGCTTGGAGGCCCTGGTGACTGCAGATAGAGGTGTAGAGGGATTGGATGTCCATGGTGAAGATGAGGTGCTGGGGGCTGGGGAAACGGAAGTCTTGGAGGAGGTAGAGGGCATGGGTTGTGTCTTGAACATACGTGGTGAGTTCCTGGACTTGGGGGGGGGGGAGGAAATAGGAGAAAGTGAGGACTGCAGATGCTGGAGATCAGAGCTGAAAATTGTGTTGCTGGAAAAGCGCAGCAGGTCAGGCAACATCCAAGGAGCAGAAGAATCGATGTTTCAGGCATAAGCCCTTCTTCAGGAATGAGGAGGATGTGCCAAGCAGGCGAAGAGAAAAGGTAGGGAGGAGGGACTTGAGGGAAGGGTGTTGGGAATGCGATAGGTGGAAGGAGGTTAAGGTGAGGGTGATAGGCCTGAGAGGGGGTGGGGGCGGAGAGGTCCAGAAGAAGATTGCAGGTCAAAAAGGCGGTGCTGAGTCTGAGGGTTGGGACTGAGATAAGGTGGGGAGAGGGGAAATGAGAAAGCTGGATAAAATCTGCATTCATCCCTTGAGGTTGGAGGGTTCCTAGGCGGAAGATGAGGCACTCTTCCTCCAGGTGTCATGTTGCCATGGTCTGGCGATGGAGGAGGCCAAGGACCTGCATGTCCTTGGCAGAGTGGGAGGGGGGGAGTTAAAGTGTTCAGCCAGGGGGCAGTTGGGTTGGTTGGTGTAGGTGTCCCAGAGGTGTTCTCTGAAACATTCCACAAGTAGGCAGCCTGTCTCCCCAATGTAGAGGAGGCCACATTGGGTGCAGCGGATGCAGTAAATGATGTGCGTGGAGGTGCAGGTGAATTTGTGATGGATATGGAAGGATCCCTTGGGGCCTTGGAGGGAAGTGAGGGGGGGACGTGTGGGTGCAAGTTTTGCATTTCTTGCGGTTGCAGGGGAAGGTGCCGGGAGTGGAGGTTGGGTTGATGGGAGGTGTGGACCTGATGAGGGAGTCTCGGAGGGAGTGGTCTTTCCGGAACGCTGATAGGACAGTATCAAAGTAGGTAGAGATGAGGTCGGTGGGGCAGGAGCAAGCTGAGACAATGGGTCGAATGGGGCGGTCAGGCTTGTGGATCTTGGGAAGGATGTAGAATCGGGCAGTGGATGGGAGATCTCCTGAGGAGAGTAGGTTCTGTATGGTCTGGGAGATGATGGCTTGGTGATGGGGGGGTGGGGTCATGGTCAAGGGGGCGGTAGGAGGAGGTATCTTCACGTTGGCATCTGGCTTCAGCGGTGTAGACTGAAATTATATTTTATACAGCTCATGTCTGTGATTTGTTTCATGAAATATTCAGTGCAATAATTAAGCAGGTAAATATATAACTGTTTTACAAGAATATCACAGGACCATCAGACCTTAGCAGTAGATTAGGATTCTCCAGCATCTCCCATTTTTGAGAAATCTAGGGGTCACATTTTAATATCCAAATAAGTAGCTCCTCAAATGTTAGAAACCTTAAAACTGAGAAGTAAAATTAGATTTGTAACAACAAATTAATTTACTCAATGCTTCGAATGATATGCTTTTTATTCTTTCCTGGGGGAACAACAATTCTGGCTTGTCCAGCAGTTGTCATCCAACTCTAGCTGCCCTGGAGAATATAGTGGAGAACTGTCTCTTGAACTGGTGCAGTCCATGTGACATAGGTACACTCTCAGTGCTCTTAGGCAGGTAGCTGCAGGATTCTGACTCAGTGACAGTGAAGAAACAATTGATATATTTCTCAGTCAAGATGGTACCTGGCTTGAAGTGGAATTTGCAGTTGGTGGTGTCTCTATAGATCTGCTGACCTTGTTCTTCTAGGTGGTAGAATTTGGAGGTGTGGAAGATTCTGTCAATGGAAGCTTTGAGAGTTGCTACTGTATGTTTTGCTGTTGGTAAATACTGTTACCATGCCTATCATTGGTGAAGGAACTGAATGTTAAAGGTGGTGGATGGGATGTCAATCAAGCAGACTGTTTTGTCTTGGATGTTGTTAAGATTCAGCTTGTTCAGTTTGTTTCTGGGCAGTGGAGCGAACAAGTCTATGGTTTACAATTTTAATAGCAGGAGACTGACTGACAGTAATGCCACTGAATGTGAAGGGAGTGACAGTTAGATTCACCCTTGCACAAGGTAGTTATTCTCTGATACTTGAGTGACACAAATATTACTTGCTACCCAAACTTGAATATGGCCCAGATCTAGCTACATATGGACACAACTGTTTCAGCAAGATGGGGAATCATCGTTTGCTGAAGGGCAAATGATGTTGAGCAGTGTGCTATCACCAACGAATATCAATGAACACCCCTATTTCTGACCTTAAGATGGAGGAAAGAGAAGTGATGAAGCAGCTGAAGATGGTTGTATATTAGGTACTATCTGGAAGAATTTACGTGGTGATCTGGAGCTGAGATTATCGGCTTGAATTCTGAATTTTGTTCAGAATACATCATCAATAACTGTTACCATCACATGGGTTTTGTGCTACAAGAGTTTTGATGTTTCATTTAAAACAGCAGTACAGTACGTTATTATTTTCCTCTGCAATTTTTTGTGAGCACCCAAGTTTACTTCAAGGATGGTATCACAGTTGATTTCGCAATCCATTATAAAACAGTTTTGACACATGATGCCCTTGATAATTTATCACCTCTTTCAGCTAAGCTCCTGTTTGTACTGTAAGTGCTTCCCTGTGTTCAGTCTGCACTGTCATTACAAGCTGGCCAAGGACACATGAATAAGGGTGGTTGTATTTAGAAGTATTCATGCAAGGTGAACACTTCACTTAAAAGTGGAATGCTTCATAAATTGTGTGTCATAGTAAAACTAATCATTTAAAATTTGTGGGTTACTCATGCTAACTAATTTACTTTAATACTAGCGCCTTAGAGTAAAATTTATTCAACCATGACTGTCCTATGGATACAAATGCTTACGAATCTGGTAAAAGAAACCACTTTCTGATGATATATATCAAGCAGATTCATTGTTACAAATTTGAATTTAAAACCATAAGGTCTTTGTTTCACAGCATGAAGTACCAAACCTCTTGACATAACGAATATGGTAAATCTAATCCCCTGGTCATTTCTAATGAAATTGCTTTGCTTTGTACTCAAGTTTTATTTTTGCATTTTAAAAATAATGTTGATCATTTTCAAAATGCCACTTGTTCAACAGTTATTTTTACTGATTCTTTTTTGTTAATTTCACTGAGACAAAGCTAACTTTAAAATTAGTTGTGATCTGTGCAGTGAAGCTATGATAAACATGAAATATGTTAGTGCTGAGCGATGCAAAAGTAGAGCTTGCTTCTTTTGACTATTTATGTAGGTTAAAATAGCCTTTTCTTTGTACTTACTTTATAAACAGTTTGTTGGGTTAGTAATTTAAAACACAAAAATGTGGGTCACTGTTATATTACTTCAAATTTTGTGAGTACTTGTCAACCAGATTTGAAGAAATTTTCAGAATATCTGTGATTCTTTCACCACTCAATACAATGTTCAGAACTTGGGGTCTGCATGACATTCATATGTGACATTATTTAACTCTGTACTTCACTTACAAACAAGGTATACAGAGAACTTGAGGGGGCCTCTTGTGGCACAGTGGTAGTGTCCCTAACACTGAGACAGGAAGCCCCATCTTTTCCAATAGTATCTCTCAACAGGTGGATTAAAAGTATCTACCAAGTGTTCTGTGGTACACTGGCAGTGTCCCCACCTCAAGGCTGGAAGGTGTAGATTAGAATCCATCTGCGTTGGAGATATGTCATGTCATGTCTGAGTAGGTTGATTCAAAACACTGACAAGAGTTTTTGAAAAGGGCTCTTGAGGCAGAGTGGTGGAGTTCCTACCTCTGGACCAGAAGGGCTGGGCTCAAGTCCTACCTAGGTCAGAGAGATGTCATAACATATGAACAGAATTGATTGAAAAATATCTAGAAGTGCCACACATTGCAAGTTAAATAGGACTCACAGGAAGCACAAGTTGAAAAGACAGAATGTTAACATTACAATATTCTTTCCATTTTTCCATTGACAAGGTTATCAAGTCTAAACTGGTAATCAGCAAAAAACTCACAAAGTACTCAATGCAATTGCAACAACACAATATTCAAACCATATAAAAACGTGCCAAGAAAAGGCAACATACCACTCTCTGCTAAATTACAGTATATAGAGGTTCTGATGTCCAATAACTTGTCTACCTGCTTTTTAAGACATCAAATGGCAGATGGAAAGCCCAAATTATTGGGAGAGAAACAAAACTTCGACACTTTAGTCGAATAAATTCAAAATCACTCAAGAGTTCTAATGAACTAAAAATCACACCTTGCCTTCACACTAAAACATTTTGCCCGAGCATGAACAGTTTCAGCTCGACTTAACTCTCATTAAAGATTGCTATTTCAATCTAAAGATACTCTTCTTTGGGATTTAAAATAGATACATGCCAGGTAATGCATATTGTTGTTTTAAATTCAAGAGAAGAGTCATTGCTTTAAATGATCGAAATAAATTGCATTGGAAAATCTATTATTCGAAATCTTGAATGCAAGTCAGAAGTTACTTTATTCATTAATAGACAGTCTTTCAGATAAAACATCCTTCCTCATTATCATAAACCAGCAAGTGATATGTAAGTCACCCAAGGACATATTTATAACTTGCAGATCATAAAGATTCAGCATCTAAAGCTGAAATCCATAGCATTCCTAGCTAATTAGTAAACAGAGGGGAGAGACAATTATGGTCTTGCAAAGAACATTGTTTTTATAATTTTAACATGTCGTGAACTTCGTATTTTACACTGAAGGGCAGTGCCAAACATAACTAATAAATTCAATCCATAATGTTTGCAATATTCAGACATTTCTGCAAGGTGTTCAGACTCCTCTAAATCTAAATAATAACATGTATTACATTGATATGTTGCATACATACATAATTCCTGAAAGAAGGGCTTATGCCCGAAACATCGATTCTCCTGCTCCTCAGATGCTGCCCGGCCTGCTGTGTTTTTCCAGCACCACATTCTTCAACTACATACGTAATGCTCAGGTTTCAAATAAAATCTTTTTTTCACCTGCTGGAGATCACTAAAGCACATGCTATCTGGAAGAAACCTTTTTTTTTAAAACGTACAAAGCTTCTTACAAACAGAAAAGAATATGGCAATTAACTGTCTGGCATGACATGGCCATGGACTTGAAGATGGGATTAATATCTATCACCTCAAGTAAGACCTACCAGTTGGAAATAAAATTTAATGCAGAGAAATTCAAGGATTCTATTTGTCAACTGGTCTTTGTTCAGCCTAAGAAGTTTCCACATTTTGCCAGATGTTGGCGTTGGTGAATGGTATTCGGTCAACTTATTGTTTGAAATGAGCACTTCCCAGGATTCCATGTTAAACCTTTATGAATGCTTCCCTTCTTTCAGTTTCCAATTGAGTAGAGGCATGTCAAATTCAAGCCAGCTTAACTGATCTTTGATCTTACTCCCTGAAAACATGGCAAAACTAGGAGCTGAGTGTTTGAAATCTTATGGGGCATCTCATGGTATGAAGGCTGTAGAATTTGAGATTTGCATGTTGTTTTGTGGGTATATAGTGTCCAATTCCCAAAAAATAGAAGAAACAAGAACAATGCAACATTCAATTTACAATTAGTCTCAAGTTCTCATTTATATTTATCAATACATAGTTTTCTGTAAAACCAAAGCAGGCATTCCTAAATTGATGAATCTCATACATAACTAAGATGGGTGGGTTGCTGCCAGGTAAGTAAATTACTGCTCTGGATTCATTTCTGTTCAATGAACTGAAATAGTGGTGTGTAAATGAAGTGCCACCTGGAACATAATTTCAATTTTCTTCAGACTGATTGATGGGTCGTAATTCTGAGCTACAGACACAGAGCAGTTGCTGATAGCCGGGCATAATAAATGGACAAAGAAATGAACAGTCACAGGCTGAACATTCACAGCAATAGCTTATTTAGTTGTAAACTTTGCTTGTAATCTTTTTTCAGTTCAACAGCTTTCCACCTGTCTTGGTGTATAAATACTCCTCAGAGGTTGTGGCAGAGAAGAATAGCTCAAATAGTAAATGCAAGTACACAGTTTTATTTAACTCCATTGATGGATGAAGTGTCAGGCAGTACCCCACAACTTTTAACTGGCAAATCATAGCCAAGTACTTGCCAAAAATGTTGGCTCCTGTCTGTTAAAATGTCATCCCTTTTGTAAAATAAAAAAAATGCTTATTCATTATATTTCACCCATCTCTATCTTGCACGAAGAAACCACACCCATGACGCTATACTAAATGCATAATTTACACTGTGCCTCAAGCAGAATATAGTCTGTGGTAGTTTTCTTCAGATGGCACAGGTAGAACATTCTCGAGCACAGGCCACAGGCAGAAATGATACTGTTGGTAGTTAACACAGCAAAGCAGTCATCAGTATGTTTGTACAACATGACAAAAAACACATCCTTCAATTTGAGGATTAGGGCCCAAGCACTGCACTACATTGGCACTGAGGTGGATACCTCAACTCATGTAAAAGGAACCTGGATCTACACCTCAGGTGCTGAAAGTTGCAAGGCTACAGAACAGATGCAAGTAAGTGGGATTAGAAAAGGCACCTAGTTTATTCAGCTGGCATTGATATGAAGTCACTTATTGGCCTCTTTCTGTGCTGTAACTTTGCCATGGCATACCTCACATTTCCTTCAAAGATATTAGGTATGAAACTTCAACATTTAGGCTGAACAACATTAGGAGAGTAAGTACACACTGACAAGAATCACAGCAATTCACCAAGATACCTCACTACCTTAAGGACAATTGGACGTGGGCAACAAAAGTTAGCTTTGCTAGCAACGCTCATCCTAAAAATGATATTTTAGTTGTGTATACAAAAGCACCATTCTTCACTCAGATCAAATTCTGTATGCTTTGGGAAGCACTATTTTTTAAATATGTAGCCTCAGCTCTTCAGGATATTACCAATATTTATGTGGAGTCCTTCACTTCTTTCATTTTAACTTGTAATCTGTTTTGGATGTTAACACACCTATTTCATTACAAGAGCTGCACGAGTTTTCACAGATATTTTCTGTCAAATCAATGATGACAACATATTTTTACTGAGTGTTTTTTAAGACAGATAATTGGATTTCAGCTGATCATCTGTTTGCTCATCATCCTTATGCCTGTCTCATCAAACTTCTGTAAAAACTGTGGGATAGAAACATAGAATCCAGGAGCAGCAACAAGCCATTTGGTCAGCCAACATTCAATGTGCTGGTTCTCTTATCTCAATGTGATTTTCCCCACTTTCTCCCCATATCCTTTGCTCCCTCAAATATCTAAAAAATTATCAATCTCTTTCTTGAATATACTCAGTGACCTAGCCTTCACAACATTCTGTTTTAGCAAACTCTATCTTGAGTGAAGAAATGTTTCTTCATCTTATTGGTCTACCTCTTATCCAGAGACATCCCAATTAAGACAAACATCTGTCAAGACCCCAGAATTTTATAGGTTTCCATCAAATCCCCTCTCATTCTTCTAAACTCTAGTGAATACAGACCCAATTGTACTGATCTCTCCACAGAGAACACACCTGCCATCCCTCATAATAGCCTCGTGAACTTTTCCTACATTCCCTCTATGGCAACTATTTCCTCTCTTAGGTAGGGAGGCCTTTACACAATACTCCAAGCATGCTCTTACCAAGGTCCCATATAACCACAATAAGCCATCCCTACTTATAAACTCAAATAGCAGTTAAATGCTCATGAAACTTTTTACATGTTCAAGACACACACAATGATGGGAGCCACAAATGGAAGCAACCACACAAAATATAATTGTTGCAACAAAGGCGTGGTTGCAGGATGACCGAACTGGGAACTAAACATTCAAGGGTATTTGACAGTTAGGAAGGGGAGGTACAAAAGGATGTGGTGCAGTATCATTGACAACAATGTGCAAGTTCAGTACACTGGTGGGAGGGAAACTTGGATCAGAAGATCAAGACGTAGAATCAGTTTGGGTGCAGCAAAGAAACAATAAGGGACCATAAGCATTGGCAGTTGATTAGATTCCCTACAGTATTGAAACAGGCCCTTCAGCGCAACAAGTTCACATTGACCCTCCGATCAGTAACCCACCCTGAACCATTCCCCCACCCTCTATTCACCCCAAACTAATGCACCCGACACTATGGGCAATTTAGCATGGCCAATTCATCTGACCGGCACATCTTGAGACTGTGGGAGGAAACCGGAGCCCCAGGAGGAAACCCACACAGACAAAGGGAGAATGTGCAAACTCCACACAGACAGACAGTCGCCTGAGGCAGGAATCGAACCCGGGTCCCTGGCGCTGTGAGGCAGCAATGCTAACCTCTGAGCCACTGTGCCACCCCAGTTGCTGTTTAAAGGCCTCCATACAAAAGTGGGAACATAGGTCAAGGTCATGGTATAAATTAGGGAATTAGAAGTGGTTGCAATAAGGATAATCCAATAATTATGGGTGACTGCAATTTACAAATAGATTTGGCAAATCTAATGAGCACCAAGGCTATGGAGGACAAATTTATGGAATGTGTTAGAGATGGCTTCCTATAATACCATAAAGGGTTTTCCTGCTTCTTGGATGCTGCCTGACCTGCTGTGCTTTTCCAGCACCACTCTGATCAAAACTCTGGTTTCCAGCATCTGCAGTCCTCACTTTTGCCACCTACAGTACCATGCTGAGACTTGGTAAACAGGTTATTTTAAATTTTGTATGATGCAATGAAAAAGGGCTAATTAATAATTTTGTTGCAAAAGAACATTTAGGAGCAAGTGAACATGAGTATTAAAAATTACGATCATGTTTTAAATGATGTGCTTCAATTTGAAAAAAAGGTCTTAAAATCTAAACAAATGAAACTATGAATGTATGATGGTCGAGGTGGCTAAGGTGAACTGTGGCTGAGACAGGAAAATTTGTGATGAAAAGTAGTAAATTGCAAAAATAAAGCAAAATAGTTACTGAGACCTTTTTATGACAAGAAATTCTGGAGATATAACAGAAGCTCAATGGATTATTAAGATTGAGGAACTGAAAGGTAACAGTATTAGTAAAACAATAGTATTGCAAAAATTAATGGAGTTGACACCATATTGATGAATTCTTGGGAGCCAATGACCTATACTCCAGAGTGCTGTATGCTGTGGGTGCAGAGATAGTAGAAATAACGGTGATCATTTTTCAAAATTCTAGAGTCTTGAATGGTGCCTGCAGATTGAATGGCTGCAAATGCTACCCCACTATTTATGACAGCAGCAACAGAGGAAATTAGAAACTCTAGGCTTGAAGCCTAGTATGTGTGTCTGGGGAAAACTAGAATCTATTGAAGGGGTGCAATAACAGGACACTTAGAGTATAAAGGTCGGATTGCCAAAAATTCACATGGTTTATGAAAGAGAAATCATGTTTTTTCAGGATGTTACTTGCAGACTAAATAAAAGGGGGTATTGGTGCATGTGATTCATTTAGATTTTCAGAGGTCTTTTGATAAAGTTCCACACAATAGATTAGTAAACAAAATCAGAGCATAGCACTGTAGGAAGCTATCTCTAACACATTACAGGAATTTTTCCTCCACCTCATTAGTACAGATTAGATTTACCAAATCTATTCATAAATGACTAATCGCTGGACTACATGAGGAGAGCGTGTGCTGTACTCTCTGGGGTTCAGAAAAATGAGAGATGGTCTCATCAAAACTTACAAAATTCTTATGATTAGAAGCTTGGATACAAGAAGAATGTTCGCACGAGTTGAGCATCCTTTCCAGGGGGATTCTATTTCAGATTCTTGAAATGAAGCACCGGTGATCACCTAAAAAAAAATCTGAAAGCTCCGAGAACTACAAAGAACTTCCCTAAAAATTGTTCAGAGTCTCAGAGATTTTCAATTAGTAGAAAATCACCAAGTAGCTAATATTATCATGCACACTTTAGTGAGAATTAAAATCAAATAACTTACAGCACGGTATAAAAGTCCAGATTCACTACTTCATTGCTTATTACTATATAACATTGTGCTACTTACTCACAACTGTATATCTATTATGTAGTTCAGCAACATTTGGATTTATTGCCGTTCTAAGTTTTAGCTTCCTAGAATATTAATCATCAGCCTAATATTCTGCATTGCATGGGGAGAACAATGGCTCTTTTAACACATTGTTTTAATTCAACATTGTTCAGTAATCAAGTTTCAAATATACAAGCTAAAGAGAAGAATAGTTTAGAAAACACAGATACTTCTTAATTAGATCCCAGGAAAGTTGGTGTTTATTTTGTTGAAAAAAGGTTCAATGCAAGCCATGTTAAGTCCGAAGTGATTCATTGCTAATTCTTGAATAAGTATCACAAATCAAGTTGTATTTACAGTGGGAAAAGTAACACCAACTGCTGACTCAGATGCTGGTTTAGAACACTGACTTCCAAAACTGGAGACCTATTTCGTGGCTCAGTTCCAAACTTATTATCAGAGATCGTGAAATGAGTTTTTCCAAAGTCTTTAATGTCTTCCCATCCTCTTACGAAATTCAAATTACTGGAAACACAGCTGTTGAGTCTATATCCCCCATTAAGGACTGCTCGTTCATCAGCTTACATCCTCTTTGGTTTATATTGGTCCACACACTGCAAAACACATTTCCTAAGGCCTAAACTTATCTCTGTATATCTCTATTTCACATACTGCCCATAAATACACAACAGCCTTCAGCTGCCTTACCATGCCTCTGAGGACTGCAGATGCTGCAGAATCAGAGTCGAAAAGTATGGTGCTGGAAAAAAGTACAGGGAGAGAGTCAACATTTCAGGTATATGCCCTTCAACAGGAACGTGAAGGGGGAAAAGGGACTGAGAGATAAATAGGGGAATGGGGGTGGGTTGGGGGGAAATTGGTGTGATAGTGATAGGTGCAAGTCAGAGGTGATTGTGATAGGTCAGTGGGGAGGGTGGAGCAGATAGGTGGAAAGGAAGATGGACAGGTAAGACAGGTCAAGAGGTTGGTGCAGAGTTGGAGGGTTGGATCTGGGATGGGGGGGTGGGGGAAAGAGACAGGATTTAGAAACTGGTGAAGTCAATGTTGATCATGGAAGATGAGGTGGTGTTCTTCCTCCAGTTATCAGGTGGCTTTGATTTGGCAATGGAGGCAGCCCAGGATTTGCATGTCCTTGAGGAAATGGGAGGCGGAGTTAAAGTGGTTAGCCACAGGGCGGTGGGGTTGGTTGGTGCATGCAGAACACAGCTGTTCCCTGAACCGCTCTGAGTTGGTGCTCGGTCTCCCCAACGTAGAGGAGACCACATTGAGAGCAATGGATGCAGTAAATGAGGTGGTTGGATGTGCAAGAAAATTGGATTTGAAATAATCCTTTAGGGCCTTGGATGGAGGTGAGGGGGGTGGGGGAGTTGTGAGCACAGGCTCTAATTTTTTTAAATCCTTCAAAACTGATCTTTTTCTCTAGGCTATCAATAACAGTGGAATCACTGACCAAGAAAGACTAAGATCCACCTACAGAGCCATCAACTGTTCTGGTTGTTGTTATCTCTCCCAGTCTCCTCATTCAAAGACTCAGCCCTTTTCTCTTTATTATTACTCCATTTTGTTTTCTCTCATGTAAAATCTTAACAAATCTGTAATATTAAAAGGTCTATATAACAATCCTATCGTTGCATGCTGTCACTTTTGACTTTGTGATGCTTCTAGTTAATTTCAGGCATGGCAGTTAGCCATTGTGACTCCAGCTTTTCATCAACTACATTACCAATCTGGGGTGGCACAGTGGCTTGGTAGTTAGCACTGCTGCCTCACAGCGCCAGAGACCCAGGTTCAATTTCACCCTCAGGCAGTTGTGTGGAGTATGTACATTCTCCCAGTGTCGGTATGGGTTTCCTCCAGATGCTCCAGTTTCCTCCCACATTCCAAAGATTTACAGACTAGGTGGATTAGTCATGGGAAATGCAAGGTTACTAGGATAGCATAGGGATATGTGGGCTGCTCTTTGGAGGGTGAGTGTGGATTTGATGGGACAAATGGCCTGCTTCCATACTGTAGGGATTCTGAGATTCTGGAAAAAAAAATCCTTAAACTACTTAGTTAACTGCTGATCAGATCAGTACAACAACCTGAGAGTTTTTAATGTATAGAAATTCGAAGGGAATACATCTGGACAAGATGCAACAGTCCCAACTTATATTTTATTTCACGTACTTTAGACACTAATCCAAAATATCAAAATCATTGAAGTGCTATCTTCACGGCGGCACGGTGGCACAGTGGTTAGCACTGCTGCCTCACAGCGCCAGAGACCCGGGTTCAATTCCCGCCTCAGGCGACTGACTGTGTGGAGTTTGCATGTTCTCCCCGTGTTTGCGTGGGTTTCCTCCGGGTGCTCTGGTTTCCTCCCACAGTCCAAAGATGTGCAGGTCAGGTGAATTGGCCATACTAAATTGCCCATAGTGTTAGGTTGGGGTAGATGTAGGGGTATGGGTGGGTTGCGCTTCGGTGGGGCGGTGTGGACTTGTTGGGCCGAAGGGCCTGTTTCCACACTGTAAGTAATCTAATCTAATCTATTAATTTATGCTCTAATACTTGCTAGCGTTGATAATTTAAATTCTGCACGCAGAAGATAGTACAATACATTTAACTGAACTAGTTTATAGTTGACATATCTCACAAAGAAAAGTCAATATTCCAATTTGTTTCAAGTATAACTGAAATGAATTCACACTACTCGTAAAACAAAATTACAATCCACTTAGTGAAAAATGGAGTACTTATGCTCTAAGCTCTAGCTCATAAACAGCAATGGAACATGTCTCTCAGATCGATGGATAGGAGTGACTCCAGTCATGAAGAACTTTATCTTGGTCACCATGCTGACTAACTCATTTAAAGAAAACATTCTGTTCAGTTAACCAGAAAAAAACCCCTCAGATTTACAATCAAATCTACCAAGTCACAATCCTAAGTAGCACAGCAGATCTCAAGTTTAAACCACTAACAACCATGAATTGACCCAACTTTCCTATGTTTACTCAAATCAAGAAATCAAACAACATTAATGTCATATTCATAAAATACTTGATGCAATGATTTCTCCTCCTCCTTTCCCCACCATAGTGGGGCTTAAAGACAAAACCTATGTTTCATCATGCAGTTAGCAACCAAAACAAACTTTCCATTTAAAATATTCCTGTAAATAGTTTTAAAATATTAGCTTTTGATACATTAGAAATAAAAAGTCCACCTAAATAAATGCAAGTTGGCTAAAGTATTCAAAGCATAAGACATGAGTAATGGTAGGAGATTAAAAAACTTAAACAACTGCCTGTATCTACAAAAATAACCCCACTGGCTGAATTTTCTAAAATAAAAGACACAATTTCTGAAAAGCAAACAAATATCTTTGTGTTTTTAAACCTAAACAGGACTGGGGAAGGAAGCAGAAAACTGAAAAGTTGGTAAGAGACTTTCCGATCAAAGCTATAAAAAGTTTCCTAATAGGTCATAATAATGGAAGATCAGTACCATGGTTATTTTTAATTAAATTTGCAAAATTGAAACACCACATTGAAGCATCAACATGAATTATTCTTATCATAACTGTGCTACCATTGAAGAGAACATTCCAACAAGAAAGAAACAAAAAACTGCAATTAAAAGGACATCTTTCACAATCTCGAGATACTCCAAAAGAGCTTTACAGAAAAAGAAACACTTTTTTGATATTGTACCAGATTTCTGTGCTCAAGCCTTTGCAGTGGTACTTCAACCCACAATCTTCTGAATTGGAGGTGCTTTCTACTAACAGAGCTACAGTTGTGAATGAAAGGAATGGGAACATGATCATGCTTTTTCCTGCCAGCTTTAAAATAGACAGGTAAAAGACTAAGAGATGACAAAATCTAGCCTTTTCATAACACAGCAGCAAGAATGTAGAACCAAAACATGCATAATAAAAAGTTTGTAAGTCACTGATTTTCTCATAAATGTTCTAAACATATTTATTATTGTGTTTATCAAAAACATTAATGGCATTTCATGGAAATCTTTCTAAAGCAATTCAGTGAAGGGAGATTTGCTGGTTTTAATTCAGGAGCCTTTAAACTAGTAGGGAGGGCATCGTAAGTAGCAAAAAAAATTGAAAGACAGATGAGGAAGATTCCGAATCAGAAAAGAGCAAGTTAATTAAAAAAGGCAGACAAGAGCAACTCAGAACAAAGTAACTGAAGAATTAAACTGCATTTATTTCAATGCAAGAGGTCTTACAGGTTAGGCTGATGAACTCAGGGCATGTGTGGGAACATGGGCCTGGGATGTCATAGTTATTACAGTAGCTTGGCTAAAGGAAGGATAGGTCTGGCAGTCAATGTTTTGGGTTTTAGATGCTTTAGGAAGGACACAAAGGGAGGCAAGAGAAAAAGGAGGAATACATTTTTGATTAAGGAAAACATAACTACTGTGATTAGGATATTTCTGAGCATCATCCAGGTAGAAATTAGAAATAAGAAAAAAATGATCACATTGATGTGATTATTCCACAGTCCCTCCAATAATAAGAGGAAAACGGAGAAGCAAATATGTAGAGATCTCAAATATTTAGCAAGTTCTCAGACACAAGAAAGAATAATAGAGGTGAGTAGTAAGGGATTTTAATTTTCCAAACATTGATGGGGACGGCCAGAGTGTTAAAGGCTTGGGTAGCAAAGAATTTGTTAAACGTGTTCAAGAAAATTTTCTTGATCAATATGTAGCTGTACTTACTACAGAAAGAGACAAACTTGACATTCTCTCGAGAAATGAAGGCATAGCAAGTAGTTTAAGTGTTAGTAGGGGAACACTTGGCACCAGCGATCATAACTCTGTTAGTTTTAAAATTATTATGGAAAAGGATAGGCCTTTTATAAAAGTTAATATTCTTAATTGGAGTAAGGCAAATTTTAAATGGTATGAGACAAGAACTTTTAAAGTTGACTGGAATAGACTGTTCACAGGTAAAGAGATGACTGACAAGTGGGAGACTTTCAAAAGCATGTTAACAACAGTTCAGAGGTAGTATTTTTCTGTTACAGAGAAGCACAAGGCTGGTAAGAGTAAGGTACAATTAACGAATAAAAATATTGAGGTTCTAGTCAAGAAGAAGCATGAATCATATATTAGATAAAGACAACCTGAATCAAATGAATCTTTTCAAAAGTACAAAAAGATTGTAGGGGCTTTCTAAAGAGGAAATTCAGGACAGCAAATCACAAGATAGCCTTGGCAGATAAGGTTAAGGCTAATCCAAAAAGATTCGACAAAGTACATTAAGAGCAAAATAGCAAAAAAAAGAAAGAAGAATAGGGTCCCTTAAAGATCAACAAGGTTGTCCATGTGTTGAACCTCAGGAAGTGGGTAGATACTAAACAAATATTTCACGTCAGTTTTTACTGTAGAGAAAGAAATGGAAGGTACAGAACTCGAGGACATAAATATTGATTTTTAAAAACAGTTCACATTACAGAAGAGGAAGTATCTTAGAAAACATAAAGGTGGATAAATCTCCAGGACCTGATCCCAGGACATTCTGGGAAGTTAGGTAAGAAATTGCACAGCCACTAGCAGAGATAATTGAATCATCTAACCACGAATGAGGTGCCGGAGGACTGTTCTGCAGTACCGTGTACAGTTCTGGTCACCCTGCTATAGGAAGAATCAAGGTTTGCATAAAGATTTGTAGCTTGGATGCCGGTTGTAGTAGTTGCAAGTATGTTCGCCTAGCTGGGAAGTTGATTTGCAGACTTTTCCTCCCCTGTTTAGGTGACATTTTCAGTGCTTTGGAGCATTCTGTGTAGCGCTGCTGTACTGTCTCTTCTGGAATTTATTTGGTTCTGCTCCTGCTGCTTCTGGTTGCCAGTTCCGGTTGTTCCTTGTAGTGGCCAGTATATTGGGTCTGGGTCTACGTGCTTGTTGATGGAGTTCTTGGATGAATGCAATGCTTCTACAAATTCTCTGGCTGTCCTCTGTTTGGCTTGTCTTATGTTGGCTTGTGTTGGTCCAGTCAAATTTGTGGTCCTTGTCATCTGTGCATGGTTACTAGGGACAGCTAGTCATGGCATTTTGTGGCTAGTTGGTACTCGCAGATGCTCCAAAGCACTGACGATGTCAGCTAGACAGGGGACAAAAAGTCTGCAGCTCGGTCAACATACCCACGTAGGAAGGATATTATTAAATTGGAGAAGGTTCAGAAAAGATTGACCGGAATGTTGCTGGGAATGGAGAGTTTGAGTTATAAAAATGATCTGGATAGGCTGGGACTTTTTTAACTAGAGCACTGAAGATTGTGGGATGCCCTTAGAGGTTTTGAAAATCATGACAGGCATAGATAAGGTGAATAGCAAACGTCTTTTCCCTAAGATGGAGGAGTTCAAAACTAGGGAGCATATTTTTAAGATGACAGGAGAAAGATTTAAAAAGGACACAAGGGGCAACTATTTTTTTTTACACAGAAGGGCTCATGTGTGGAATGAAGTGCCTGAGGAAGTACGCAGGTATAGTTACAACATTTAAAAGATATTTCGATAAGTATATGAATAGGAAAGGTTGGAGGGATATGGGCCAAATGTAGGCAAATAGGACTAGCCTAGTTTGGGAACATGGTCTGCATGGACTAGTTGGACCAAAGGATCAGTTTCAATGCTGCATGACTCCAAGTGATTAGGTGTCAGTTTAATAGACAACCAGCACTTGGACCAGGATATTCCTTTCTATCAAAAGCTCAAATTTCCTGGACCACTGCCACAGAGTCCTTGCATTAGCAGTTTGGAGGGACCAGGTGGAGATGGATTCATATATCCACTGATACGTAGATATTGAGTAACATGAGACAAAAGATAAGTGAAATGCAATGGGTTCAAGTCTACATTCTACTTAATTAAGGAGATGCATTTAAACAGCCTGAAGATTTTTTTTTGGTCTCAGCAAAAATAAAAATGCACGCTAATCAATCCTACCCAAAATCATTCAAGCACTAAAATGTATCTCTATTCCAGTAATAGGTCAGCATAACATGAAAGCAGATACAGTCTTTCCCAGTTTAAGTTTATTAGCAAGATAATCGCTGACAGCAGTAACTTCTTAGGACAATACAACACCCAATAGATGCATAATTATCTCCTGGAATTTGCAAAATATGCATTTAGTTATTCACCAGACTCCAATAATAGTGATTAGTTTTATTCTGCTTTCATTTGTTACACAATTTGGAAGTCTCTAGAGTCTTAATCAAAGAATTTTTTTAAATTTACATAATGACAGCAACACAGATGTGTCCCTGGTTTCATTACAATATTGAAATAAGTTAATTTGATATTGAGAAAACATCTTTGGATAAGAAAAAAAAAATCAACTTCATTAATGCACTTTGCTGAATGTCTCCATTCATTCTGCCAGCATGAGTCTGAGCTGCTGGTTGCTTGCCATTTTAATTCTCAGTCTCAATTACCCTCTGACCTGTCTGCTTTCAATCTCCTACAGACTCAATAAAGTTCAACTAGAGCTGAAGCAACACCTCTTAAAGTTAAGCACTTTACAATCATCCTGACTCAACATCATGTTCAACGATTTCAGACAATAGCCACTGCTCCATTTGTTATCCAAAGAGAGCTGGTATTGATAATAATTTGTCTGTTGCCATTCACACCTCTCCTAGATTGGTTTCTTCTTTCACTATTTACGTATTACCACTCTCTTTTTCCTTGTACCATCATTTTTTTTTCATTTAATTGCTTCTGCCTTCCATAGTGCAGACTTACCCCTTTTGTGCTTTCTTTCTCCATCTCCACACTCCCCACTTATCTCTACCTCTACTACATGTCAGAACATTTTCAGTTCTGATGAAAGATCATTAAATTAGAACCTTAACACCATTTACTCTTCTCCATAGATGCAGCATACCCGCTGTTTATTTTCAGTATTTTCTGTTTATATTAACTCTTTACATACTATTTCAGTACCACTTGACTATCACCGAAATCTGCTTCATGGCATTATGAATGTCCCTTCACCATATAGATTGCAGCAGTATGAGAATCAGCTCACCACCACCTTCAAGACTAACAAGGAACAGGCAATTAATGCTGGCCAGCTTGCAATGCTCACATCCCGTTAATGAATTGAAAGAAGAAAATAGAATTCTTTAAAACAAGGGCCGATCCCACATTTAAAGCAGATCCATAAAGCAGGATTGGCAACTCATGTTGCTCCTCAAAAGCATTTTTGGGCAGTGCCCTGTCCAAGGCTCATTCTCAGATGTGTTTGGAGTGGGGGAAATCACAATCATCTTTGTTGCACTTTCTTCAAACAGCCCATTTGCTCAGGTTAGAATATTGTACAGGCGCCATGAATTAACAGAGTAACAAATGCTCTTGTACAGGGGTGAATGTGTAGAGGTTATTCTTATATATCATTATCGGTTTCATCGTGGAGATGGGCAGCACTGGTATATTTGTGTGGAAATTCCTTTTGTGGGGTCATACTATATTTTTGTTGTTTGTAAGTTGACAAACTCCTTGATCATTTGTAAGGTGACGGATAGTAGTATGACAAGTAATCAATTAATATGGCTGCTCCCATATAGTGTCAACACACAGCATCCCAACAGCCTGTGTTCCATGAAGAGATTAATTGGTCTTCATGACTACTACCACAAGGTTTTGTAACTGAGGTGAAAACAATGTGCAACTTTGGAAAGACAGATGTGTCAACAATTGTTATTCTGCCAACGTTTAGAGCACAAAGTTCCATTATGCCTAATAGAAAACTTGCTGCGTATCCATTAAAAGAAGAAAGGGCTTTTGCATTGGTAATTATGTTAATTTAGCAAGGCCTGCAAAATGGTACAATAGTAGACTGATTAGCAAGGTTAGATCCCATGGATTCCAGGCACAGCCAGCCAATTGGATAAAAAATTGGCTTGGACCGAGGCAGAGGGTGGCAAGTAGAGGGTTATTTTTCAGAATGGAGGCTTGTGACCAATGATGTGACACCAGGATCAGTGCTGGGCCTACTACTACTCGTCATTTATATAAACAATTTGGATGAGAATAAAAGAGGTATGATTAAGTTTACAGATGATCCCAAAAGTGGTGGTATAATGGGTAGTGAAGATGATCATTTAAGAGATCAACAGGATGTTGATCAACTTGGAATGGGCTAAGGGGAATGGCATTTGACACACATAAATGTGAGGTGTCACATTTTTGGTAAGAGAAACTTGGGCAAGACTTACATAGTTAGTGGTAACACTCTGGCATGCTCCAAATGAAGTGATAGAGATGGATACAATTACAACATTTAAAACATATTTGGACTTGGTATATGGACAGGAAGAGTTTAAAGGGATACAGGCCAAATGTAAGCATATGGGATGGGTTCAGTTTAGGAAACCTGGTCAGGATGGACAAGTTCAGCCAAAGGCCTGTTTCCTTGCTCTATACTCTATGATTCTACAGCACCAAGTACTCATGAACAATTAATGAGAAAATGTTATAATTGCTCAATATGGAGGTAACTCACTGTCAGACAGCTCATTCTCTGCTTTATCCATAAATTCATTGTGTTCAAAAACAGTTCAAGGCAAGAAAACAATCAAGTTGTACTATCAAGTTAGAATCCACAGATCAAAATCAAAAAAGGTCAATTCCCTCCATTTGTAATAAGTGAAACGTTCAGTTCAAAGGGGACTCCTTTGTTGCAACTGCGAGCTGCTGAAATAAGTTGTGTTCCACTAGAAGGTTGGCCCAAAATTCATCTATGGCACTTTTACATTCAGGAAAGTAAGAAACTTAGGCAGATGATCAATTTAATTCAATCAAGAACAGGTTAATGTTATGAAAAATTTCAATTGTTCATCTCTTAAATGGATTGATAGCAAACTCTAGGAGGGACTATGATGGATATATTAATTGATGCTGTTAATGACTGATTGTATTCTCCCCAACACTTTGAAAAGCAAAGGAAAAATTAATTTTATTGTTCATAGAAAACTTGAAATGAGAGCTGATGCCTTAAAGTTATCAGAAGTAGGACAGTTGGTGTGTTCTATTCATCAAGATCATGGCTGATCTGATTGAGGTCTTAACAACAGCTCCCTGCTTGTTCCGTTACCCTAAATTGTTTTACGATCAAATGTTTGTTTAACTCAGCCTTGAATTTATTCAATGACCCAGCCTCTAGTGCTCTCTCTGCAAAATACTTCAAAGACACAACTGTGAGAAGAAATCCTTATTCACCTTAGCTAAAATTCAAGAGTTCTATCATTCAAGATTGAGGAGGAGTCATTTCTTTCTCAGATGGTGAAAAAGAGGAAAAAAGGAAGAAGAAAAAAGGAAGAGAAAGAAAAAAAAGGAAGGAAGGGAGAGTTTATGGATAGTTTACATGTTACTGAGGATTATATATGCAGGAAATGTCTTTGGTTTCAATTCCTATCAGATCGAACGACACTTAAAGGCACAAAGGAATTTACAAGAGGAAGGGGGATTTGATGGATGGCAGTTGTAGGAAGGGAGAAAAGCCCCAGATACACAGTCAGATAAATGGGTTAACTCCAGGAAAAGTAGAGACGTAGGCAGGTAGTGCAGGAGTCTTCTTTGGCTATCCCCATTTCAAACAAATAGGCTGACTTGGAAAATGTAGGAGGTGATGAACTCTTAGGGGAATGTAGCACAAACAGCCACGGTTCAGGTATCAAGACAGGCTCAAATGTAATGAGGGCTACATCGGGTTCCAAGTAACCGACTGTCATAGGTGACTCTCTAGTTAGAGGCACAGACGTTTTTGCAACCAGCAGTGAAAAATCAAAATGATGTGTTGCCTCCCTGGTGCCAGGATCCAGGAGGTCTCCGAAAGGGTGCAGAATGTTCCCAAAGGAGAGAGAGACCAGCAGGAGGACATTATACACATTGGAGCCAATGACATAGGAAGGGAAAAGGATGAGATTCTGCAGGGAGAATATAGACAGTTAGGCAGGAATTTAAAAAGGAAGTCCTTGAGGGTAGTAATATCTGGATTACTCCTGGTGCTGAGAGCTACTGAGGGTAGGAATAGGAGGATAGAGCAGATGAGTACATGGCTGAGGAGCTGGTGTATGGGAGAGGGATACACATGTTTGAATCTTTGGAACTTTTTTTGGGTTAGAAGTGACCTGTACAAGGAGGACAGATTGCACCTGATTTGCAAGTGGACTAATATACTGGCAGGGAGATTTGCTCGAGCTGCTCAGGAGACAGTGTATGTCTGTAAGGGTGAAAGGAAAGGCAAGTAGGTGTAGGGGATGCTGGATGATTGGAGAAATTGAGGTTTTGATCAAGAAAAAGAAGTAAGCATGTGTCAGGTCTTGAGAGGTCGAGAGAATCCTGAGAGTATAAAAGCAGCAGGAGTATACTTAAGAGGGAAACCAGGAGGGCAAAAAGGGAACATGAGATAGCTTTGGCAAATAGGTTAAGGAGAACCGAAAGGTTTTTTATAAATACATTAAGGACAAAAGGGTAACTAGGGGGAATATAGGGAATCTTGCAGATCTTTGAGAGGCCCTACGTGTGGAGCCTCAGGAGATGGGGAGATACTAAACGAGTATTTTGCATCAGTGTTTCCTGTGAAGGAGGACATTGAAGATAGAGGTATAGTAAGTAAGTTTGCAGATGACACTAAAATTGGAGGTGTAGTGGACAGCAAAGAAGGTTACCTCAGATTACAACGGGATCTTGATCAGATGAGCCAATGGGCTGAGAAGTGGCAGATGATGTTCAATTCAGATAAATGCGAAGTGCTGCATTTTGGAAAGGCAAATCTTAGCATGACTGATACACTTAATGGTAAGGTCCTAGGGAGTGTTGCTGAATAAAGAGACCTTGGAGTGCAGGTTCATAGCTTCTTGAAAGTAGAGTCGCAGGTAGATAGGATAGTGAAGGCGGCGTTTGGTAAGCTTTCCTTTGTTGGTGAGACTATGGAGTACAGGAGTTGGGAGGTCATGTTGCGGCTGTACAGGACATTAGTTTGGCCACTTTTGGAATACTGCGTATAATTCTGGTCTCCTTCCTATCGGAAAGATGTTGTGAAACTTGAAAGGGTTGAGAAAAGATTTACAAGGATGCTGCCAGGTTTGGAGGATTTGAGCTATAGGGAGAGGTTTAATAGGCTGGGGCTGGTTTTCCCTGAGGCAAGGCTGATGGGTGACGTTATAGAGGTTAATAAAATCATGGGTTAACATGGAAAGGCTAAATAGAGGACATAGATTTAGGATGAGAGGGGAAAAATATAAAAGAGACCTAAGGGGCAGTGTTTTCACACAGAGGGTGGTGCGTGTATGGAATGGGTTACCAGAGGAAGTGGAGGAGACTGGTACAACAGCAGCATTTAAAAGGCATCTGGATGGGTACATGAATAGGAAAGGTTTGGAAGAATATGGGGCAAGTGCTGCAAATGGAACTAGATTAGGTTAGGATTTCTAGTCAGTACGAGTTGGACCAAAGGGCCTGTTTCTGTGCTGTACGTTTCTATAACTCTCACGCTTTCATCTCAGGAATCAACCTAAAAAAATCACTCTAAAATGCTTCTAATGCAAGTATATTCCTACTTAGATTGAGAAATCTGAATTGTGCTCACTTTGTCTGATTTCAGATTGTTGGGAAACTTACTGTTGCAATGTTACTGTTAAAGACAGATTTCAGGATGTGTGTGTGGATGATTTAAAGGAAGCCAGATGTGGCTGTGCCTCTAGGCAGGAGCAAAAAACAAACTTAATCCTCTACAATCTATGTTCATGGGTATGATCAAGGTAAGCCATGGCTCAGTTGGTGGCACTCAAGCAAGAAGCATTGTGGCATTACATAGGTACTAGCTCCCATGTAAACTGCAGCTTTTAACGTGTGTATCTTCTGGTCTTTCCAGGACATATGGTTATAAATCTTCTAATCACCTTCTGTAATGGTGAGGGAGGTTAACAATATTGAATGCTTGGTCATCTCCTGAAATTAGCCATTTGTTTGGCTGACTCTGAACTGGTGTTTGCATTTGAACACATTTTCCATACTTTGTTTGCTGCTAGTGTGGTGTTGTACTGTCTTATTAGTCACCTACACCTTGTTCATGGCATTGCCTAGCCTTTAGGACTAGATTTCTTTCCTATCCAATGTCCCTTAGATTAGATTAGATTAGATTAGATTACTTACAGTGTGGAAACAGGCCCTTCGGCCCAACAAGTCCACACCGCCCCGCCGAAGCGCAACCCACCCATACCCCTACATCTACCCCTTACCTAACACTACGGGCAATTTAGCATGGCCAATTCACCTGACCTGCACATCTTTGGACTGTGGGAGGAAACCGGAGCACCCGGAGGAAACCCACGCAGACACGGGGAGAATGTGCAAACTCCACACAGTCAGTCACCTGAGGCGGGAAATGAACCCGGGTCTCTGGCGCTGTGAGGCAGCAGTGCTAACCACTGTGCCACCGTGCCGCCCTCATTTCCTCTAACTGTCTCTCCAACAGATCCATTCAATCTGATAGGATTCGCATCTAACGGCACTTATTGCAGATATAATCCTCAGTAGCACGTAAACTCTCCCTAACCTCCCACATCCAACAAGAAGAGCATATCACTCTATTAAAGGCCATTTTTGCTTGTTTCAATCTACAGGCCCAGAAACACTGCTCCAGACTTACTTATGGCTTATATTTTAAATTGTCCGTAGTGTTAGGTAAGGGGTAAATGTAGGGTTATGGGTGGGTTGCGCTTCGGCGGGTCGGTGTGGACTTGTTGGGCCGAAGGGCCTGTTTCCACACTGTAAAGTAATCTAATCTAATCTAATCTAATAAGAGCAAGGGGATGTAATGGATGGCAATTATAGGGACAGAGAAAAGTTGCAGATACAGTCACATAGATGGGTTAACTCCAGGAAAGGTAAGAGAGGTAGGCAGGTAGTGCAGGAGTCTTCTGTAGCTATCCCCATTTCCAAAGAAGTATGCTGATTTGGAAAATGTAGGGGGTAATGGATTCTCAGGGGAATGTAGCATGAATAACCAAGTTTCTGGTATAGAGACTGGCTCTAATGCATTGAGGGGTATGTCAGATTCCAAGAGATCAATTGATTTAGGGGAGGGGAGAGAGGAGGTGGTAGGAGCCAGGGAGATAGTGAGGAATGAGATCAAGCTGATACTGGTACAGTTGAGAAAAGAAGTGAGTCAAACAGTAAGGGCAGGCAGAGACAAAGCAAAGAACAAGATAGTACTGACAAATTAAACTGCATTTATTTCAATGCAAGATGCCTAACGGGGAAGGCAGATGAATACAGGGTATGGTTAGGAACATGGGACTGGGATACCAGAGCAATTACAGAAACGCCACTCCGGGATGGACAGGATTGGCAGCTTAATATTCCAGGATACAAATACTACAGGAAGGATAGAAAGGGAGGCAAAAGAGGAGGGGGGAGTGGTGTTTTTGACAAGGGATAGCATCACAGCTGTACTGAGAGAGGATATTCCCAGAAAGACATCCAGAGGAGTTATTTGGGTGGAACTGAGAAATAAGAAAAGGATGATCACCTTATTGGGATTGTATTATCGACTCCCTAATAGTCAGACGGAAATTGAGAAACAAATCTGTAAGGAGATCTCAGTTATCTATAAGAACAATAGGGTGGTTATGGTAGAGAAGGTGAAAAACTTGAGCTACTCTTGGGAAATAAGGCAGGGCAGGTGACTGAGGTGTCAGTGGGAAAGCACTTTGCAGATAGTGACCATAATTCTATTCATTTTAAAATAATGATGGAAAAGGATAGACCAGATCCAAAAGTTGAAGTTCTAAATTGGAGGAAGGCTAATTTAGACAGTGTTAGGCAAGAACTTTCAAAAGCTGACTGGGGGCACCTGTTCACAGGTAAAGGGACGGCTAGAAAATAGGAAGCTGTCAGAAAGGAGATAACGAGAGACAAGAGACAGTATATTCCTGTTAGGGAGAAAGGAAAGGCTGGTAGGTATAGGGAATGCTGGATGACTAAAGAAATTGAGGGTTTGGTTAAGAAAAAGAAGGAAGGATATGTCAGGTACACACAGGAGAGATTGAGAGAATCCTTAGAGTATAAAGGCAATAGGAGTACACTTAAGAGGGAAATCAGGAGGGCAAAAAGGGTACATGAGATAGCATTGGCAAATAGAGTTAAGGAGAATCCAAAGGTTTTTACACATACATTACAGACAAAAGGGTAATGAGGGAGAGAATAGGGCCACTCAAATATCGTGGGTGCATGGGAAATCATGTCTCACAAACTTGATTAAGATTTTGGAAGGAGGAACAAAGAGGATTGATGAGAGCTGAATGGTAGATGTGATCTATATAGACTTCAGTAAGGCGTTTAACAAGGCTCCCCATGGGAGACTGATTAGCAAGGTTAGATCACACGGAATACAGGGAGAACTAGCCATTTGGATATAGAACCGGCTCAAAGATAGAAGACAGAGGGTGGTGGTGGAGGAGGCCTGTGACCAGTGAGTGCCATAAGGTTCAGTGCTGAGTCCACTACTTTTCGTGATTTATATAAATGATTTGGATGGGAGCATAAGAGGCATAGTTAGTAAGTTTGCAGATGACACCAAAATTGGAGGTGTAGTGGACAGCCAAGAAGGTTACCTCAGATTACAACAGGATCTTGATCAGATGGGCCAATGGGCTGAGAAGTGGTAGATGGAGTTTAATTTAGATAAATGCATTTTGGGAAAGCAAATGTTAGCAGGACTTATACACGTAATGGTAAGATCCTAGCGAGTGTTGCTGAACAAAAAGAGACCTTGGAGTGCAGGTTCATAGCTCCTTGAAAGTAGAATCATAGGTAGATAGGATAGTGAAGGCATTTGGTATGCTTTCCTTTAATGGTCAGAGTATTGAGTACAGGAGTTGGGAGGTCATGTTGTGGCTGTCCAAGAAATCATTTAGACCACTTTTGGAATATTGCGTACAATTCTGGTCTCCTGTCGGAAAGATGTTGTGAAATTTGAAAGGGTTCAGAAAAGATTTACAAGGATATTGCCAGGGTTGGGGGGATTTGAGCTATAGGGAGAAGCTGAACAGGCTGGGGCTGTTTTCCCTGAGCGTCGGAGGCTGAGGGGGTGACCTTATAAAGGTTTATAAAATTATGAGGGGCATGGATAGGATAAATAGGCAAAGTCTTTTCCCTGAGGTCGGGGAATCCAGAACTAGAGGGCATAGGTTTAGGGTGAGAGGGGAAAGATATAAAAGAGACCTATGGGTCAACTTTTTCATGCAGATGGTGGTATGTGTATGGAATGAGCTGCCAATGGAGGCTAGTACAGTTTGCATCATTTAAAAGGCATTTGGATGGATAGGATTAGATTAGATTCCCTACAGTGTGCAAACAGGTCTTCGACCCAACCAGTCCACACGGACCCTCCGAAGAGCAACCCACCCAGACCAATTTCCCTCTGACCAATACACCTAACACTATGGACAATTTAGGATAGCCAATTCTTCTCACCAGCACATCTTTGTGACTGTGGGAAGAAACCGGAGCACCCGAAGGAAACCCACGCAGACAAGGTGAGAATGTGCACTCCACATAGACAGTCACCAGAGGCTGGAATCGAACCTGGGCCCCTGGTGCTGTGAGACAGCAATGCTAACCCCTGAGCCACCATGCCGCAATATATGAGTTGGAAGTGTTTAGAAAGATATGAGCCAAGTGCTGGCAGGTGGGACTATATTGTGTTTTGTGTACCTGCTTTACATTGTCTTGAAGGTAGTATGCAACTCAAATTTGTAAATGCCCATGGTTTAAGGATGAGCAGTTTTATTTCACAATGCAGGTTAACTGAGAATTTCAATAGGTGTCCATCCTTTTTGTGCATCTGTTTAGACATGTTTAACTACACCTGCTCCCTCCCATAATTACCACAAACTGCAAACTTTCAGAAAGTTCACAAATGTTCAGTACATCAGAACAATTCACAAATTAGATGTGATCAGTCAACAACAAGTATTTTAGAAGAGATCAAAATGCAGAAGGCAGACAGCAAGTTGTGATATGAAACATTGCTCAATTACATGATTTGAACAATGTAAACACTAAATCAGAGTTCTAATATTTTTGTCTTATCCCAGAGCAATAATGGAAATACCTCTATTATCAACTTTATTATTAGATGAAAATAATTTGATAAAATACCAAATAAAAAAATTAACTGCCTGCATTTGAATTTATAAAAGGAGTGACAGCCACATTTGTCTGCAAAACAATGCTCATTCTTCAAAAATGATCAATTAGCTTAAGTGCTGCAAGAGGTCGAGGAATGGAATGCACCCGACAAAGATGTACAACATTCTGCAAGGACATTTTCTTTTAACTGCTTCAGTAAATGCAAGACCATGTTAAATCTGGCTACCTTCTAGTTAGCAACTGCAATAGGTCATCAAAATGTTTTCAACAACCAAGATTTCCATTCCAGGTGGAATAAGTGATCCCTGGCATAATTTGAAAGGCAGAATGTTCTCTGCACAGTGACAGAAGATAAAGGGCATGTACAGTATATGGTTGTCACATGTTGCAAAAGAACAGTGAAAGGTCAGATGGTGCCTTTGTACTTCATTAAGGATGACAAGAAAAAAAACAATGTTACTGTCCACTAGGTGATTAACTACCCAGTTAGCAATGAATTAAGTGTTAGATGATGATTTCCCAGCAGCTTTTGAGCAATGCTGATAATGTTACTATCATATCAATGGAGTTGCTTCAGGGCAAACAACATCCATCAGCTGTCAAGCAATCAGAAAGACACGAGTTGTGACTCGCCAAGTGGGTCAGAAAACATTCACTTTACAGAAGTATCAAATAAAATGAGCAGTTCTTCAATCCAAAATAGGAAAATACGTCTCAAAAACATTTCTGCACACTCGCTATCTACATTTCACTATCTGCAGTGGCAACTCTTCCATTGCAGATAGTGAAAAAAGCATCAGAAACTGCATAGTCACCACAGCCACAAATTAGCAAATCATACATGGCATAAATAATTAAGTGAAGAGAGGGAGGAAACATTCAAATGACCCTGTGCTGCAATTGTACACAATGCAGCATTTTGACATTCTGACCTTTACTGATGCTGACGTTTTTAAAAGCTACAGAACAATAAGAGCTACCGTTCAAACCTCTCAGTCAGGAACGCCACAGTACAAATCAACCTAAAATGAAATTATGCTACTGGCAAGAGCGTGGATGGAGAAAGACAGACTGCAAATCCACAAGAAACACTAAAATAAATACAGGACAAATGGCCTTTTAATTATGTTGAGACTATTATTATATTAGGCAACTAATTCCTCTAGATATTAATTCAATTTCTGAGAATCTCCATGTAAACTGGTATAATACCTGGTACCCCTATAAGCAATGTTGTGACAGATATTTCAACAACAAACAAGAAGATTCTCACCATAGCCTGTGATGCGCACAATGTGTTATTTAGGAAGTGCATTCTCTTGTAATTGCAGTCACTGAGATTTTAAATATCACAGAAAATTCTCCCTGAAAATGGGGTTTTCTGTTACTACAGTAGTAGTAGTACAGGAAACTGGCAATGCTAACATCACTAGTGTGCACCTGCCTCAAATTGAAAGCCTAACTAACTGGGTGACTTTCATTTAATTCCGTCATCGGGAGTTGCTGGCTGGGCCAGCATTTATTGCCCATCCCGACTTGTCCCGGAGGTGGTGGTGGTGGTGGTGAGGTGCCTTCTTGAACCGCTGCAGTCCACACGCTGTAGGTAGACCCACAATGCCCTTGGGGAGGGAATTCCAGAATTTTGACCAGTGATAGTGAAGAAACAATGATACATTTCCAAGTCAGGATGGTGAGTGGAACTAAACAGGGTGAGACCGACCTACTCAGGGAATATTCACTGATGCCTTGGAGAGTGAAAGCAGCAACATACAACATTTTTAAAGTGTTTCTGAATTTTACAGCGTAACATAGGCTCCTTCGCCCTAACCCCCAGCTGCTACTACCCCACTCAAAAGTCAGCAGTAGCAGACTGGAATGCTGCATCTACCCACAGCAGTGCTTGTGAATGTCTTCACATGAACAATAAGCTCATAGGCGTGGCAAGGAGGAATGTGACCTACACAAGAATACTTACTCCAGTACTCAGTCCCCTTCATGGAATAGAGATACTGAATTTGTAAAATGTTTGCCAAGTTCTGTGCAGGAAAGGAGAGTAAATAGAATTCTAATTTCTGAATATTTTGAAAAACTTACATACATTATGCTTCAAAAACATCACAAAGTACCGATGCTACTTTATAAAAGGATTTCATTTGTGAAGCTGCTGCTGCTGTCACCTGGTTATGACAGAGACCTGCTCTGTGCAGGTGCACAAATTACCCCACCTGGTGGCACTGTTGGCCTTAAATGCAATAAATACTTCCCCTAGTTTGGTCAAACCCTATTGGGCTACTGATATGGCCTTCATCTCTGGTTTCTTAAATACAAAGCACACAAACAAATAGATTCAAGACAATTAATTTAAGTCATTCACTGCCAAATCTGGCTTGACTGCATAAACCAGTATCAGATCCTGCTGTTAATCTGCCAAAACTGCTCAATGCTCCAGGATCATTCTGGAATTCAAAATTTATCCCTAGCTTATTTCCCTACTGTAAACAATCTTCTGAAATCCCATTATCTTGTCTCCTCCACTCGCTTCAAACAAGAATGAGGAGAAAAATGGACATTTCTCATTGGATCAAAACTTTTTTTAATCTACACCCACCCACAGCCATGAACTTACTTATTTCTCTAAATTCTCTCCCTTTCTCAGCATGTTCAAATTGTCTATGAACAACACCTGATCCCTCAAGTCTATTGCCACAAATTGCTGACCAGTCAATGTCACATCCTGGGTCCCATTTTAACTTATTTTGTTAACAATCCTCTTCTATAGGTATTGCCCTGAACCCCTCTCTGAGTTAACATTTCACCAACAAAGCTGCCCAGACAGCCTTAGTATTTTCAGCATTTTCAGGTTTTTTTCATTTCAGAGTTCTCACAATTGCAGCATTTTGCTTTTGTATTAACAAAAATGTAGATCCATGTAGATCTGATTCAAGATAGCAGTGTACAGCTCCCTGTAGCTAATTTGGAATGCAGATACAGTTAAATGAATTTCTGCTCAATAATCAGTTGTAAGCATAATTATAGGGTGTATGATCTCAAGAATCAAATGCATGTCCTTTAATCTTTTGAGATGTTTGCTTTTTCTCCCTCACTCATGGGATGTGAGTATCACATGATGGCCAGTATTTATTGCCCATCCCTAGTTGCCCTTGAGAAGATGGTGGTGAGCTGCCTTCATGAACCGTTGCAGTCCATGTTCTGTAGGTTAACCTACAATACCATAAGGGAGGGAATTCCAGAATTTTGACCCGGTGATAGTGAAGAATGATGAAAAATTTTCCAAGTCAGGTTGATGAGTGGCTTGGAGGGGAACTTGCAGGTGGTGGTGTTCCCCAGTATCTGTTGCCCTTGTTCTTCTCGATGGAAGTAGTGATGAGTTTGGAAGGTGCTGTCTAAGGATCTTTGGTGAATTTCTGCAGTGCAATTTGTAGATGGTATTCACTGTTATTATTGAGCGTCAGTAGTGAAGGGAGTGGATATGGGGCCAATCAAGCAGATGGCTTTGTCCTGAACGGTACCAAGCCTTTTAAGTGTTGTTGGAACTGTATGCATCCAGGCAAGTACGGAGTATTCCATCACACTCCTGACTTGTGCCTTGTAGATGGTGAACAGGCTTCAGGGAGTCAGGAGGTGAGTTACCCACCACATTACTCTTAATCTCTTACCTGCTGTTGTAGCCATTGTGTTTGTGGTGAGTCCAACTGAGTTTCAGGGCAAGAGTAACCCCAAGTACGTTGATAGTGGGGGATTCAGTGATGGTAACACCATGGAATGTCAAGGGGCAGTGGTTAGATTATCTCTTATTAGGAGATGGTCATTGCTTGGCACAAATTACTTGCCATTTGTTGGCCCAAGCCTGGATATTGTCCAGATCTTGTTGCAGTTGACTGCTTCAGTATTGGAGGAGTCATGAAAAGTGCTGGATATAGTTGATGATTGCATAAACATCTGACCTTATAATGGAGGGAAGACCATTGATGAAGGAGCTAAAGATGGTTGAGCCAAGGACACTATACTGAGGAACTCCTTTAGTGATATCCTGGAACTGAGATGACTGACTTCCAACAATCACAATAATCTTCCCATGTACCAGAATGATGCTAATCAGCAGAGAGTTTGCCCTGATACTCATTGATTCCAGTTTTGCTCGAGCTCCTTGATGCCAGACCTGGTTGGATGTAGTATTGATATCAAGGGCTATCAATGTCAGCTCACCTGAAATTCAGCTCTTTTGTCCATGTTTGAACCAAGGCTGTAACCAAACTGGGCATCACCGAATGAATTATTGCTGAGCTGGTGCAGACTGATAGCACTGTTGATTACATTTCCTTCACATTGCTGATGATCAAGTGTAGACTGGTGGAGCGGGCTGGACTTGTCCTGCTGTGTGTGTACAGGACATAATTGTGCAATTTTCCATATTGTCAGGAAAGTGCCAGTGTTGTAACTGCACTAGAAGAGCTTGGCTAGGGGAGCAGCAAATTCCAGAGCACAAGTCTTCAGTACTGTTGCCAGAATGTTATCAGGGCCATAGCCTTTGGAATGCATATAGAGTTAAATAAATTTCTGCTAAATAAAGAGAGTTAAAAGCACAATCATAGGTCATGCAGCAACTCCAACCATTTCTTCATATCATGTGGAGTGAATCAAATTGGCTGAAGACTGGTGTTTGTGATGCTGGGAACCACTGTAGGAGGCTGAGATGGATGATCCACTCAGCACTTCTAGCTGAAGATTGCTGCGAATACTTTAGTCTTAACTTTTGCACTGATGTGTCAGACTCTTCCATCATTGAGGATAGGGATGTTTGCAGAGCTTCTAGCACCAGTGAGTTGTTTATTTGTCCATCATTCATGAAAGGAAGGAGAAGGACTGCCAAGCTAAGATCTAATGCATTGGTCATGGGATCACTTAGCTGTTATAAGTAGTCCTTTTTGGTAGCTTCACTAAGCTAATTCCTCATTTTTAGGTATGCTTGGTACTGCTCCTGGCAGGCTCCCCTGCACTCTCCATTCAACCAGTGTTGATCCCCTAGCTTGAAGGTAATGGTCAAGTGGGGCATATGCTAGCCCAGAAGGCTGCAGATTGTGCTCTTGGTGGCCTACAGTCCCCCATGGACACCCAGTCAAATTCCCATACCTGTTCGAAGTCTGTTCCATCCAGGCACAGTGATAATGCCACAAAACATAATAGATCATATTCTTAATGTGAAGACGGGACTTCATCTCCAGAGGACGTTGCGGTGGTCACTTGTCCCGATACTATCAGGGGTGCATTGGTAAGGATGAGGTCAAGTAAATTTTCCCTTTTGCTGGCTCCCACACCAACTGCCGCAGACCCAGTCTAGCAGCTATTTCCTTTAGGACCCGACCAGCTCTCTCAGTAAAAGCTGTTCCCAGCCACGCTTGATAGTGGACAGTGAAATCCCCACCCAGAGTACATTTTGCGCCATTGTCATCCTCAGTACTTCCTCCAAGTGCTGTTCAACATGGATGAGTACTGATTCATCAGCCAAGGGAAGAGGTATGTGCTAATCAGAAGAAGATTGCCTTCTCCAAGTTTAACCTGAAGCCAATGGAGGATGGCAGGTTTCCTTCCGAGGACATTAGTGGCCGTAATGGGTTTTGTTTTGACAATCGACAATGGTTTGTCCATTGTTAAGCCTCCTTTCTGAATATCTACATTTTCATTATACAAGAAGTGCTTTCTGTAAACACTACATAATTACAAGCAAGGGCATCAATAATTATTGCTCATTTCAAGGGAAGGCTTCAAGGTCACAAGTAAACTACTCGATTTCTAGTATCTTTTTCATGTTACCAAATTCATTATTCAGAACACCCAGCTGTCCTATGAAACGGTTCGTAAGTGTAGTCAATATGGCAAAAGAAATAAAGCTTTTAAATCAATTGACCAAAAACATTAATCTTGAAAGGACATTAACAAGTCTAATTTTAAAAACCTTGAGAAAAAGCAAGTTATCCAACTTTGAGGCCATATTGTGACTCTTGCAATGCCATTTTTCAATAATAGATTCACAGGAGTGTGTAATGAGAGAAAAGCATTCACCCTAAAAGTAATGCATCTTGTGAAAACAACACCGGCACCATACTATTTAATTTTTAAAATAAGTAATGTGACATCTTGATCAGCTGGCGATACCTGTATCAAGGGGAAACGTCTAAAAAAAAAATCATGCTTTGCCACAAGCAAAGAAACCTTTGGTGAAACCACCAATGCCAACAAACAATAAATACATTGTGCACTCCAGCTACTCCAAGGTAAATGTTTCAATAACAGGTTTGAAAATATTCAGGTTGACAGGTTTCTTCACATGGAAAAACTGACATTTAGCCTGAAAACAGACTGAACCAACCAACATCAACACAACAAGGCAAATCTCAAATACCGAAATCAGCCGATCACCTTGGCTCACTGACCACCCTGAAACATGTTAGAACGTTGATTAAAGCTTTGCAATGAATACAAAAAGTTACAGGCGGTGAGCAATAGACATGTCTTCCTAATCGTCAACAGACATGAAACATGAACACTCCAATAGCAGAAGCAACTGGAGCCACTACAACAGCTTTAGACCACAAAGATTACAAAATCTAAGGATTATGTAAGAACACCTTGCTGCTTTCTGAACTATGTGGAATAGCAAAACCATTCAAGGTTTACACAGTTTTAAGGAACCATCAAAAAAAACAGCAATATTTAAAAATTTTGATCAGGCAGACATATGATTGAGAAATAGAGGGTAGGCTATTCAACCTCTTGAACCAGCTACACCACTCAATGAGATCACGGCTGATCTGTTTGTAATACAAATTTCACATTCCCATTTACTCCCCAAAACCTTTGATTCTCCTGCCCAGCAAGAATCCAGTTACATCCATTTCAAAAATATTCAATGACCTGTACAACTGAAGCATAACAAAGAACAAAGAAAACTTACAGCCCAGGAACAGGTCCTTCAACCCTCCAAGTCTGAGCTGATCCAAATCTACTGTCTGAACCTATCGCCCAATTCCTAAGCATTTGTATCCCTCTGCTACCCACCTACTCATGCATCTTTCCAAACACACCTTAAATGAATCTACCATGCCTGCCTCTACTGTCAACACATTTCTACTACCCTCTGTGTGAAGTACTTTTCGCGTTTATCCCCTTAAACCTTTCACCTCTCACCTGGAAAAAAGCTTATCTCTATCCACCCTGTCTATACCCTTCATGATTTTGTAGACTTCAATCAGAACCCCCCCTGCAATCTCCTTTTTTCAAGTGAAAACGAGCTTAACCTACTCAACCTCTCTTCATAGCTGACACCTTCCATACCAGGCAACATCCTCGTAAACCTTCTCTGTACTGTCTTCAAAGCGTCCACATCCTTTTGGTAATGTGGCAATCAGAACCGTACACCATATTCTAAATGTGGCCGAATCAAATTTAACAATTTTAACATGGCCTGCTAGCTCTTATACTTAATACCCCGTCCGATGAAGGCAAGCATACAATATGCCTTTTTGACCACTCTATCCACCTGTGCAGCCACCTTCAGGATACAATGGACCTGAACTCCCAGATCTCTCTGCTCATCAACTTTTTCCCAAGGCTCTTCTATTTACAGTATCGTTCACTCTAGATTCGACTTATCAAAATGCATCACCTCACATTTGCCTGGACTGAACTCAATCTGCCACTTCTCAGCCCAACTCTCCAGTCTATGTTCTCCCGTATTCTTTGACAGTCCTCTATGCTTTCTGCTACTTTACCAATCTTCGTGTCATCTGCAAACTTACTGATCAGACCAACAGTGCCCTCTTCTAGATCATTTATGTATATCACAAACAACAGTGGCTCCAGCACTGATCCCTGTGGAACACCACTGGTCACCTTTCTCCATTTCGAGAAACTCCCTTCAACTACCACTTGCTGTCTCCTGTTGCTCAACCAGTTCTTTATCCACCCAGCTAGAACACCCTGCACACCATGTGACTTCACTTTCTCCATTAGTTCATCATGGGGAACCTTATCAAACACCTTACTAAAGTCCATGTATATGACATCTACAGCCATTCCTTCATCTAACAACTTGGTCACTTCCTCAAAGAACACTATTATGTTGGTAAGGCACGATCTCCCCCGCACAAAACCATGTTGCCTATCACTGATAAGCCCATTCTTTTCCAAACATAGATTTTGTCCCTCAGTATCTTCTCCAGCAACTTTCACATTACTGATGTCAGGCTCACGCGTCTATAGTTACCCAGAATATCCCTAGTACCCTTCTCATTCAGGGGACAACATGAGCACCCCTCCAGTCCTCCGGCACCCCACCTGTGTTTAACGATGCTACAAAGATATCGGTCAGGGCCCCAGCTATTTCCTCTCTCGCCTCCCTCAGCAACCTGGGATAGATCCCATCCGGTCATGGGGACTTGTCCACCTTAATATTCTTTAGCCTACCCATCACATCTTCCCTCCTTCCTCCTTACTACAACGTTCTTACTTTTAATGTTCAATTTCTCTCATGGTAAAGAACAGTATTCCATAAGCCTTGTTAATTGTTTGCAGGTGTCGCAAGTTAACGTTTTGTGAATCATGGACAAGAAGTCTCTGCTCTTCAGAATTTTGCTTCGGTAACTTTTTAAAAAATTCTTCCTGCCAAAGAAATAATTGCACATTTTTCCACATCACATTCCTGAAATTCTTACCCACTCAACCTCCTTAAATTCTGTTCAGGTCATAATTTCTTACCTGTCTTTGTGGCATCTCTAAATTTAGCTACCACATATTCACTCCATTCAAAATCATTGATAAACATTGTAAAAGGTTGAAGCCCCAGCACAGACCCCTGCAGGCCACACTCGTGAATCAAAAAAACCACCAGTTCATATTTAGTTTACTACCAGCTAATTTTGTATCCATGCTTTTATGTTGGCCCCTAAACCTACACCACATTCTTCCATTTAAGCAATAAACCTTTAAGTGGCATCTTGTCAAATGCTTTCTGGATAGTACATCAACAGCCATGGGTAACCGCTTGGGTCCCAGTTATCCCTGTCTCTTTTGTGGGATGTGTGGAACATTCCTTGTTCCAGTCGTATTCCGGCCCCCACCCACAACCCTCTCTCAGATATATTGATGGTATCATTGGTGCTGCTTCCCTCTCTTGTCTGGAATTGGAAAGGTTTAAATCAATTTTGTCTCGTTTCCTTCCAACCCCACTTTCATCTGGCCCATCTCTAACTCCTCCCCTCCCTTCCTTGACATCCGTTTTATTTCTTGGGATAGACTGGCTACTCGCATCCACTATAAACCCACCAACTCCCACAGCTACCTGGCCTATACATCTTCACACCCTTCTTCCTGTAAAGATTCTATTCCATTCTCCAAGCTCCTCCGTCTCTGTTGCATATGTTCCAACGAGATCAACTTCAACCGGGGGCCTCCAAAATGTCCACCTTCTTCTTCAACCAAGGATTCCCCAGCACCATTGTTGACAGGTCCTCGACCGGGTCCGACCTATTTCCCACACTTCAGTCCGCACCCTCTCTCATCCTTCCTACAAAAGTAATAGGGTTCCCCTTGCCCGTACCAACCATTCTACCAGCAACCACATCCAAAAAATCATTAGCTGCTATTTCCTCCACTTCCAGTGAGATGCCACCACCCAACTCATATTCCCATCCCATCCCCTCCCCTCCCCTCTCCTCTCTTGTCTGCCTTCCGCAGGGACCGTTCCCTCCAGGACACCCTGGTCCACTCTTCCTTCACTCCCAAAATCCCCCACAGCCGCACAGCATCTTCCCCTGTAATCGCCGAAAGTATAACACTTGCCCATTTACCTCCTCCCTCCTCAGTACCCAAGGGCCCAAACATACTTCCTAGGTGATGCAGTGCTTCACCTGCACTTCACACAATTTAGTCTACTGCATTTGCAGCTCACAATGTAGTCTCCTCTACATTGGGGAAATGAAGCACAGACTGAGTGACGGCTTCACAGAACACTTGCGGTTTGCCCCCAAAAATGACCCAGAGCTCCCAGTTGCCTGCCACTTCAACACCCAACCCTGTTCCCTGGCCAACATCTATCACTGGTTGGCTGCAATGCTCCAGTGAAGCTCAGCGCATGCTGGAAGAACAGCATCTCATTTTCCACTTGGGGGCCCTGAAACCTTCTGGTCCCATTATCGACGTCAATAACTTTAGGGCTTGAACTCTCCAATGTCCTAGCTCGAATCCCCATACACCTTGTTATCACATAGCCTGCTATTACACACAACCCATTGTCAGCCACTTACGGTCTCCATTAATAGCTATTCACCCCCCTGGAGAGATCATTATCCACTCCATTGTCTGTCCAACTTCTTCTCTCTCTTTGGACTCTATCCCCACCTATTGTTTACTCCTTACTCCCAACCACCCACCCCAAGTCTATCTTCTGCACAAAAACTGACATTTCCTAGCTATCATCAGTTCTGAGGAAAGGTCACCAGATCCAAACGTTAACTCTGATTTATTTTCACAGATGCTACCAGGCCCGCTCAGCTTTTCCAGCAATTTCTATTTCTCATATAGACCGACACTGCAGTCCTTTGGTTTTCAACAAAATAAGGGAACTTTACATTTCTGAGAAGAAATTCTGATTTCCCTCAGAAAAGCGGAACCATACTTCCATTCTGACAGTTAGTTGATTGCGCAGAACTCTTGGGGGAAGACCATTCATGCTTCTTTTCACAGCAGTCAGTGGTCATAATCTGAAATTTCAAGGTTCTGACAGCCTCTTGGACAGGCAAGTATGATGTTAGGGTGCTGGGATGGTAGTGCAGCAGGTTGGTAGGGGGATTTTCTTTTGGGTAGGGGGATACGGTGCTAGATAAGTTGGGTGTCAGCTGGGATGGGGGCAGTTAAGTGTAGTTCCAGCTAGGTAAGATGTAGGGTGCTGGGGGTAAATTATCAGATAAAGAAAGGGTAGGCTAATAAGTGTTAGGATGCCAAGCAGAAAGGTAAGTAAAGAAGTGCTTAGGATAGGTTAGAGTGGGGAATGGGGGGGGGGATGAACTGGGTCGGGACTGGTAGTCCAAGCAGGAGACATGGGGTAATTTCCTGTACACTGGAGGATGGAGCAGTCAAGAGGAAACCAGCAAAGGGATGGGGTCTTCAACCCCAGGGCATCAATGTGGACTTCACCAGTTTCCCCATCCCCCACCTCACCCCAGTTCCAAACTTCCAGCTCAGCACTGTCGCCATGACCTGTCCTACCTGCCTATCGTCCTTTCCACCTATCCACTCCACCCTCCTCCCTGACCTATCACCTCCATCCCCAACCCCATTCATCTATTGTACTCTATGCTACTTTCTCCCGACCCCCACCCTCCTCTCATTTATCTCTCCACCCTGCAGGCACACTGCATGTATTCCTGATGAAGGGCTTTTGCCCAAAACGTCGATTTTCCTGCTTTTCGGATGCTGCCTGAACTGCTGTGCTTTTCCAGCACCACTCTAATCTAGAACCTTGTCATCTCCAGTCCATTCCAGAGGAGGGATCAGGGACTGGGGGCTTGGTGTAAAGTGGTGTGGGGTTGGTGTAGTTGGGGGACAGTTTACTAATTGCTCAGCAGGCAAGACTCTGAACTTAATAGCCCAACATTTCCTCAGTAACTATCTGACTTAATTTCATCTGAACCTTCCAAAATCTCCAGACTGTTACGAAGTATAACCAGCACCGAGATATGATCACAAACAAAATTTACCTTTGTCATTACAAATGGCAATATCAACCCTAGCCCAGCTGCAGTGGGTATTTTAGCAATTCCATGTAAAAGCTTTCCAAGCTGCTCCAGTTCAGAAGCAACACATTGTTTTTTCACTAATTTAGCCCCCATGCAAAACAGAACTGAATAGTTTCAAAGGGGACAACATGCAGCAAGACAGAATACAGTCAGTCAAAGACTCAGATGTGTTCTATTCAAATATTTTATGATGGTAATCTATATTTTGATTGCACTCATTAAAATATACATTCGCAGGTTTTTATTTTTGTAATGGGATTTAAGTGGAAAGAGCTGTGCTGAGGAAACAGGAGAGGATCAGGAGGGAAAAAAGCATGGTCAAAGAAAAGGCTTCTGACAATAGGGAAATTGAGAATAAAGTAGAGCTGTTATGTAAAGAGTGCAAAAAAACCAGTCCAAGCTAATGGAATAGTATGCGAGCAGGGTGCTTAAAAGATATTCCAAGCAAACAAATAGAGAAATAGTAAAGGAGGGAGGGTAAGGCATCTTAGCAACTTGCAGATAAGGATGACAGAACAAACTTCCAGTACACAGAAACTTAACAGTGCTCAGAGAAGATGTGAATCAGCATGCTGCACTCAGCATGGTTGGGCACGTAGGCCATGGCATTTGCACGATATCTTTAATGCTGAAACATTTAAAACAGTTTAGTGCAAAATTAGGGAAAACTAATTTATACATTTCTCATAAAGCCTGCTTATATGAACAGAACAGCAAAAGCCAAAAATTATTTTTCTTTCAACTTCTCATCCAGAGCTAGTTTGTAATTAAAAATTAAGGAGCATGATCTCAGTCACTAATCCGGATTAATCAGAAACTGCCATTGACTACGATGGGCTTCATTACCCATCTCATTCCCTAATCCATTTCCGAGCCTTTCCTTCCATTACGTGGCTTTTCTTTCTAAAATGAGCCAAGTATTCTCCTGTGATAGATTTTTCCAAGTGCATGAAGAGTTCATTACGTACACCATTACCTAATTAGTACAGTACATTTCACTGTTATACTATTAAGTTTTCTTGTTAAGTATATTTTACTGTGAAGATGAAATTTTCATTTTTCTCCTTAACAAAACCTACAATACCTTTCAGAAGCCTTTGCCACAATACTATGGCTTTAGGAGGTGTACTTTGTCCTTTTTTTTTTAAAAAAGTGATGAAAGATTGATATAACGGTGCCAAATTGCAGGCTCAAAACTAATACAGTTAACAGGTTGGGAGGCCCTGGGTTATTTTTTTAAAAGTTGGAACAATACAAACAGCCTGAATGGGTGGGGTCAAGCTCCGACAGAACCAGGATTTTTAGTTTGAGCTTTCTGCTGTTGCTGGAGTCGTGAGGCTGGATGCACAGCTCTCTCTGCAGAGGTGAGTATAGTGGCCATCACCAAGGAGAAGGTGCTAGAAAAACTGAAAGGTATGAAAAGGTGGATAAGTCACCTGAACCAAACTGATTACACCTCGGAGTTCTGAAGGACTTGGCTGAAGAGATCATGGAGGTGTTAGTGATGATCTTTCAGGTTTCACTGAAGTCAGCGAGGGTCCCAGAGGACTGGAAAATCATTAAATATAACCCCCCATTTAAGAAGGGAGTAAGGCAAAAGACTGGACGTACAGGCTGATAAGCCTGACCTCAGTCGTTGGTAAGATTTTGGAGTCCATTGTGAAGGATGAGATTTCTGAATACTTTGAACTGCATAGTAAACTAGGGCAAAGTCAACACGGTTTCATCAAGAGGGAGTCATGCCTGACAAATGTCCCAGACTTCTTCCCAGACAAAGGAGAGGCAATGGATGTTATTGACTTGGACTTCCAGAAGGCCTTTGACAAGGTGCCACACAGGGGCCTGCTGAGTAAGATAAGAGTGTTAGGGGCAAGGTACTAACATGGATTGAAGCTTGGCTGTCTGGCAGAAAGCAGACGGTGGGGACAAAAGCGTTCTTCTCAGGAGGGAAGCTGATGACCAGTGATGTTCCACAAGGCTCAGTGTTGGGACCACAACTTTTCACTTTATGCATTAATAATCTAGATGATTGAACTGAGGGCATACTAGCTATGTTTGCAGATGATACAAAGATAGGCAGTGGGACAGGTAGTACTGAGGAGGTGGGGAAGCTGCAGGAGGATTTAAACACGTTTAGAGAGTGGACAAAGAAGAGACAGATGGAATACAACTAGGAAAGTGGGAGATCATATACTTTGTTAGGAAGAATAGAGGCAGAGCCTATTTTCTAAAATGGGAGAAAATTCAGAACTTGCAGGTAGTTAGGAATGCAAATACAACGCTGGCATTTATTTCATGGAGACTAGAATGCAAAAGCAGGGGTGTACTTCTGAGGCTTTAGAAGGCTCTGGTCAGACTATATTTAGAACAGTGTGTGTAATTTTGGACCCCATATCTCAGGAAGGATGCATTGGCCTGGAGCGTATTCAGAGGAGAATGATCCCTAGATTACCATATGAGGAACACATGAGGACTATGTATCTATACTTAATGGAGTTTAGTAGGGTGAGGGGGGATCTAACTGAAACTTTGGTGAATCTTTGGAATTCATTGCCACTGAAGGCTGTAGAGACCAGGTTGTTGAGTATATTTACGACTGAGATAGATAGGTTCTTGATTGTTAAGGCAATCAAAGGTGCAGGGAGTAGGCAAGAGAATGGGGTTGAGAAACCTGTCAACCAAGACTGAATGGCATAGCAGACTCAATGGGCCAAATGGTCTAATTTCTGTTCTTGTATCTTATGATCTCTGTTATAGCTAACAGTTTGACTAAATTCACCTGTGTGATATAGGGCATAAAGGTGCCAATTTTGCCTCATTTTTTAATATGGTTTCAGTTTTCAATGAGGTACTTAAATATGAAAGTGCACTTTAAGTAGGTACGGTTTATTACATTGTAATTTTAATATATTTTAAATTTCATTTTATCCTTTTAAAGTCATATCCACTACTTCCTTGTTACCTGCTGAGTTATTTGTCTACTTTCATTACTTACTGGTTGTGAACATATTTTCATGTTTCCATCTGGACTGTTAAGTCTTTTTTGCTGTAAATTATGCTATACCCTGGCATTTGGCTTTGAAGTGTTTTTTGAATAAAATATTATCATGAGTTTTCTACATGACCTCCTTCAGTGGAAGAAAGCAAATAAGAATCAAACTTTTAGATTTTTCATTGATCTACACTGAGCACAAACATAAAACTACTTCAATAAAGGATACAATTTTGCAAATGAACAACTGAGATTCTGTCAGAAGCCATGAAGTCCAGAGCAGCCCACTTCCTAATATTGCAGCTGAGCTTCAGCTGGAACTGCACAACTTCAGGGGCTCCTTCTACAATCAATTTTCAAATTTAAACTACAAATGACTACCCAAAACACAACCTGAAAAACTGTGCTACTGACTTGATACTGAACAATCTCTCCATCCTTCAAACAAATGCAGCAAGTGAATGAACAGTCAGTAAAACCACATTATTTGGCAACTATGCGTGTCCCGACTCTATCTACATTTAATTGCGGCATAGATATTTTATGAACTGGCTCAACTGCCTAAAAATGATTCCCAGTCAGTTGCGTAGCTCTACATTAAACTAAATCCTATACTCTGCAATATTTAAGGCAAATATGCAGATATTTTCAGAAACGTCCGCCCTCAAGAAACACAGCCCAAGAGTTGAGGAGATAGAGCCCTTTAGAACGGAGATGAGGAGAAACTTCTTTAGCCAGAGAGTGGTGAATCTGTGGAATTCATTGCCACAGCAGGCTCTGGAGGCCAAGTCATTGAATATATTTAAGGGGATCAAAGGTGACAGGGAGAAAATGGGGTTGAAAAACCTAGCAGACGTGATCAAATGCAGAGCAGACTCGATGGGCTGAATGGCCTAATTTCTGCTCTGATCATCTTGTTATACTTGCTGGAAATTATCTTCAGCTCAAAGAGGTGTGCATAGAATAAGAAAATTGGGAAGATGAAAACATGGCTGAAAATGTGTTGCTGGAAAAGCGCAGCAGGTCAAGCAGCATCCAAGGAGCATGAGAATCGACGTTTCGGGCATGAGCCCTTCTTCAGGAAGATGAAAACATAACTGGTAGGGGAAAGAGAGCTTCCATTTCATGGGACATCGGCACTAATACTAAGACCATTGTAACAGGCTCTACTTTAACCAGTCTGGGATTGAGGTTCTCAAATACAAACATACAAATTAGGTGGCGTTGGTCACTGAACCCATAAGCCTGCGCTGCATTCAATAAGATCAGCCTGGAAAGGATAAACATGCAATCATAAACTTTCAACTGATAAGTGCAGGGATGAAGAGAAGGACTCAGTTGGAAAACTTAGTATAAATAGCCAGAAAATGAAAGGAAACAATGTAGCATGCAGTATTGAGATATTTTAAAATAATTAATAAGTTTAAGTTGAGTAAGCAAGTGAGGAATCCAATTATATTCCATTGTGGTTAGTTTCAGAATGGAAGAAAACCATATAGCTCAGGTCTCAAGGAAGGTTTATGGCTTTATCACTGTTTCATGGCTCAAGCTAATGTAAATTTTAGCTACATGTGAGAATTGTTTCAGGGTAAAACACTGATTTTTTTTTAAAAAAGGTATGGCTATGTTTTAAAATGGATATTTGTAACAAAATATCTAAACAGGCCGATGGATATATGTGTATACGAATATATCAATTACTTTGAAACGAAGTTCTGTCGTGAGTTTCAGTTATACTTGCTTTGGCCTTCTTAGGATGTATCAGCTGAGATATTAGATGTGACTGTTAATCGCCTGTTAATGCTTACATTGTATATTCTAAACTGACACATAACCCAAAACCAAAGGGGCCACGTATCTTGGTAAAGATTTATGAAATTGACAAGCTAAGTTGTCATAAAAGAGCTGATTTTACAAAGTGTCATTTTAAAGAATGAATCAAAAAAAAAGTGGTATCACTAATATGAACATTACTTTTAAAACAAAAAGCAGAAATGGTGCCTTTTGCTTAGACAATCCAAGATTTAGCATAAACTATTCACGTTCAAATAAGCCAATTAGAGCAGAAAATGTCTCTAACTATGCATGCAGCAGCAACTAGCAGAGCATAATAAGGATTCGTTTTTAATAAGTTGATTCATAATAAGGAAGACAGAGAACATGAGGTGAGCTTCAGTCAGCAAAATGAAAGAGCAGATCTGTGTCCAAACCAATCAGCGTCGCAAACTGACATTCTCAAGTGGATAGACTAAAAACCATTGATTCCAATAAATTTTATTTCTTTAGTATTTGTTCTGATAAATGTAATATTTTTTCTAAAACTTGTGGAAAGGTGTTTGTACTTAGAATGAGCATAAAACTAAACAAGACTAGTAGAATTTAAGACTGCGTTTGAAAGAGCCAATCTCTAATTGTAATTAACTTGGGCTCTACAATTAAGGTAAAGGGCACTCCAAAATCTTACAAGAATAACAAATCAGAAGTTGCTCTTTATGCACTTCACAGAGTCATAGAGTTGTACAACATGAAAACAGACCCTTCGGTCCGACCTGTCCATGCCGACCAGATATCCCAAACCAATCTATTCCCACCTGCCAGCACCTGGCCCATATCCCTCCAAACCCTTCCTATTCATATACCCATTGAAATGCCTCTTAAATGTTGCAATTGTACCAGCCTCCACCACTTCCTCTGGCAGCTCATTCCATACACATACCACCCTCTGCGTGAAAATGTTGCCTCTTGGGTTTCTCTTACATCTTCCCCGTCCCACCCTAAACTTATGCCCTCTATTTCTGGACTCCCCCACCCCAGGGAAAAGACTTTGTCTATTTATCCTATCCATGCCCCTCATCATTTTGTAAACCTCTATAAGGTCACCCCTCAGCCTCCAACGCTCCAGGGAAAACAGCCCCAGCCTGTTCAGCCTCTCCCTGTAGCTTAGATTCTACAACTCTTGGCAACATCCTTGTAAATCTTTTCTGAACCCTTTCAAGTTTCACAACATCTTTCTGATAGGATGGAGACCAGAACTGCACGCAATATTCTAACAGTGGCCAAACCAAAGTCCTGTACAGCTACAACATGACCTCCCAACTCTTGTACTCAATACTCTGACCAATAAACGAAAGCATACCAAATGCCTTCTTCACTATCCTATCTACCTGCAACTCCACTTTCAAGGAGCTATGAACCTGCACTCCAAGGTCTCTTTGTTCAGCAACACTGTCTAGAACCTTACCATTAAGTGTATAAGTCCTGCTAAGACTTGCTTTCCCAAAATGCAGTACCTCACATTTATCTGAATTAAACTCCATCTGCCACTTCTCAGCCCATTGGCCCATCTGGTCAAGATCCTGTTGTAATCTGAGGTAACCCTCTTCGCTGTCTACTACACCTCCAATTTTGATGTCATCTGCAAACTTACTAACTGCTCACATCCAAATCATTTATGTAAATGACAAAAAGTAGAGGAACCAGCACCGATCCTTGTGGCACTCCACTGGTCACAGGCCTCCAGTCTGAAAAACAACCCTCCACCCACCCTCTGTCTTCTACCTTTGAGCCAGTTCTGTATCCAAATGGCTAGTTCTCCCTGTATTCAATGAGACCTAACTTTGCTAATCAGGCTCCCATGGGGAACCTTGTCAAACACCTTACTGAAGTCCACATAGATCACATCTACTGCTCTGCCCTCATCAATCCTCTTTGTTACTTCCTCAAAAAACTCAATCAAGCCTTTAAGACATGATTTCCCATGCACAAAGCCACGCTGGCTATCCCTAATCAGTCCTTGCCTTTCCAAATACATGTACATCCTGTCCCTTAGGATTCCCTCCAACAACTTGCCCACCACCGGAGTCAGGCTCACTGGTCTATAGTTCCCTGGCTTGTCCTTACCACCTTTCTTAAATAGTGGCACCACATTAGCTAACCTCCAGTCTTCTCAGGGTAATGCCAGATTAAAACTGAAACAAAGCTTAGTAGTAAACTGTCAATCAATAACTGGTGCAACTTTCATGATAGTGGTCACTACCAAAATCTACTTGCCAACCAATCATTACTCTCCTCTTGTACTATACAAATGTTAGTTATCCCTTTAAATTCAGATTTTTGCGTACCATCCTTACAAATGCAAGCCAATAAATTTTTCAAATGTTTGTCTTTTTCAGCCATTAAGTTCTGTATTACCAAAACAACTAAAAGATGAAAAATGGAAATCAGGGAATTATAGAGCAGTTAATTTCACATTTCTGGTTGCCAATTTGCTCCAGTTTATAATTAAAAATTGGGCAAGTGAACTCCATGAGAATTCTCAGTTGATTAGTGTCTGCTAACATGGATTTGAGAAAGGCAGGTCAGACATAACAAATCTGATTGCATTTATTGAAATGGCGATTAAAGCAGTAGATAGGAGAATGCTGATCTCTTCACATTGCCATAAAAAACAGTTAGTTAAAACTGAAAGCAATGACCCAATTGGGAAACTGGCCGAGCAGAAGACAGAAATAGAGATAAGTGCAAGGGTATGTGTAGGGCCAACTATTCACCATAACTCTTAAATAACGGGACAGAAGTTCACATATTCAAATTGTCATAAACAATTGCAGAAATTATTAATAAGAATAATGGGAGTTCTGGCCTTTATATCTAAAGGGTTAAAGAACAAGGAAATACAAGTTCTACTTCAGCTATACGAAATCCTAGCTAAGCCACAACGAGAGTACTGAGAGCACCTTTGGACAACATCCTTAAGTATAAAGAGATGTTGGAGGGTGCGTAGCAATACACAGTATCGAAAAAGAAATCTTTTCTGCTGAGTGGCAAGTCAAGGACAAGGATGCATATATTAAATATTAGTCTAAATATTGTTGATGTCAATTGCAAAAAATGTGTACAGTACACACTATATTTTGGAATTGGATTTCAAAAATAGAGGCAGGTGGTTATGGGTCAGTTCAGTGAAGGTTTAGTTTTAAAATATCAGAAAGTCAATTCAGAACAATCTCCTAAATACACTAATTCCAAAGAAAGCACGTGACTGCAAGAAGTGTCCAGGAGAACTTGAGGCAAATAAAACACCAGTACTGTTTGGTTTATGACAAAGAGTATACTCAAAAGTAATTAGTGTAATTTTGAGTTGAGAACCAAAGTCTCAAAACTTTAGTTTAGAAGATGCTAAGTTCTGTTCAGAAGGTAGAACAGTTTCTCAAGTCAGTTCAGCAAAACTGGTCGCCTCATCAGAAGTGGCTTCTAGCCTGCGGAACTTCCAAGCCAGAGCATTTAGTTAAACATAGGTTAAGTTTTCAGAACTTTACGCTGTCAAAAATTATATGCCATCAGAATTGAGAGATGTTCCTGCCAGCAAACTCTGAAAAGGATCTTTTTTTAAAAAAAAACAAGACAATGCTCCAAGAAAAAGAATTTGGGAAACGTCAGTTATGCAAAGATTTAAAAAGCTGAGACAGAGGTGATATTTCTCTGGAATTGAACCCCTGTAATGAGTAGCATTGGGGAACAGGTAGAAACTTGATTTTTGTTTCAAATTATATTTTTACCTTTTTAGCTGTCTTCTACACAGCATTTTTTTTTCCTCACCTATTTTGTAAAACTTACAGCCTGTTGTGAAAGAATATCCGCAGCCTCGTGTGTGAATGTGCTTCAGTGATGAACCACCATGTTATCCAACTGCAAAAAATTAAACTAAGTTTCATTCCAGGATCTGACTTAGCCAGTAGTACCAGCAGCTGGGATCATATCACAATTTAATCCAGTGATGAAGGAATGGAGGTAACTCTCAATTCAAAATGGTATGCAACTTGGAGGACAATATGGTGCTGATCACATGTTATTGCAGTTCTTAGTGATAATGGTAGAGTAATCCAGAATTCCAGGATAATGCTCTGGGGACATCAGTTCTACTCCCATCATGGCAGCTGATGAAATCCAAATTCAGTTAATAAATCTGGAATATAAATCTAAAACTCAGTGATGGCGTTGATGTCAACCATCATTGATGGTAATTTTCTTGTAGTTTTTTTCTATTCAGGGGGATGAGGGAGAATTCCCTTCAAGAAGGGGGTGGTCTTGAATGCATGCACAGAAGTCCTCCTGGTTCACTGCCATCCTTTACGGAAGGAAAGCCACGACTCTAACCTGGTTTGGCCTTCATGTAATTCCAGTCTCACTGCGATATTACTGACATTTAACTGCCTTCTAAGAATACCTAGCATGCCAATCAATTCAAGGGTAATTTCATTCAGGAGATGGAGAACAGATGCAGGCCATGTTGGCAATGTCCACATCCTATAAAAGAATAAAGAAAAGAACTGCACTACATTAAAATCAGAAAGTGAATAGTAGTCAGTAATGAAAAAAGCTAACACAAACCAATTCATTCTTGCTGCTTAAGGTTTGCGATGCTATTGGTTACAATACAGTATTGACCAAACGATCACTGGAAATATTGGACTGGAACCCTTTGGACTGTTGACATAAGCTTTGCAAATTAAGAATGGAATACGTTTTATATCCAACTAACCTTAAATTTAAACATTTGGGGAAAAAAAAAGATAAACTATGAACAAGTTGGCAGAAGTTTTGTTTGGGAAACAGGATGATATACATTTTTTTTGCTTCAGATTGATATAATTAGGATTAGATTTCAGTCATTTTGACATAGTTCCCTCTAATAAAAAACTGCTTCATTGGTAGTGATTTCCTTATCAAAATAGTGTTGCATTCTGTTTACATTTACAGCAATTAATACCATTTCCACCATATATGTTTCTAGTATGCCTGTGCTTGCATTCAGCTTAATGTAGTAGCTCAGCTTTGAAATACAAGCCATAAGATTACAGATTTGAATAGAAATTTATGTAGTGTCTGCTCACACCTCTTAAATACTGCCTGCTAATATCTCTCAATTATGACAAAACACTTCACCAAAATTGATTTGCTTTGGAGTGACTGCCAATATATGGGTAAAAACAGGAATAAAAATAAGTTGCTTGACAAATTCATTTTAAATTTGATTTCCAGTTTTCAATATTAAGACTCCGAACTATGACTAGTAATTTCCCCCAACAATGAGAAAGAAACTTTGAGAAGATTATATGGTCACGCTTATTAAACTACTACTTCTCTCTATGTAAAATTACAAGCATTAATTTCAAGACTTCTCGTTTGGCTGCATTAATTGTGATTTCAAGCTCTGCATTTGAGTGCTTCCTCTCCTCTTCCAATTACTGGTAATGGAAATAGGACACGAAAGCTTCCATCTTGATGCTTACAGTTTGTGATATTAGTGGATATAGTGCAGTATTTGCAAACACCGTGGAAATACTGGATTTCACTTACCAATTCAGCAGCTTAAATGAGAGATGTTGCACCTTGGTAAGGAAAGCCAGGGCAGGACCCATACACTTAATGGTGGGAGTCTTCTGTTTCGAAGGGTCCAAATCATCTGCACCAACTAGATATCCTAAACTGATCTAAAGTTATAGTGTCATAGAGATATACAACACAGAAACAGACCCTTCGGTCCAACCCGTCCATGCCAACCAGATGATATCTCAACCTAATCTAGTCCCACCAGCCAGCACCTGGCCCACATCCCTATAGATCCATCTAGATGCCTTTTAAATGTTGCAATTGGATTATCCCCCCCCCCCCCCCCCCACCACTCCCTCTGGCAGCTCATTCCATATACCCTCTGTGTGAAAAAGTTGTCCCTTAGGTCTCTTTTACATCTTTCCCCTCTCACCGAAAACCTATGCCCTCTAGTCCCGCCCGAGGGAAAAGACTTTGTCTATTTACCCTATCCATGCCCCTCATGATTTTGTAAACCTCTATAAGGTCACCCCTCAGCCTCCAACGCTCCAGGGATAGTCCCATTTGCCTGCATTTGGCCCATATCCCTCCAAACCCTTCCTGTTAATGTATCCATCCAGATGCATTTTAAATCTTGTAATTGTACCAGCTTCCATTTCATCTGGTTGCTCATTCCATACATGCACCACCTTCTGCATGAAAAAGTTGCACCTCAGATCCCTTTCAAATCTTGTCAAACAAAGAGAACCAGGGGTGCAGGCTCACAGTTCCTTAAAAACAGAGTCACAGATCAACAGGGTGACTTTTGGCATGTTTGCCTTCATTGGTCCGTGCAGTGAGTATAAAAGAGTTGAGATGACATGTTGCAGCTGTACAGGACATTGGTGAGGCCACTTTTAGAATACTACTTTCAATTCTGATTCACTGCTATTGGAATATGTTGTTAAATTTGAACGGGTTCAAAAAAGGCTTACTAGGATGTTTGTGGGATAGAGGATTTGAGCTATAGAGAGAGACTGAATAGGCTAGGATATTTTCCCCTGAAGGGTCAGAGGCTGAGGGGTGACCTTATAGGGGCTTTAAAAAAATCATGAGGGATAAGGTAAGAGACGAAAGATTTGAAAGGAATCTGAAGTGTAACCTTTTCATGCAGAAGGTGCTGCATATATGCAACGAGCTGCAGAAGAAGTGGAGGCTGGTACAATGACAAGATTTAAAATACATCCAGATGGATACATGAACAGGAAGAATTTGGATGGATGTGGGCCAAATGCAGGTAAATGGGACGAGATCAGTTTAGGATATCTAGCTGGTGTGGACAATTTAGACGAAAGGGTCCGTTTCTGTGCTGTTTAACTTTATGACTCAATCATATCACACAAGGCTGCCTCCTCAATTTAGAATATACAGAAAGATACAATTAAGGCACAGAAGTAGGGCATTCAGCCTTTCATGCCGGTTTCACAATTCGTAAAATCATAGCTGATCAGGCTGTAACCTCAAATCGTCAGTCCTGTCCACCCCAATGATGTTTCATGCCCTTGCTTAACAAGTATCCATCCATAACAAACAAACCAGAAATTTGTAGAGAAGCTTGATCTTGAGTCCTGAAGCTAAGGTACCTAAGCAGAAGACAAAGTGCTGCTCCTCCAGCTTGCATGATGTACCTCACAGCCTTCCACACTCAACATCAAATTTAACCATTTCAGAGCAGGAACACCTCCTTCTCACATCTATTACCAACACCCCACAACCTGATGCCCTGTCATAAAATGGTTTGCTTTCAGCACAGCTAAGCTATTTTCAACTACTCAAGATGCCCACTATCACCTATCTTATCTTTGCTTCTTTCCTGGGTTACCATCAATAATCCCTTTGTATGCCTCCCTCTTTCACTTGCTTCATCTCCACTTATCCTTTTGCCCTATTCCCACTTCCTATCATCAGAATAATAACCACCTTTTGCAAGCTTTCAGTTCTAAAGAAAGGTCACTTAACCGGAAACATAAACTCTGCTTTCTCTCCATAGATGCAGCCAAACCTGCTAAGTTTCCCTAGCAATTTCGGTTTTTGTTTGTTTCAGATTTCTGGGCATCTGCAGTTCTTTTGTTTTACTGAAGTATCTATCCATCTCGGTCTTAGAAATGTTCAAACATTCTCTGCAATAAAAGAAAGAACAGCTAATGCTGGAAATCTAAAACAAAAATAGAAAAACAAGAATAAGCCAGCATGGATTTAAAGTGGTGTGCAAACAAAGAAAAGGAGAAAAATTTAGTCTCACAGTGAGTTGTTAGGGTATGGAATTCCTGGAAATGTGGTGGAGGCAGGTTCAACAGAGGAATTCAAGAGGGCATTGGATTTTCTTTTAGATAGTAGTAGGGGTATGAAGAAAGGCAGGTAATATACAAAGTGCCAACACAATGTGCCAAATGGTGGCCCCCTTCACTGTAATAATTGTTATTAAGGCAACTTGCTCAGTACAAGTATTAGTCTAGTAAATGCCTGAACTGCTTCCAACTCAATAACAGCCTTCTGCCAGTAGTGACCAGTACCATACACATTACTTCCAGCCCACCTAAAGTTTTTGTAAACAAGTCAACACCAAATTAACTTAAGACAGAAAAATTGCAATAAGTCACAGAGATGGGCTTACTTGGAAGATCAGTTCACACAAATAATACAATGTAGAGGAAACAACACCTCTCCCAGAAACTGTTAAAAATAAAGCAAAAATCTGACCCCAGAATAAAATAGTGACATTGCATTCATTCACGTCCACAAGTGGTTTGATAAAAATACTACAAACATGCGACCTCAAATGCTAGTTCACAGCCTTCTTAAAAAGGGGAATGCCTCAAACAGAAAAAAGACACGCAAGTTTAACTAAGTCGTTGAGGAATGTGACTATTTTAAAATTTGATATTTTTTAAGTCCTTCAAAAATATAAACAGTCAGGAAGGAAACAAAGACAGTTGGAGAGCATGTTTTGGGATATTCTGAAAAATCCTTTTTTTTAAACTTTCTGTTTTCACAAATGCTTAAAAATGTGTAAGTGGTCATTTTTCTCACAATGTTTCTTAATGCTATTTGAATAGTAGCTATAATCTTAACTTACTTATGTTGCTAAAGAGGTAAAAACAATGACTGCAGATGCTGGAAACCAGATTCTGGATTAGCGGTGCTGGAAGAGCACAGCAGTTCAGGCAGCATCCAAGTAGCTTCGTAATCGACGTTTCAGGCAAAAGCCCTTCCTCTGCTGCTTAGTAAAATTAACTAGCAACTAACCAACTACAAGAAATCTGCATAAAAGTTATACTAGCATAAACATGACTCAAGTACAGTTAAAAAACAGGAATCAGGAAATGCTAAATGTGTTAGACAAACATCTAATTTTATTCCTTTACCTTAATATGAAGGAAAACCTTATTGTACTTACCGTCATTTCTTCAGTGTCGAAGCCAAAAACATTCCACTGTTTCACTGTAAGCAAGTCAAGTTCATCATTGTCATCATCATCATCATCAAAAAACTGAAGCGTGACTGTTCCTTCATCCTTCTCAACTCCAGCATTTTGGTCTCTTGGATCTCCATCTTCACTAGCTTCTTGGTTTTTATCATACACACTTCCCTCAACAGCTTTTTCATCTTCAGTTTTCTCACTGGTCTCCATTTGGGAAGAGGGTTTGTGCTCCCCAAACCGAGTCTTAAAATCTTCCAATTCCTCATCAGTATCTGAAGCATCTTCCAGCAAACTTCCAGCCACATTATCGGTACTTTGTGCTACAACTCCTGCGCAAGGTACCTGGTTCCCTTTTAGTGCTTTTTGAAGAAATCTAATTCGAGGAGCTAACGCAAGGCCTAGGGAGCTGCAATGAAAATAGATTTTACGTTTTTAAACAATTTACATAGAAATACATAAAATATATAGCACATACAGGGGTGGCACGGTGGTTCAGTGGTTAGCATTACTGCCTCATGGCGCCAGGGACCTGGGTTTGATTCCAACCTCGGGCGACTGTCTGTGTGGAGTTTGCACATTCTCCCCATGTTTGCACGGGTTTCCTCCCAGAATCCAAAGATGTGCGTGTCAGGTGAACTGGCCATGCTAAGTTGCCCATAGTGTTAGATGCATTAGTCAGGGGTAAATGTAGGGGAATAGGTCTGGGTGGGTTACTCTTCAGAGGATCGGTGTGGACTTGTTGGGCCAAAAGGGCCTGTTTCCACACTGTAGGGAATCTAACCTATATACAATGCACCCAGACAAATCCATCCATACCGGCATTTATACTCCACTCTAGCTTCTTCCTTCATTAAAATGTATCAGGATAATACTCTATTCTTTCTTTCTCATGGACTTATCCAACCACCTTTTAAATGAATTTATATTATTTACTTCAGCCACATTCTTCAGCGACAACTTCAACATTCTCAACTTTCTTTGGGTAAAGGCATTTCATCCTAACTTTCCATTTGGTTTCTTGGAGGCTATCCTACATCCACAGCCTTTATGATGATATTTGTCCTCCCAAACCAAAAAATACACTTTCTGTCTGTTGTTTATTTTTGTCTGTTTCTCAATTTTGAAGACCTTGATCAGGTTTTCTCTCAGCCTTCTTGTTTCTGTCAAACAGTGCACCTGACTATTTGTCCTTTCCTGGATCGGTATAAACTTATTATGTAGTCGCATTCCAGCTAATCTTTTTTGCAACTTCTTCTATGTTTCTATACCCCTTTCCCAATGGAAATCAGAACTGCACAGTACTTAAAGCATGTGAACAAAATATCAAATGTATAAGTAATTCAACAAAACTTAGAGTTGTATAAAATAAAAATATCCATCACATCCATCAACTCTACATCTTTGCAAATACCCGCTTCTAGCCTTTCAGTTCCTCAGCATAAAATTCTCGTCCGACGCTCCAGTACAGTATTGAAGACACACGTGGGAGCTGTTTTCAGATGAGACATTCAACCAAGACCTGTCTCATTTACTTGTAAGAGACCTAGAAATGCTACCTGACTGGTCAAATATATTCACAATCTTTGTTCCTTCAATTTACTTTGAAATTAGACTTCAAATACTCCGCTGTTCAGAATGTTGAGGTTGCAACTTCTTTCCATTTTTCCCAAAATGTAGGTCAGGTAAATGTTTAGCTAACATTTATCCACTCAGAACTAAACAATAACTATAACATTTCCGAGGATATCATAAACAAGGAAGAACAATAGAATTTACAGTCGGCTTAATACACTATAATCAATGTATCAATCTGAACAAATGGATTACTTATTCCCTGTAGCATATTCTCACAGGATTTGTAAACGTTACACATTTTATCAAAAGTACTGAATTTTAAGTATACAAAATGTTTTATAGCAACATCAATTCTTTAACTTTCCACTACCAATTTGCTTTACTATATGAACTATCACCTAGCTGATGTCTTCATAACCTCAAATCATTTACATTGCCTGGTGCCCAATTTTCCTAGGTTTGAACTTGCAGCTAAAGTCTCGCTATTGAGAGATACATAAGATAATTATGGCTATGCCAGCAAAAATGAATGCTATCAATTTACCAATCTTCTACCATTCAATTCTCCTCACAAACATCAGAACCTAAAATGGCAGGGAAGCAAATTCAACAATAAATAACTACATGGATAAATAAATACATTCTCTCAGCAAAGTAAACCGAAAGAAAATGTTGTAAATACTATTCATGCATTCTACATTGATAGTGTCATGTAAGCATACTGCTACTTCAATTTTTTCTGCTGGTAAAACGGGAAAGAGGAATAACTAATTTCTGTTTTTCAAAATGGCCTAAGTCACATACTGGTGTACCAAGTGCAGATATAACAATCAGTTATATGAGTTACAGATCAAACAAAAGAATAATAGCTTTCTGATGATACCAAATATGGAATCCTAGCAAACAACAAAGAATTGGGCAGTTGGTAAGATTCTTGGTAGTGTGGATGAGCAGACAGATCTCAGTGTCCATGTGTGTAGATCATTGCAAGTTGCCACCCAGGTTGATAGGGTTTTTAAGGTGCTTGGTGTGTCAGCTTTTATTGGTAGAGGCATTGAGTTTCAGGGCCATGGAGGTCATGTTGCAGCTGTACAAAACTATAGTGCAGCCGCACTTGGAGTATTCTGTACAGTTTGGGTCAGCGCATTATAGGAAGGATGAAGAAGCATTGTAAAGGGTGCAGAGGAGATTTACCAGGATGTTGTCTGGTATGGAGGGAAGGTCTTATGTAAGAAGGCTGAGAGACTTGAGGCTGTTTTCATTAGAGAGAGGGAAAAGATTGAGGAGTGACTTAATAAAAGCATACAAGATGATCAGAGGATTAGATAGTGTGGACAGTGAGAGCCTTTTTCCTCAGAAGGGGATGGATAGCATGAGGACACATAGCTTTAAATTGAAGGGTGATAGATACAGGATAGATGTCAGACGTAGGTTCTTTGCTCAGAGAGTAGTAAGGATGTGGAACACTCAGCCTGCAACTGAAGTAGACTCGCCAACTTTATGGGCATTTACAAACAATACTGACAATAGTGGAATAGTGTAGGTTAGATGGGCTTCAGATTGGTTTCACTGGTCAGTGCAACATGGAGGGCCGAAGGGCCTGTCCTGCGCTGTAATGTTTTATGTTCTAAGAATGTATAAAATACACAGATGCATGAATGTGTAAGTGGAGTGAAACAGGAGACAACAAAAGAAAATATACCCAACATAATATTACAATTGCAGTAATGGAACAGAAAGACCTAGGTGGAAAAGGACACATAAAAAGAAAATGTAGTTCTGGAATTTCATGCATCAGTGTATTTAGCATATAAGCAAAGCTGTCTTGTTAAATTTCTACAAGACATCGATTCAGCCACAAATGTCCTAGACATTCAAATAGGGAAGGATGTCAGTGCTGTGGAAATGATAATGGAGATTCACTACAATTTATAAAGGAAAAAGAAATTATACAGAAAGTCACTTTATGATTAAAGTGGGTTAAGTAAGAAGGTTTCAAGATTGTGAAAAAGTTTGTAAATTTAAATAAAATATTATTTCTGCTGGTTGGTAAATTGGTAATGGGGACACAGACTGAAGATTAACATCACAGGGAGGGTTGGGAGATTGTGATTGCTAGGATCAAAATATATTTTTCCATGACCATTCCTATTACTACAACCTCTTTCTAAACTTTCTGACACAAAAAGCACAATCATAAACTGCAAGGCCTTACCTCTCATCCTACCCACTCACCAAAATCATGACAACTGGTTCCCACAACATAAACCATTCCTCTATAGTGTACACCTAATTCATTCACTGGAATGATAGATGTCTGTTAAAAACATAACTTATTTTTAACCAACAGAAAGCTTCAGATTTATTACAAAAGTAGCAGGCCATAGAGGAAGATGAAGGAGGAAAATAGGTAAAAATAGTTTCAAAATACTGCTACACTAAAATGGAAGCACAAATCATACTAACTAATAAAGATTCAACCTCAATCTTGTACAAAAAAAAAACATTAAGCTGTACAAGATCAATCTGCAAGTGAAATTTAAATTTCTGCAGAAGAAACACTTAACCCTAACTGTGTTCACCTCTAGGTGACATTCAATATGTGGTGTTGTCATTTGTAGCTGAATTTGGTCACATTTTGTTCCAGATAATGATACAGGCCACTTTTTGCCTATCTGCAACACAAGACAAACTCAAAGTATCACTTACAATGCATATTCCTTCAGTGGCATTGAGAAAACATCAAAGACATCTTTGTTCTTCATAAGGTAAACTGAACGGATATAGGACACATAGCACTGCAATAAAGCAAATATTTCAGACTTTATAAACAAATTACAAAATAACAACATAATTAGAACAACTAAGACTTCAATAGACTTAAAAGGATGATTTAGGAATTAAAAATAAAAACCGAAGTCCCTTTGACAAACAGAATTATGGGAAAACCCCTTAATACAAAGCTTCTCATTCCTTCCCTCCTACGTTAAAGACCAGGTGTGAAAAGGATGGAAAGTTCTGGGCTCAGAACATCATCATGACAACACTACAACAAGGCCCACAACATCCATCAACCCACCTTTCAAGCATACTTTTGTCAAAGATATGGTATGAGATATGGTATGAGCATGCTGCAGTGGCCACAAACACTAAGGCTCGATGTCTTCTGGATAGTTTTTGTCCCCCCTTGATCATAAGCTTACGAAAATTAGGCTGATGACAAAATGACACAGTTTTAAGCTAATGAAGCAACTTTGTGTGTTGTTCAAGGACACAACAAATCCGATTATCAAAGAGTAAGCTAATTATTAGTATAATTCCAATGACACGAGAGAGAGCGTGAAAGAGAGAAAGTGAGTGAAAAAGAGAAAAAAAAACTGGCAATTGACTGTATCCCTTAATGTGTTTACACAGACGAATGAAAAGTGTTAACAGTATACTTATAGTTGAAATGATCAGAAATCAAAAGACTCACTCGTTGTGCTCGTTCTTTCAGCTCTAGCTCTTGGGCTAAAAAAGCTTCCAGCTTCGCCTGAACATTTATTAATTTTCGTGGATTTATTCTGTTGAAAATGATTAAATAAATTATTTTTTAATTTGCTAACAACCCACTAAATCTTCAACAAAAATATTAGATGCCTATAAACTTAGCAGATGCAAAATCAATAGAGTCAAAGAGAAGATTCCAATTAAATTTTGAATTTTGCAATTAGTATAAGGACTGACAATAACAGCAGCAATTTAGAAGATCTGGGCACAAAATATATATTTTGGTCAGTTTTAGCACTAAGTATGTGCTGCTTCACTGAAAATGAAAAATCTCAATTTTCAGCATGTTGAGATGAAACACAAAAGGAGAATAGATTTAGAGAGGAGAAGAAAGACCATTTTCTTTCAAGGTTATCCTGATCCTTCACCCTGGATAACATACATCTATTTTCATTGTTCAATTATCCACAAGCACATGATAATAAATGTATGATCTATGATGTCAGCACAGGGTAAAGAGCTAAAGATTAAGGAATGCAATTTGAGAGATTAATGGAATGGCAATGTTTTAGGGAGGGAATTTCACAACTCAAGGTATGGACAGCCAGAGGTACAAAGTTGTAAGTGGCCAGAATTAAAGAACAGAGATCTCAGACGTTTGTTGAGCAAGGGCAAAGAGGAATAAGGTTATGGAGTTCTTTTAAACACAAGGATTGAGAATCCACTGTTGGATCAAAAGCCAATGAACAAAGGGATGCTGGGGCAACAAGACTTGGCAACTGTTACATAATGGGTAACAAAGCATTGGATAAATTTTAGCTTATGGAAGAACACTGGAAAATTTGGAACAGAAAGATAACTGAAGCACAAAACCCAACCGGGGCAGAGATGCATACAAGGAGAAGTAGCTGACCTTTATGAAAGAGGAGATAATGTGTTTGATTTTCAGTTCGGTGTAAAATGGGAGGGGCTCAGTTTGGATCAATCACACATCTGCATAAATTACATAATCAGCAAATTTAATAGCAAAATAAACAAATAATATTGTATAACTCAAAGTGATCTCATCACATCAATTGATCAAGACCAAATATTTATAAGCTATCGCTCCAGCAGATTTTATACCTAAAAAGTTTGGAAAATCTCTAATCTAAGAGGGCTCCTGCCAAAGGAAACAATAGGAAATTTGACAAACATCTCAAATGGTGTGCAACTAGACTGTACTGCCTTATTTTAGGAATATCTCTCTGCACTCTCCACCTGCTAAAATCTTTTGTATCAATCAAACTGAAACAATCAGACTCAAGGAACCTCTCAGCTCAGCACCATCTCATGAAATCTGCTTCAGCGTGGTGAAACAACTACAGAAAACCTAAGTAATGCTTCAGATTTGGAAAGAAACAAATGAGTACTACCAAGACTACATGAATTTAAACTTGGAGGTAATTTTAAACTGCATATTTTATTTAGCATTCCATGTGTGAATCCATAACAATGAGGATGATGAATTCCAAACTTATTTCAGATTTCCGTTTGAATGATAATGCAGCTTTTGTGACCCCACTTGGAAGATGCTATATTCACAATAGCATACTTATCAACATCTCGAGCCTTTTTCTTACAAAACAAATTGCTTCCTCGCCATGTGCAAACATCAATCTCTAAAATTTAAAAATAAATCCCAAAACCAGAATTATCAAAACTACGTCAGCAAACATCCATTTTTGAAACATTTCAAAGAAAGATCAATTTAACACCATTTTAGGTGGTGCAAATATTTATATATCATCTTATAATAGCCAAGTAGAATCACAGCCACAGTTTAGTTCTTGACCTTAATAAACTAAAAAAAATTACTTTATTTTATTGACGGGGATTTTTTTCTCCTCCAGCTGTTTCACCATGGCTTTCTCTTCAGATGGAAGTAATACTAACAATGCTTCACCACCTTCCTTGTACCTAAAATATTAAGCAGACATTGTGTTCAAATAATAATCTATACTTAGACTCACATCAACTGAATATCATAAACCAAAACAGCAACAATTAAAAAAAGTTTATCCTCTCCATCTCCCTTCTTACAAGTTAAAAAATGTGTTTATTTATAATGCACCTTATCAGGTCCAAGACACTCAAAGAACTTTACAAAAATAACATTTCTACTATTATCTGCTCTTCAATTTAATCAGCAGCCCATTAAATAATTAAAACCAAAGGCAAAGAACACAGCTAAATGGCATAAATTATTTTTGACATTAGTCTTACTACAAAACTGCAAATATTTCCAATGGGTTGGATCAACTCTGCTCATGCCAAGTTTCATAGAATAATGGCTATTTGGGCATTCCACAGTTTTAAACTAACAGAAGTGCCCACAGTTTAGTCATTTCAGTGGTCTGGGAGATAATATTGCAGTTTAATATAATTCAATTATTCCTCACTGAATCAAAGCTTTAAGACTGACTGAATGATCTGTCTTTAGGATCATGAGTTCATGTAAAAGGTAAACTATTTATTATACAATGCCACTATATTAGAGGTTCAGTGAAGGATAACAGGTAAATGCTAGAATGTCTCAGACTACAAAGAGAAACATTGCAGGCACTCAGTTTTGTCAAATGATCTTAAACACCAACACTTTCAGGTACACAAACAGACAATTACAAAAGTCACAAAGTATATTCAAAGAAAGGCAGACATTTTCACAGAATAAAATTGTGACTGATAATGAAATAAGTATGCAAAAACAAATCACATCTATGATCACAGCAATATCCATCACAGAACAGGAAAATAAAACTCAATTTTATCTGTGAAAAGCAGTTCAAAGAATCCTCTTTATTTGCAAAAAAGAAAACATTGACGTTATTAACCATACCTGTTAGCGGAAATAAAAACTGACAAAATTTCTTCAAATGTTGGCGAGAGAACTTAAGTGAAGCTTTACTGCTAGAGGTTCTAAATACCTGGTAGCTACCTTAATTATTCCTCAACTTCTTTTCAAAATAAGTTACAAACTTAAATCTTGAAATAATTCTCTTTTTTCCCCTAACTGAGGAAAGTATCCACAAATTATTTAACACAATAAAATGAAAATACCGGATTCAAGATCGATCTCCTGCAGTACATTCATGTTACAAATTTAGCTTTCATTCACTAAACCTGATGCAAAATGTATGATTGATCCAAACTGTGTCCAATACTTTGCTGGACCAGTAAAATTCCTGACTTTTGACAAAGGCTATATTTGCATTAATTAATTATACTGGTGCGAAGAAAAACGCAAAACATGTTGGCAAGCAGGTCAACCAAGCTCATGCAGCAGGAGGCTAAAAACATGCTGAATAAAATAGAATTGCTGTCTGATTTATGCTAAGAAACAGCATGCAATTAGGTGGAAACAGTAAATAAAGTATCTGTCAAATCAAGTTTGAAGTGCATTTGTGAAAATGATGAGCTATAAGGGCAAATAATCATTTGGAAACATGAAATGATGAGGTCGTCACAGCAGAGCTCTCTTGGAATAGTGCCCATAGCATCAAAATATTTAGTTATGAAGGACACAGACCAATCTAGAATGAAAATACTTTACTACAAAATAAGGAAGGAGCAAGTATACGTATACGGAAATAAAAGATTGCCAGACAACAAAACTTAGGAATGTGGTGAAAAGCAAAGACACGGGAATTTATTTAAAACATTGAGAACAGGTTGTGGTACACACCAACACATGGCAAATTTAAGTCAGTGCAAACAACAGAGGGTAATAAGCTTTAGAAAGAAGAATGGGAAGAATCAATTGAAGCTTGCAATAAATTATTAAAGGGGATGCAACAACATATTGGAATTGGAGATTTATGTACAGATCTTTGAAGGTGGTGGTACAGATTAAAAAACCTATTAGTACAGATACAGATCTGAGATTTTATAAATAGAGACAGTGTAGAATAGCATGGTAAATCAGCACTGCAGAAAAATCATGACCAACAAAAGGGTTCTAGATGAGGCATTGGTAGACAAGCCATGGATCAGCCATCAGGCAGACAGAAGACGATAATGATGAAGACAAAGAGTACAGAAACCATGAAATTATAATATATCTTTATTAACACACTAGCAGGTCCCAGTTAGAGCATTGTGTCCAATTCTGGGCATCACACTACAGTCGGACTTGAAGGTTTTGGAGAAGAAATCTACTGGAATGATTCTGGGGCTTAAGGATTAAATTTATCAAGACAGACTGCATAAACAGCCCTTTTTGTCTTTGCATGGCAAAGACGACTAAAAGGAAACTAGACAGAGGAGTTTAAAGTTGCAACAGAGTCTGTGGAAAAAAAATAGGACAACTTATTTAGCTATAGTTGGCACAGTGGCTCAGTGGATAGCACTGCTGCCTCACAGTACCACGGACCCAGGTTCAATTCCAGTCTCGGGCGACTGTGTAGAGTTGACACATTCTCCCAGTGTCTGCGTGGGTTTCCTCTGGGTGCTCTGGTTTCTTCCCACAATCTAAAGATGTGCAGATTCAGTGAACTGGCCATGCTAAATTTCCCATAGTGTTCAGGGATGTGTAGATTAAGTGTATTAGTCAGGGGTAAATTAGAGTAATGGGGAATGGGTACTCTTCAGAGGGTCAGTGTGGACTTGTTGGGCTGAAGGGCCCGTTTCCACACTATATGGAGTCAAGAAGTCATCTCTCCCTTTGTTGACAGCATCACTCCACATGAACCAAAGAGCAAACTATGAACTACCACAGCCAAAAGTTACTGGTTGTGATACAAGTTCAATCAACTGAGCTAACCTGATCCCCCCAGAATGGATAAAGAGAAACTGTTTCCAATGGCTGAAAGCTCAACCACCAGGGATCACAGATAGAAGGAAGGGGCAAAAGAACCAGATCAAACATAAGAAGCTACTTTCTTTTGTGAACGTAAGGAGGAACTAGTTTACAAAATATGTGGTTAGAATTTAAAATACACTGCCTGTTTCTAGTGTGGAAAATAGATTCAATATCAACTTTAAAAGCAAACTGAATAAATATTTAATACTCAAAAGGAGATCAGGACAAACAGGATTGTTCTTCAAAAAAAAAGCTAATGCAAAGTTCATGAGTCAAATAATCATCTTCAGAGACATTGTAATCGATAATTGTGGACTGTCATAGAGATGTACAGCAAGGAAACAGACCTTTTGGCCCAACTCGTCCATGCTGACCAGATATCCCAACCAAATCTACTCCCACCTGCCAGCACCTGGCCCATATCCCTTCAAACCCTTCCTACTCATATACCCATCCAAATTCCTTTTAAAATGTTGCAATTGTACTAGCCTCCACCACTTCCTCTGGCAGCTCATTCCATACACGTACCACCCTCTGTTGCCCCTCAAATCTCATCTCTCTCCCCTCTCACCCTAAACCTATGCCCTCGAGTTCTGGACTTCCCCACCCCAGGGAAAAGACTATCTTTTTATCCAATCCATGCCCCTCATGATTTTATAAACCTCTATAAGGTCACCTCTCAGCTGTCGATGCTCCAGGGAAAACAGCCCTAGCCTGTTCAGCCTCTCCCTATAGCTCAAATCCTCCAACCCTGGCAACATTCTTGTAAATCTTTTCTGAACCCTTTCAAGTTTCACAACATCTTTCCAATAAGAAGGAGACCAGAATTGCATACAATATTCCAAAAGTGGCCTAGCCAATGTCCTGTACAGCCACAACTTGACCTCCCAACTCCTATACTCAATACTCTTTCCAATAAAGGAAAGCATACCAAACACCTTCTTCACTATCCTATCTACCTGCAACTCCACTTCAAGGAGCTATGAACCTGCACTCCAAGGTCTCTTTGTTCAGCAACACTCCCTAAGACCTTACCATTAAGTCCTGCTAAGATTTGCTTTCCCAAAATGCAGCACCTTACATTTATCTGCTTTAAACTCCATCTGCCACTTCTCAGCCCAATGGCCCATCTGATCAAGATCCTGTTGTAATCTGAGGTAACATTCTTCGCTGTCCACTACACCTCCAATTTTGGTATCATCTGCAAACTTACTAACTATACCTCTTATGCTCATATTCAAATCATTTATGTAAATGACAAAAAGAAGTGGACTCAGCACCAATCCTTGTTGCACTCCACTGGTCACAGGCCTCCAGTCTGAAAAACAACCCTCCACCACCACCCTCTGTCTTCGACCTTTGAGCCAGTTCTATATCCAAATGGCTAGTTCTCCCTGCATTCTGTGAGATTGAACCTTGCTAACCAGTCTCCCATGGGGAACCTTATTGAACACCTAACTGAAGTCCATATAAATCACATCTACCATTCTGCCCTCATCAATCCTTTCTGTTACTTATTCAAAAGACTCAATCAAGTTTTTGGGACATGATTTCCCATGCACAAAGGCATGTTGACTATCTCTAATCAGTCCTTGCCTTTCCAAATACATGTATATCCTGTTCCTCAGGATTCCCTCCAACTACTTGCCCACCAATGACATTAGGCTCACTAACCAAAGTTCCCTGGCTTGTCCTTACCACCTTTCTTAAACAGTGGCACCACGTTAGCCAACCTCCAGTCTTCCAGCACCTCATCTGAGACTATTGATTATACAAATATTTCACTAAGAGGCCTAGCAATCACTTCCCTAACCTCCCACAGAGTTCTAGGCGACACCTGATCAGGTCCTGGGGATTTTCCCACCTTTATGTGTTTCAAGACACCCAGCATTTCCTCCTCTGTAATATGGATGTTTTTCAAGATTGCACCAACTATTTCCCTACAGTCTATATCTTCCATGTCCTTCTCCACAGTGAATGCTGATACAAATACTCGTTTAGTATCTCCCCCATTTTCTGCGGCTCCACACAAAGACCACCTTGCTGATCTTTGAGGGGCCCTATTCTCTCCCTAGTTACCCCTTTGTCCTTAATGTATTTGTAAAAACCCTTTGGATTTTCCTTAATTCGATTTGCCAAAGCTATCTCATGTCCCTTTTTTGCTCTCCTGATTTTCCTCATAAGTATACTCCTACAGCCATTATACTCTAAGGATTCACTCAACCTATCTTGTCTGCACCTGTCTTAACCAAACCCTCAATTTCTTTAGTCATCCAGCGCTCCCTGTGCCAACCAGCCTTCCGTTTCACTCTAACAGGAATATACTGTTTCTGGACTCTCGTTATTTCATTTCTGAAGGCTTCCCATTTCCAGCCTTCATTGTCAAGCATTTATTCTCACTTGCTATATAAATTAATATTCACATTCATCTCAGGTAAGGTGCATTAGTCAGGGGTAAATGTAGAGTAATAGGGGAATAGGTCTGGGTGGGACACTCTTCAGAGGGTCGGTGTGGACTTGCAAGGCCAAAGGGCCTGTCTCCATACTGTAGGGATTCTATGATTCTATATGCTAATGCATCTTGTCTGCAGATCAAATATGCGACAAAGGATTGATGAGATCAGTTTCTAGGACAAAGCACCTAGATTATCCCACAATCAAGACAAGCACTGCACCACTTCCATTCAATAAATTTTGGGGGAAAGAAAACAGGCTGAACCAAAATTATATCATTTTGAATTGTATTAGATTAGAATAATCTAATATAATATAATCTGATACAAGATTATCAGGAAGCTCTTGTGCTTCCCCATTTCCTTCATCTAGCTCGATAGTGGACAAAACATCTTTTTTACAAAATGTTTTCATTGCTGTTTAACCCAAAACTTATAAGATTTATCTAGTTCCACTTTAGCACTGATCAATGACAATATGCATTTATATACTCCTTTCAATACAGTAAAATATTGGCAAGGCATTTTGTAGTCTGGTGATCAAACAAAATTTAGATAAGCCACATGCAATACTGGAAAAGGTGACTGAAAGCTTATCAAAGAGATAGGGTTTAAAATTTATGGTGGAGAAATAAAGATTGGAGTGCACAAGAAGCCAGAATGTTGTGGTCAGAAATCTCAGATGCTGGTAGGAGTGGAGGAGGTTACAGATTATTTTGGAGAACAGGGGAAATTAGACTAGAAGCATGTCAATTTTAAAATTAAGTAGTTAATTAAGGTGAATTACAACTAGTTCATTTATAATCACAAGAAAATAAAATAGTTTGTACAGTGGTGCACCAAAATTATACAAAAACACCCATCTAGCTCATTAATGTCCTCCAGGGAAGGAAATCTTTTATCCTTACCTGATCTGGCCTACATGCAACTCTGCCATAAGGTAAGAAATGAGAATGCTTAGTGTTGACTGTGGAATGTTCACGTCCAAAAGCAGCAGGATTTGAATTATATTCAGACTTGGGCTGACAACAGCAAGTAACAAGCACCAAGCAATGACCATCTCCATTCAACAAGGAAGAATTTAACCATCAACTGTTGACATTCAAATGCATTGTTATATACAAACAACATCTTGGGAATTACCATTGATCAGAAACATATTTGGATTAGCCATATAAATATTGTGACCAGAACAGCAAGTCAGAAACTTGGAATCCTGCAGCGAGTAACTCATATCCTTACTTCCCAAAGACAGCCTACCATCTACCAGACACAAATCAGGAGTATAACAGAACACTCCTCACTTGCCTGAGTGAGTGCAGCTCTGACAATACTCAAGCAACGTAGCCCTGTCTCAGAGAAAGAGACCTCCTTGACTTGCACCATATTGACAAATATCATACCCACCAACTCTGACATACTGTAGCAGCAGTGCTTACCAACTGAAGATGCACTGCAGCCATTCACCAAAGCACCTGAGACAGCATCTTCCAAATCCATGACCACTAACATCTAGAAGGACGAGAACAGCAGGTACATGGGAACACAATCGCCTACAGGTTCCTGCCAAGCCACTCATCAGCCTGTCTTAGAAATATTTTGCTGTTCCTTCAATGTCATTGGGTCAAAATCTTGGAACTCCCTCCCTGACTGCACTGACACCAAATAGATTGCAGTGATTCAAGAAGGCAGTTCACCATCACCTTCTCAAGGGTAAGGAAGGACAGGTAATAAATGTTAGCCCATCCAGCAATGACCACATCCCACAAATGGAAAAAAATACCCATGTGGTAACTGCTCACTGAAAAGATCTAGGACGCCATTCAGTTCAATAGCAATTAGAAGTCAGCAGCAAATGCTGGTCAATTACTCTCACTTTCCATGAAGGAATAATAATACATTTTTTTTATTAAAATTCACTTGCAGGATGTGGACATCACTGGCTAAGACAACATTCATTGCCCATCTCTAAGTTGCTCAGAGAGTCAACCACATTGCTGTGGGTCTGGAGTCACATGTAGGCCAAACCAGGTAAGAACAGGAGTTTCCTTCCATAAAAGGGCATCAGTGAACCAGATAGGTTTTCTTGAAAATCGACAATGGTTTCATTCAACTTTTAATTCCAAGTTTTTATTGAATTCAAATTCCATCATCTGCTACAATTTATTTAGAAAATATTTATCTGTGAAATTAAACTTTGAAGCACACATTTTCACGTTAAAAAATTAGATCGGTTTTGCATTCTATTCAAGTTTTACATGAAAATTTTCAACTATTAGATACAATGGTCTTCTTGCAAACTTTTCTACACCATTCCTTTCTGATACATCTTTTTTTCAGGTACAACACTCTTATTTTTGCAATATTGTACCTAACTAATATTTTTATGCCTAGTGTCAAAACAGTATTCCAATAAAGGAAGAAATTCCTCCCAGATTAGTTACCAAACACATTCAAAAATTACAACTTGAAATACTATGGAGATATGTCTTACTCTGTTGATTTGTTAGGATTTCAGCTACAGTTCGCTCTGCTATAAAGCAGCACAGTCATGTTCCTCTGCAATCTCACGCTATAGAAAATCGCGCTGTAGAAGATTGCAAATAAAAATAACACTATATCTGTTTTGTAGGAGATTTGCTTTATCCAAACAATATCCACAATTTGTCAAGCATGTTACAGCCAATGCGTGCTGATGAAACACACGTTATGGCAGAAGGACCTGTACTCTTCCTATCCTGAAATATCAAAGTTTAGTGACATGCATCACTAAAATAAAACTTGTGCTTATTCACCATGCAGAAGTATGCTATTTCATACACAGCAAGTTGGGTGAATAGACAATGACTTATGCAAATCAGTAATTTGTTCATTACAGTAGAACCCCCCTCCCGTATCAGCAAATTCAGTTTCTGCAGTTTCAGTTACCTGCGGTTTACCGCAGCCGGAAAACATTATGTGGAATGTTCCAAAAATAATTCCAAGGACTGTCAGGGAGGTAACTTTCCCATTTAAATGATAGGGTTCACTACTATCTACAGTTTCGGGCATCCTCAGTGGACCTTTGAATGTATCACCCACAAATATGGGGGGCCTGGATTTTGTATTCAGCATTTGACACACACAGTACACAGAGAAAGCTGACTGTGCAATGAATGGAAACACACTTTTAAAGGCAAGAGAACAGGGGAATGGGACAAAGACTATATTGATACAGTAATTGGTAAATGACCCAAAAATCACTAAAATGGTGGAGGTGACAAAAAAATGATCAATGATTTCAAAACAAAATTACGATTACACTTGAAAGAAATAAACCTGCAGGCCAAAGTGGGGTGGAGTTGACAAATGAGGTAAACTGGACCTCTTTATAAACAGTGACACGGCTTCCAAATGACAATGGATCTACGACTCTACAATAACTTCTGCAACTCCCATTATGACATTCTCCCAGGGTTCAAAACATTTGTGAACTATTACATGCTGGATACTCAAACTGTATTTAAAATGGCAGGTCTGCTGCTTGTCTTCAAAATTACACAAGTGTACAGTGGAATTTGTGAATTAAGTGTGATCAAAATTCACTTTATTTTCTCTAACGTATATTCAAAGTATAACATCTTGAAAATGGTTCAAAAATATGTTTAATGATTTAAACTACATTTCAAGAATCTATGACTCTCAAGAATCACAATGGTAATAAATGACAGAACAGGCTGAACAAGCCACGTGGCCTACTCTTTCTATTTCTTTAGTTCTTTATATTCTTAAAAGTAACAATTTTGCTTTTAAGATATAAAATTACTAAGCCACTACTCGCTGATGAATCACAATGATCTTCTTCCGTGGTTTGAAGTGGTCATTTCATGATTCATCATGTAATTGTTTTCACTTTGATACAATGGTTTGTGCAGCTTTAAAGTACTGTGACTATTTAATTCAAGCTTTACTGTCATACTTGACATTCTCTCAAATGCATGATTAAATTATAACCTTATTACTCGTACCCAACCTCCATAATCCTCTAAGTATTTAACATCAAATTCAGGTTTCTTTTTGCAATAAATTTAATCTTCAAGCACTTTGATACAATTATGGAAATTTCCCTGAGGCCAGCAAATAAAACAGCAAATGATTAGCTGCATTAAACCTGGTGGCTCTGGCAATATTTATTTAGTGTTTTGACAAGTTTAAGAGCTGAAGCATATGAATGGAGCTGGCTATTTAATAAAAAGGAATGAGCTTTCTGCTCTTGCTTCTCAGTTACTGTCTTTTCGTTCCAATCAGGATTTTTAAGTACCACTGTTCTGGCAGTTCATCATTTCAGTTTTTTTAAAAAAAAGGTACTTATGGTAGCTGAAAAGAGTTTAGAAAATAACAAGGATCACACGAAGCACTTAACTTTTCCTATTGTGTGATCTTTGATTTTAACTGACTCTTTAGATCACTTAATTAAAATGTGTTTGCAGTAGTACATTCTCTCATTTCTTTTCATCACAGGATTTTGGGTTCACTTCCAAGTTCTGAAACTTAGAAACTTAAAAGAACAAAACTAAACTGTATTTTCAACAACATTTGAGTGTTTAGTGGAGATGGCAGTCGACTCCTTTAATCTTTCAATTCAGAAAGTACTGAATGAATTTACTCCAGCAGTTTCCAAAGAAGAGAAATCAGTTGCAGCCAAATAAATTTACTTATCTGTGTCGGATGTTACTGTGAATGCTGTGCAGTTTGACTTGGTAGCTATTTAAAATGAAAAGAACTTTTAAAAGAAATGTCTGAATGAAAATGCACATTAAAAAGACAATTCAAGAGGGATCAAATGAGTGTGTTTGGAATTCCCTGTACCATGTCCAATTTTTCAGATTAAATGTGGCTGTTACACCTTACAATTTTCAATTTTCTTCAGCAATGCAAATTTAACGCTTACATTGTCAACTTTAGTGCGCATTATGTCTACCATAGAATCAAACATTTTATGTATGTTTTAGAGTTAGAGTTAATGTGCTAAATTAAGTGAAGAAGAAACAGGTCAGCCTTTCCTTAATTAATCAAACCTGTAAGGCATGGAAAATGTAGGGGAGTGACACGAGGTGAACTGTCCTTGCAGAGCGCTAGCACAGAAACAATTGGTTGAATGGCCTCCTTCTGTATTACAAGACCTCAGAGTCTATAAAAACTCCTCATTGGGTTATAGAATGGAAATTAATTGAACCAGGCTGAGCAGATGCAATTTGGTCTCAAGTTTGAAATTATAAAATTGTAATCAAGGAATTAAGTAAAGTTTACCTGTTCAATAAATTTTAAAACACTAAATTAAGTTTTGGAAATAATGTCTAAACTAAATACTAAAACCTTAAATATTAAAATCCTCATTCTAATTAATACAAGGTAATTTTCAGCAGGCTTACTTTCATTGCATAGTTCATAACCAGGAAGTATTCTGTTCATTCACACTATTTTGGTTCCTTTTGCTACTTCCAGATAGTAATACATAAAGCTGGAAATACGAAAACCATTCAAATTTGCAATGTAAATAAACATTCATTACATCTAAAGAAATTAATTTTTCTAGTTAGAAAAGAGAAAATGTAGGATCCTTTAAAAATAAATTGGACATTTTGATCCATAATTTTCCAGTTAACATTCATCACGTCCACTCAAGCAACCCATACAATAAGAATTGACCGGAGAATGATAAGATATTTTGATATGCATAGTTGCACATTATCACAATACCTGGCTGTCCTCCCTACTCTATGAATGTAAGTATTAGCATCCTCTGGACAATCCAACTGAAGAACCCAATTCACAGCAGGGAAATCTGGAAAGAAAAATAGTCAACTCAAACAGCTTCATAAATAATCCACCCAGACATATATGCAATCACTGCAAATAATCCACCCAGACAGTTATGCAAAGTGAAGCCACTATTAGAAAACTTAAAACATTCTTTACATTCTTATCACAAGCATACAGTTCCAGAGTTTTGAGTCACAAGTGAAGGAACTGCATTTGCTTTTCATTCAACTGTCAGCAATCCAGAGAATTTACACAGACGTTTAAGCATAGACTTCCTGTCATCAGGCATCTAATCCAGCAGTGCACCCTCTGCAGGACACTTGCGAGTGGGGCGAGTGGGGCGAGTGGGACACTTAGGCTGAGCGTCCTCACAGAGAAATACAAGTCTAAACGAAGAAATATAAATTAGAAGCAAAAAAGGGAAAAAAAAAATAAAGAAAGCAGGAATTGACAGAGATAAAAAGACAATGAAACTAAAAAAAAAACAAAAAGCTTCTGCTGGGAAATCTGCAAAAAACTTTTACAAATTAAATTCTGAATATGAGACAATACATAGGTCAGGAATCCTTTATGCATGCACCTGAAAATTTTTGAAAACCGAAAAGCTGAAGGTTTTTTCAGAAATGGACCTGAGCAGACCTGTAGACATGCTGATTTTGGACCTGAACAGGCCTAAGTGGACTTAGCGAGTTTGGAGAAGATTTGTAGCTCAAGTTGAGGTTCTCTATGTGGGTTTGCTCGCTGAGCTAGAAGGTCCATTTCCAAACGTTTTGTCACCCTACTATGTAACCTCTTCAGTGGGCCTCCAGGCGAAGCACTATACACAATTCTTGCTTTCTATTTACAGGGGAACCTCGATTATCCGAGTACCAATTATCCGAAAATCAGATTATCCGAAGGAGATCTAGAGGTCCCGATAGAAACATTACATCAGACGTGTTTTCAACAGTGATTGCGTCTTTTGTTTACAGTGATTAAACAGACACAGTCTCCAAATGACTAACCTCCTGCCCTCTCTCCCCACACTTTCCCTGGAGTTCTACAGAAGGGTGTACCCTAACCACCCCCCTCCCTGCTTCCCAGGAATAATCTCTCCAACACTGTCCTGTGCAGGGCAAACATGGAACCAGGCAAGAATTTGCAGTAAAAAGTTGTGCGTGGCTGTGGCTGTGTCTGTGCAATATTTGGAGGCATACCTCACAAAAGGCAGCAGCAGCAGCAGCCTTGTTGTTGGTGTCAAATCCGGATGGTCCGGAAAGGGGCCGGGGGTGGTGGCGGCGATTGGGGTTGGACCAGGATGGTGGTTGGGGGGGGGGGGGGCACAGAGTTGGACCGAGCTTGGTGGTGGGGGGGGGGGGGGGGGGGGGGGGAGTGAAAAGCAGGGTTGGACCAGGTTGGGGATATTGGGTGGGGCCTTGCGCGCTGTGCTGCTGAAGTCTCCTGAATAGGGAGCAGTCTTTAGAACTCCGAGCCCCAAAAGGAAAGACATTTCATCGGTTTTCCGAATAATCAATTATCCGAACAAAAAAGTGCCCGCCCATTACATTCGGATAATCGAGTTTCCACTGTATATGTTTGGGTTTCTTTGGGTTGCTGATGTCATTTATTGTGGTGATGTCAGTTCCTGTTCTCTTTTCTCAGGAGGGTGTTAGATGCAGTCTAACTCGATGTGTTTGTTGATAGAATCCAACCGGAACTCTATCAAAAAAACACAGACTTAGACTGCATCTACCACCCCCCTGAGAAAAAGAACAGGAAATGACATCACCACAGGAAATGACATCACCAACCCAAATAAACCCAAACATATAAATACAAAGCAGGAATCATGTACAGTGCTTCACCTGGAGGCCCACTGAAGATGTTACCTAATTGGGTGACGAAACATCTGGAAATGAACCTTCCAGCTCAGCGAGCAAACCTACATCCAGGCCTAAGTGGACCCGAAAAGCTTGCAGTTTAACCCCAGAAGCCTGAACTCAGTATGTCTACAGGTCTATTCAGGTTCATTTGGGTTATGTGTAAAGAAAACTTCACTTTTAGGCCTGTTGCGGCCAAAGTATTTTTCCAAAAGGCACGAATAAACCCGAACAGACCTACGTGATAAGTGTAGTAACAACTTGCACAAAGAATAGTAAATGCAGAGAAAATGAAAAAAAATGTTTATGAAAAACCTGATGGAATCAAAAAAGATAATGTGAATCCAGTCTCAAACCGACGAGGGTACAACAAACTCAAGAGTTAAATGAATACTTTGTTTTTGGTTGAGAGGTCATTAATAAAAAGGTCTTAGAGGGTAAGGTAAGTGATTTCAAAATACAAAAATATCCTTTACCTCTAAATGTCCATCATAAAGTTTTTGAATAAAGAATTCCTAAGCTGTACTTCGAAAATAATCCATCTACCACCTTCAGGTCTACTCATTTAATCTATTTCTGTCTATTTGTGGACCTCTCAGCTTACATTCTCACCTAGCTCTATATTATTCACAACCTTAAGAGCACTGCCGTCTCATTGTCCAAGTTGTTAACGTAGATGGTAAATACTTGAGACCCCAGCAGTCTCTGTCATTGAGGAATCATGACCAGGAAACTCCGTCTCTGCAGCTGTTTCTTTTAGAACTCACGGATCAGATCTCTAGGATCAAACCTGATGGTTTGTCAGATTTAGGCCATCAAGTTTCTCAAACACTTTTACTCTGCTGTGAACTTTTCCAGTTCTGTACTTGCCTATGTAATCAAATAAATTAAATCAACACTCAAAGCAGGGTCACAAAGTTTAGTGCATTACCAAAACATGTCAATAATAGGAAATTCACTATAATCTAGCCAACTAGGGGTAAAATAATCTCAGATGAAAACATCAGTGTTTTACAGATAACAAGCAGAAGCATGAAAGCTGTTCCATTTTGGTTATCATGGTCTGAACAGGAGGACTGGGAAGGAGGAGATTATTGGAGGGGTTAAAGTAGAAGAGAAATTGAATACATGCATGAACAAACACAAGGGAGAAAATAATTTGAGTGAACAGTGTTGAGAATAGAATATTGGGAATTATAAAAACTAGCCTTTCAAAAGCCCAACAGCTAAGAAAGAAACTTCAATGAAAGACTGAAATTGTCTTATGCTTTTATTCATACCCAGTCCTCGAGCAGCAATATCTGTTGCAAATAATATAGCAGCCTTTTTTCTGCAAAAGTCATTGTAGACCTCAACTCGTTTCATCTGCTGTTGCTTGCCGTAAAGAGCAAGAATTGGAATACCAGGACGTAGACGACAAAATACATGGAATAGATACTGGACCTAATATATAGAAAAAAAGTGGATGACTCAATAAATTATCAAATCCCAAAGCACTACTGTTAGAAAATGTTAATTCTGATTTGCATTTTGTGAACTGAAAGCTGAAAAATACAAATTTTTTAAAATTTCAATGTAAGGATAGCAGGCGGGCTCCTATCAAACAACATTTAAATAACTCAGGCCAACAGTTAAATAAATATATCCTTCACCCCCAAACATGACTATATCCATGCTTGCAATGTGTGGCATTTCTTCAAACCAATCACTCAATGCAGTAAACTGCACAATCTTTAACAATTCTAACACATGAATGTTTGGTGCTCTATTTTAATTAAAAAGTCAAACTATGCAAACATGCAGCTTCAAGTTTCACATTATTCAAACAAGAAACCAACTCTAATTCTTACCCCATTTAAATTCAGAACTACAAAAATCTCTTTAAACAGAAAATGTCAAAAACAAAAGTAAAAAGAACCCTGACTAAATGTCCATGACAAAGGCAACTTCCTCTAGAAGACATTTTATAACAGATTAAATTTCTTTTAATTACATGGAATTTCAGAATTTTAAACCAGCATTTTGGAATTATATTCCTCAGTTGGTTTCGGTTTCTGTGAAAACTAAGTCCTCTAGTCACAGATATGCAGTGATTTGTGAAGCAGTCAGCTAGCTTTTTCAATTGTTCACGCAGAGGCCTAGAAAACCTACACCAAGACTACTTGCATTTTCCCTGTGGTCAACTTTTTTTCTGGCCAAGGCTGCCAGCCAGTTCAGCTCATGTGCAACAGCTCCATACAGGCTTTCAGTCTTTCCACAAACAGCAAATAGGAGATTGTAGATATGTTGAAAAACTGGCAGAGGATATTTGTTGCCAGTGTGTGCTCAGGGATCAGGGACTGCTTGCAAAGAGGTTGCCATACTAAAGTATCTCTCAGTTACGTTGTTGCACTGTGACTGTGGGTAATGGGGAAGTCAGAAAATGGGTACTCAGAAATAATTTGGTATTTTGATATCAGCACCCACCTCTTTACAACTTGAAAAAAAGACAATTATCTTCTTATTCAGGTGACTCTTCACAAAGGAGAACAGCATGCTAATTTTCTGGTGCAACTCACAGACCACATAATTCTGTTCCAGTGTTCCAGGGGTGCTGCAAAGGAAAATACTTTTTAAAGGCTTTGTAGAGAAAATAAAGTATGAAGCAGGAACTCAACAGTCAATAGCTTTTATATTAAAAAAATTGACTGTCAGAGCAGAGCAAAAAAGGCATCCTTTATTCCTTTTTAGTCTACATGCCCTCTTTTGCCCAGTTTGAGATTTTTTTTTCAATCAAGATACAATTCCAAGTCACAATTTGCTCATTTCCGATCTTTTACTCCATTGTGTCTACTGATACTGTAAATGGATGCAAAGCATCACAATTGGTAGAATGTTTAGCAAGGTTCAATCACATGGGTTTCAGGGGAAGCTAGCCAATTGGATCCAAAATTGGCTTGAAGGTAGGAGACAGAGGTTGCCTGTGGAGGTTTTTTTTGAACCAGAGGCCTGTGACCAGCGGCATGCCACAAAGATCAGTGCTGGGTTCACTGCTTTTTGTCATTTATATAAATGATTTGGATGAGAATATAGGGAGGTATAGTTAGTAAATTTGCAGATGACACCAAAATTGGTGTGTTGGGGGCAGTCAAGATTATGTCAGAATACAACCTGATCTTGATCAGATGGACCAATGGGCCGAGGAGTGGTAGATTGAGTTTAATTTAGATAGATGTAAAATGTTGCATTTTGGTAAAGCAAATCCGCAAGGACTAATCCAGTCAATGGTACAGCCCTGGGAAGTGCTGCTGAACAAAGAGGCCAGGGGTGCAGGTGTGTGGTTCCGAAAAAGTGGAGTCACAGGTAGACAGAGTAGTAAAGGCGGCTTTTGGTATGCTTGCCTTCTTATATCACAAGTATAGGAATTGGGAGCTCATGTTATCGCTGTACAAGACATTGGTGAGGCCACTTTTGAATTACTGCATTCAATTCTGGTCACCCTTCTATAGAAAGGATGTTGTTAAACTTGAGAAGGTGCAGAAAAGACTGATTAAGCTGGGCTATTTTCCCTGGAGCAGAGACTGAGGGCTGACTTCATAGAGATTTATAAAATCATGAGGGGCATGGATAGGGTGAATAGCCAAGGTCTTTCTCCTTGGGTGAGGGAGTACAAAACCAGAGGACATAGGTTTAAGATGAGAGTGGAAATTTTAAAAAGGACCTGAGGGGTAACTTCTTCATGCAGATGGTGGTGCATTTCTGGAACAAGTTGCCAGAGAGAGAGTGTGGTGGTGAGTATTATTACAACATTTAAAAAGCATCTGGATGGGTATATGAATAAGGGTTGAGACAGATACATGCCAAATGCTAGCAAATGGGACTAGATTGGGATGTCTATTCAGTGTAGATGAGTTGGACCAAAAGGTCTGTTTCCATTCTGTATGACTCTGTGACTAAATCTATAACTGTGTATTATTCAATTATTGAGTAAGCGAACAATCTGGCTTAAAACATTACATGCATTTAAACAATAATCTTGCCCAGCAGATGACTCACTTAAAAGGAAATTAATAATTTTGCAAAAGGTGCACACATGACATGACATCTATGACACACAAGTTTCATTGCAAAATCATTTATCTAAATAATCATCTGCTTTGCATCAGTCATTTGATGTATTTTGTTTTATTAAATAAAATCCCAATATACATTTGTTATTTGAACCTAATTTAACTCTATTCTCCTTGTTTGCTTAATCTTTAGTCTGAGCTCACTTAGCAGAACAGTCTTGACAAAAGATTGTAGGTTTATCTACGTGATGAACTGCTGCAGTTCAAGGCAACAACTCACCACCACCTCCTCCAGGGCACTTAAGAGATGAACAACAGATGTTAGCCTTGTCAGCTAGCTCACAACCATTGCAAGAATAAAAAAAGTCTGTTCATCATGTTAAGCATCAACCTTGCACAGCATGAGAACACATTTTTACTTACTTTCATGTGTTTTCACACTCAACCATCCATTCAGGTATACAAAAGAAAGGTATGTTTTGAAATTCATATCTTTTAAGCCAAGATTAATACTTAAGTTTCACATATCATAAACCTGAATAAATATTTGCAGAACAAACTATTAAAACATAAGAAGGTCTGCAAATTTAAAAAGCAACCCATTAAAACATTGTTCCCTTTATATTAGGGGTCATCATAAAACTGAGATACAACTTCAGAATTTTGTTATGGAGGGCAAGGTAACAGAAACTGATTACTGAGGGAAGAGGTTAATCTCTGCCATTTGTTTATCACTTAAAATCAATAACTGGAAAAATCATGAGGCTGTCATTAGACAAACTGTTTAATAGATCAGAGCCTCATGTGACACAGCCCCACCATGAGTGAGACAATTAAACATGGCATGGCCAAACTAAAAGCATTTGGGAGAAAAGGTGGCAATCTCAACACAATCATGAACTTACTGCTTTAGGAAATATGTAACAAGCATGCAAAAGGTAAATAAACCCAATTAAGGTTCACATTCTTTACATTGCAAAGCAATCCTTTGAGATACCATTAGCTTTTACAGAAAATGATCTCTTCAGCAACTACTCTTCAATAATCCCCAAAATAATTCACAAATGATTGCCAAAGCCAGAAAGGCTAAAAGACTTTTTTTGTTAGTAGTGAATATGGCATTCAAATAGTATTAACTCCATCTACAATGAAATGGCCAGCTGAAGAATATGACTGATGTGCAAATATTGTACAACAACCAGACATATTCAGAGATCCGAGTGTCACATTCATGGCATGCTTTTATGATTCAGCAGTTGGTGAGCGGGTGTGCAATAAACAGGCTGTTTTGAATAGGAATGAACTAATTACAGAATAATTAATGTACCTGTAACAAGTTTTAACCTCGAGAAAGGTAACAACAAATTCAATGTAATTGAAATTGATGGTTTTCTGCAATCTACATTTCGTTGAATTCAACATTGACTTTCACCATTTCAGAAATGTATTTGACCTACTCTGTTGCCCCAGCACAACTGGATTCAACACTACTCACTCAACAGCAAACAAAATAAACCAATACGCACAGTGACACACAGCACCAAATCTGCATAAAGAGACAGCAAGAAAGATACGAAGGGAAAGGGAAAGAACAAAATCAAAATGAGACAGAAGGGGAAAAGACAAAGAGCAGAAATAAAAGCCTAAGAAACAGGATAGGGGATGATACATAAGTGTACTGGATTTTTTTTCTATAAAATGACCTTCAATTACATTAAAATTGGAATTACATCGTACTTAAAAAACACAAACAAACAATACAGCATTAAAACATATGCCTGAAGCAGGAGGCAAGTTGTGAATATTTACAGGACACTCCACATAAACATGCACAAGACAAAATTTCTTATGGGAAAAAAAAATGTCTGGAGGATCTGTTACAAGTTTGCAGCGTTATTATTAAGCAAAATATTAAGAACCTACCTGAATTTAGCATTTTCATGAACCCATACATACTCTGGGTCTTTCAGACTCAGTCGTGCCAAGTCCTTAACAGATTTAGTTTGAGTTGCCGAAAAAAGCAAAGTCTGACGTTTCTTCGGGAGGTTTTCCACAATGGCATTCATCGTTTCGGAAAACCCCATGTCCAAAATTCTATCAGCTTCATCCAAGACTGCAACAAAAAAAAACAAAAACCATGTTCCAATGAAGACAAATAATTAAGTACACTACTCCAATCAGTGCATTTTTACCTCTAAACCTTGACACATTACTACATCAATCATGACAAATTCTATTGTACTCTAGCAACTGACAGATACAAGCAAACATATTCAAATACAGACAAGGTTTCTAGCAATTTATACAATGGAACCTGTATACAATTGACCCCACTTATGAAGTTCAACTTTCCCTTTAACAGTTGCAGTGGCATTGACTCAGAAAATTAAAAAAAACAAAGTGTCTTTCTTCCAGAGAGTAATAAGGCCAGAGTAAATGGGTTCATCAACACTTTATATATACACACAGCAATAACAATAAAGGTCAAGGCTAGATTGGCCACATACATTACAAACGTTAGCAAATACACAATCTCCCTCACCAGCTATTCCAATCATTAGACTGTGGTTCTGGGTGTGTCACTTCTAGCCTCCCTACTGAAGCTATTCCAAAACCCTACTCAGGCTACAGGTTTTTGGTACAATCATCCCACAGCAATGTGCGCGTTATGCAGATACCTAATTTACTTTAATTCAGTGTTGGGTCACTTGATGCTTTCAGATAAAATCCCCAACACGTCACACTGTGAAATCAAAAAGCTCAATTTCCACACTTCACACAAGAACCAGTTTTCAATACTGTACAGAAATGTCAAATGGTATTAACTTTGTGCACACTCCATGTCACAATTCGTAGAGAAGGTCCTTCATCTGAGCAACTTCCCTGGTCAGGCAAGATACTTCAGGCTATAACAACTTTTCTTCAGCACCTTCAGAGTCTTCAGCAGGTATTAAACATTTCAGGTACAGAAACTCAAAACATCTTTGAACCTTTTTCTTCACACCAATTATGAAATCTGTTGTTTAACTTATTTTCCTTCACACAAGAATACTCCTGTGAAATCCTTTCATTGAGTCTTCCTTTTTTCAGTAGAGGTCCTTGCTTACCTTTTTTCTCAAAAACATTATTCACAGAATGTGATGATATTGACTAGGCCAGCATTCACTGCTTATACCTAATTGCCCGGCAGCGATTAAAAGTCAACTACATTGCTGTGGGTCTGGAGTTACATAAAGGCCAGGCCGGATAAAGCTATTAATAAACCAGAAGAGTTTTTCTCCAACAATTGGCAACAATTTTCTGGTCATCATTAGACTCTTAATTACAGATTTTATTGAATTCAAATTCCATGTGCCATGGTGGAATTCCAACCTAGCTCCCCAGATTATTATCTAGGTCAATGGATTAATAGTCTAGTGGCAATAACCGTCACACCCTCTGCAGAGAACCGCACCATCCTCTGAGGTTTGCAGTTTCTGGTGTACTCTTGAACAAGTCAGAGAACTTCATTCCAAATCATGTTAACCTCCATGTTTCTGGGCATCATTATTTACAGCCTAATAATGTGGAGATGCCATTCAATGGCTTCAATTACCACATGATGAATTCTTAATATCAAGCGCATTGTGGGAAACACAGAGAAAGCTAAGGATTTTGCCACAAATGCAGAATGTCGAAGAAAATAAATCACCCAGTCAATTTTACACATTTTTTTAGAAGTCAAATAAAAGGCAATTTAAAATACAACAAAGACAAAACCCAGAAAGCAACAGGCCAAGAAAAAAATTTTTACTTCAAGCAGAAGAAAACTTGAGTATTTATAGCTGATTACTATTTACTAACACCATTGAAATTTGGTGGTAAAAGTTGTTAGCTGGCCTGAAGTGGTATTTGACTGATTCAGTTACACCAGAGTGGTCATTTGATAATTGGATAATATTTGCTAAATAATTCCAAGTATGTCAAGAATTACACTGACAACAATTTAAATTTGTCACTTGGGTTTGCAGGGTGGCACATTTATTAAAAGTTACATATATGAATATACAGGCTCTGTTCTTCACAGGAAAAAAGAACATGCACACACACTTGCCTGCTTCAATGAAAACCATTGTTGGCTATTAATGGTTTATTCTTCAGGGCGGTACCTCAACAAGAATCAAACTGCTTTGTTTAAATCTAAATAAAGCTTAACAGTTAACCGTCAACCATCAAACTAGTATATTCTTTACTGCAATGCTCTATCAATTCAGAGTCCACTTGTCAACCAATCAACATAGTTTTCCTAAACAGTAAAAAAAATGTTGTTCCCCTTTACATTAGTTTTCTTGCGAATTATCCTGATGAGCGCAAGAAAAGCTTCAACAAAATGTTTATTTTGTTCAGCAATACTCAGGTTGTGTGCTACCAAACAAAAACTAGTATTAAGATCAACATTTTTACACAATGCCAATTAAAGTTTTCAATACACATTACTGCCCTTGATATAATTCCCTTAAAGCAAATGCACATACCAAAGTTAGAACTCACATCACCAGGTTATAGTCCAACAGGTTTAATTGGAAGCACACTAGCTTTCAGAGAGTCAATCCTTCATCAGGTGGTAGTGGAGGGCTCAATCCTAACACAGAATTTATAGCAAAAATTTACAGTGTGATGTAACTGAAATTATACATTGAAAAATTAATTGTCTGTTAAGCCTTTCATCTGTTAGAATACCGTGATAGTTTCACTTCTTTCATGTGTAAATCACAAAACCTTTTTTTAAAATATTGCATTCTCCGGTTAGCTGTTAACAATGGTGATAGCTTGACAATATGTTGAAGGTGTTAGCCCCCTGTGTTCTCTGTCTATGCCATGATGCTTAGATTGATTCGAATCCAAAACATGAGATAACGGAGTTTTACATGAATTCATGCAGTTTTTGAGCAAAGTACAATGTAACCCTGCAAGTACAAATTCAGCCCACAAAATATGTGTGCACATGTTGGTGTGTGTGTATCTGGGTTGGAGGTTGAGAGTGTGAGAAAGCGTATATGTGAGTGCAGTGTCTTAAGTCTGTGAGGGGGTGCATGTGAGAGTGTGGGTGTCTCTAAGGGTGTGTGTGGGTGTCTGCGTGTGCGTCTGTGTATATGTGTGTCCGTGTGTATAGGAGTGCCTGTGTGTGTGAGAGAGTGTGTGTGTGTAGGAGTGTCTGTGTAGTGCAATGGTGGTCACCTGTAATGTGACATGAACCCAAGGTCCTGGTTGAGGCCCTCCCTATGGGTACCGAACTTAGCTATCAGCCTCTGCTCGGCCACTTTCCTCTGCTGCCTGTCCCGAAGTCCGCCTTGGAGGATGGTCACCCAAAGGTCCGAGGTCAGACTTTTGGGTGACCATCAACTGTCACATTACAGGTGACCACCATTGCACTATACATACACACAAACACACACGCATCCCCTCACAGACTTAAGACACTCTGCACAGACAGACAGACACACACACACGCACAAATATATTTTGTGGGGTGAATTTGTACTTTCAGGGTTACATTGTACTTTGCTCAAAAACTGCATGCATTCATGTAAAACTCCATAATCTAACTTTTTAGATTAGAATCAATCTAAACATCATGGCATACACAGAGAACACAGGGGACTAACACCTTCAACATATTGTCAAGCTATCACCATTGTTAACAGCTAATCTGAGAATGCAACTTTTAAAAAAAGATTTTGTGATTTACACATGAAAGAAGTGAAACTATCATGGTATTCTAATAGATGAAAGGCTTAACAGACAATCAATTTTGCAATGTATAATTTCAGTTACATCACACTTTAAATTTTTGCTATAAATTCTGTGTTAGGATTGAGCCCTTCACTACCACCTGATGAAGGAGCGTCGCTCCAAAAGCTAGTGCTTCCAATTAAACCTGTTGGACTATAACCTGGTGTTGTGTGATTTTTAACTTTGTACACCCCAGTCCAACACCGGCATCTCCAAATCGCACATACCAAGCATTTGTAGATCAGAAGCATGAAAGTACATAGTTTCATCCATGTGCTGCAGAAGACGACCAGGAGTGCAGATGACAATATTGGTACGATGGATCCTCTCTGCCTCTGTTTTCAGATCCTATTGTAAGTAAAAGAGTATGCATTTAACATCTCAAATTTTAAAATAAAAATTGTATTAGGCAACAGAAACAGATGAGAAAATAGAAGACTACAATATGCCCTAATTGTTAACAAAGGCCCTTTCAAAATCGGCAGTAGGATTCTGCATGTTCACTAGATCCAACATCATACACATAGTCTAAGCTAACGTTTAAAAAGATGTTTTTGAAAATTCAAACCAGATAGGAAAAATGTACTTACCAATGAGAAAGACTGGTAACAAAGGAAAAATGTGGAACAACAGAAGTAATGAGGGCTAAACACTGATGCTGAAGTACAAAGATGTGACAAATAACAGTTCTGAAATATGTTAAGTTCTCCCATAAACACAAAGTGAAAAAGAATGAGGGCAAAGGAAGATGCCAGAGATGGTATAATAGTTCGTGGTTCAAATCCCCTGGAACTTTTCAGAATCAGGGAAACTTTGGAAAATTGCAGCTGATGCATCCAATATTGTTACAGCCAATATTTAAACACCCCAAGATTCAGGTCATCGAACCAGAGGATCTGTCAGCCATTAGCTTCCTTATATTTTCAGCGGACATTAGGAAGCCCATGAATGAAACCTAGGAGTGAGTTAGTTTTGTTTTAATATTTTTTATTTGACGTTCTATGAACTATTTCTGCCATTGAAACTTAACACAAGGCCTAGACTGTAGTAGCTTTACATTGTGTGATGTGATCTACATCGCTACTGGCATCACTATAAACCTTCATATTTGTCTATTAACCCATTAGTCTACATCTCCTGACCTAGCCTAGTCACTGTCTTTACACAATACCTGCATCACATTACATCTTCCCCCAAAATCTCTGCCTCAGAGATAAACATTATGGCTATTTCACAAATCTCTTCAATCTTCTTCACAGGCCCTTTGGAAGTGACCATAAGTTATTGTAGCCAGCTGCACTTCTCTCACAATCAAATCAATCAGAGTGTACCTTTGCTACAATATTGACAATGACATAGCAGACTGGTTTCAGTTTTCATTCTTTCTGGATTTGGATTCTAACTGATGATGCATCTGCTGCTACTACTGTCGCTAGAGCTGGCTTGTAAGGAGCTGGAATAGCTGACAAGATAAGCATTTCTTTTACTTCTTCAAAAGGACCTTCACTGATGATTGTTCAACACCATGCTTGATCCTATCTGAGCAATTGTTACAAGATTTAATCAAAATTTGACCACATTGTTGACACCGCATTTGAAAGCCTACAGTTCCATGATGTCTCTAGGTGATGGCTTGGTCTTTTGCAAATCTGCTACAATGTCTGTTACATGAACAACATGTCCTAATATGCGATTTTGAGAAGATTTGTAGCTCAGGTTGAAGCTGAACCTCAACCTGAGCTACAAAATCTTCTCAAAAATCGCAAACACCTATGGACAAAACACGTTAAAAATTAGCCTGAAGATGGGAAACCAATGCCATCTCACTGAGTGCCACTTCCTGTATGAATGCCTCAGGAAACCAGTACTACCAAAATGTCTCAAGTACAAACCACTGCTCTACACCCCACAAGCCAAAAGAATAGCAGAACAGAACAGCTACAGAAAGTTGCAAGAAACAATTAACAACGCCCACGACTGACTCTACAAATACAATCAGGAGATTTCATGCCAAAAAAACTTCATACACCAACTCGACAGACCATGAATGTACAGACATACGCTGAGGGGTGACCGTTTCGAGGTTTACAAAATTATGAGGGGCATGGATAGGATAAATAGGCAAAGTCTTTTCCCTGGGGTCGGGGAGGCCAGAACTAGAGGGCATAGGTTTAGGGTGAGAGGGGAAAGATATAAAAGAGACCAAAGGGGCAACTTTTTCACGCAGAGGGTGGTACGTGTATGGAATGAGCTGCCAGAGGATGTGGTGGAGGCTGGTACAATTGCAACATTTAAGAGGCATTTGGATGGGTACATGAATAGGAAGGGTTTGGAGGGATATGGGCTGAGTGCTGGCAGGTGAGACTAGATTGGATTGGGGTACTTGGTCGGCATGGACGGGTTGGACCAAAAAGTCTGTTGTTTCGATGCTGTACATCTCTATGACTCTAAACAACAGTAAAAAAAATGAAAAAACTATCCTGACAGGAAAAACTGGACAAGCTCACACTAAAGAATAACACAGATAACTCAGAGGCTTTGATTAAAAACCTATCAGACTAACCACTAACAGACATGGAAAAGGCCAACGTAGTAAGAGGGATGAACTATCATTAGAGAGAGATGTGGACAAAAAAGGACTTACTAGCAGCATTAGAATCAACTCTGAAAGACAACAGATTCACAGAAGAAACCCAGCAGACCATCGGACAGACAGGTGCACCAACACTAAGCAGGAAGAAAGAAGGGAACACCCTCAACACACAGAAAAGTAAAGCCCTAGAAGGACTCACAATGTTTCTATCTTTTCTATTGTCTACTTGCAGACAAAGGATGCATGACCATCATCCTAAACAGAACACAGTACATTGAAAAGACAAACTCACAGATACAGTTCAGGTGGCAATAGACCTGACTCCACAAGTACAAAACTGTGTCATAGCCACACTGAAAAATCTTCATAAATCAGAACAAGTTAACAAGACAGATCTCCAAAAAAAAAAACAAAACCTGATGGTCCAATACATCCCAATTCTACAAACTACCTGAAGTACATAAACCAGCGGTCCCCCTCAGACTCATAACCTCACTACCTGGAACACTGGACATTCAGACTAGCAAAGGAACTCCACTGAAAACTGAAATACCTTGAAGATTCATGCCACTCCATCCACTCTACCCATGAATTCCTGAACACCAAAATAGAAGAGGAGGATGAAATAATGGTCTCCTTTGACGCAACAGCTCTATTCATATCAATTAACATCAGCCTGGCCAAAAACAACACTGACCGCACTACTAGACAAACACCAGACAGCACCAACTTCAATAGCAAGGACAACATCCTCAAGCTAGTAGACCTGTGCCTCACTACTAGCTTCACGTACCAGAAGACATACAAACAAAATTAACAGAACACCGATGGGATCACCAATATTCAGCTTCTTAGCAGAACCAGTAATGCAGAGACTCGAACGAACAGCCTTCCCCACATTCTAACCCAAACTTCGGGTCTGCTATGTGCGTGACATCTTTGTCACCGCAAAATGGAACAAATTAGAGGAAACCTACAACATCAACAATATTCTTACTGGCATAAAAATTCCCAAAAGAGAATAGATTCTCTTTCCTAGCTGTCACAGTGGAACCAACAGTTAATGCAGAACTGCAGATCAGTGTCCACAGGAAACCAACACACACACACACACACACACACACACACACACACACACACACACACACTTAACTATAGAAGCAATCATCCCAACACCCACAAACGGAGCTGCATTAGGATATTATTTAAAAAGGACCACAACACACAGCAGCACCCAGGAACTACAAGCAAGAGAAGAAACATACCTACACTGCAAAAAGAACGGATAACCAATAAACACAGTCCACCAATTCCTAAATAACAAATCCAAATCAAGTAGACAACGTGCCCAGAAACTCTAGCCACTGTACCATACATCAAAAGACATCTGAAATGACTACTAGACTACTCCGATCCTTTGACATCATGACAGCCCATAAACCTACCAATGCACTGAAACAGCTACTGATGGACCTAAAAGAACCCTATACCAACAACCAGCAAAACAAACGTCAATTACAAAATAACCTGCAAGGACTGTAACTAACACATCAGACAGACAGGCAGAACACTAGCCACCAGGATACACGAACACCAAAAGGCAACCCACTAACACTAATATTCTTACATATAGACGAGGACAGACACCACTTTGACTGGGCAACACATCCATCATTGGACAGACTAAACAGAGATACACAAAGGAATTCCTAGAGGCCTGGCATTCAAACTAGAACTCAAATCAATAAACACATGGATTTGGACCCAGTTTGTCAATCTCTGAGAAAAAGCAACAGAAATGATGTCACCCATCTTAAGAGACCAAGAAACATAAATAGAAAGCAGGACATAACACTAGCACTTCACTGGAAGCTCACTGATGTTACCTAGCATGGTGACAAAACTTCTGAAAACAAACCTTCCAGTTCAGTAAGCAAACTTACAACCATGTCCCAATACGGCTGAGAATTCACAGTTTTCATTCAAATTAATGGGGCAAAAAAAAAGTTTACAGTACATTTCTTAGCTTTTTGTCATGTTGTTCAGTTATACTTGAGACATGCATTAGAATAGCAGAAAGCCTTATTGAATCCCTCCAAGATGTCTATTATTGTCCTTTATAAGCTCAGGTGTAGAAGTAAAGCTGGAAGACAAACTATTAAACTGACATCTTCCAAATAGTGAGAGGGATATCATAAGCAGGAAGGTTTCTGGGTGCCATGGAAGCTGTCAGAAACCACTGTTATCTTCAGGTTTGCTGAAAATGGTGTCCTTCACTAGCTTTGTATCCAATTAATTCCATTGGGTGCATATCTCTCTCTACGCTTTATTTTATTGCCCAAGATCCACACAAATTCTTAGTGAGTTTTAATCTGATACCATGCCAATTTGTTTGTTTGGCCACTGGTGAAATCGCTCCTTGCTAAAACATTGCCTTAATTTTCAAAAAAGTGGATACAGCACTTTTCTAGATGAAAAAAGGCAGATTAGCCTGGTCTCTGTTTCCAGTGCTTTTTGTGAGTTGCAGTTAACTTCTCCAGGTTAATGGACAACTTTGGGAATTCAGCCCTAGATACATTGTGATTTTGAACCACTTGTAAAGTCTTATTGACTGCTCACTTTTGATACTGTAGTCTTCTAGACAACAGTCCTTTTACTTTTAATTGGATTCCTGCCACTTCTGGGAATTGAATGGTGGATGGCTGGACTCCTTTTTTTGATTCAGCCATTCTACTGCATCAAAGAGAACTGACAACCTGCTCCAGTGTCAAGTTTAAAATCTGTTTTGTGACAATGTGCCTTTATGCCAGCACTTCAACACCTCTCTTTTCTGTCTCCGGAATATGCGCTATTTCATTGCTGTCTGACACTTCACTTTTTTGAATATCACTTATTCTTATGGGATTTTCCTTCTGTTTTGGGATCAAAGTAGATTTATTACAACAAACTGTTTTAAAATGGTCAGTTTGTCAGAAGGGTACACCATATTTTCTGCAGGTCTATCTCCATTCTAATAGTCTTCGAGACACAGCTACAAAACAGCCTAATGGCTTTAGCCACACACACTTTCCTGGCCTCAGCTTTGGTGCATTTTCACTCTTGTGCCCAACACAATGTACTCCCTTGAATGTCTTTTCTCTATGAAGCCTCTCCATTGCCTCAAATAAAAATAAAATTCAGATTTTCCTGCTAATTGCACTACTTTTTCTAAAATCAAATGTTCCCTGAGCTGCAAGACATTTGCTAGAGTTTCTTACAAAACTTTGACCACAGTTCAATCTCTAATCAAGTCATCTTTTAAAAGGTCCCATATTCAGTTACCTATGAAAAAATATAGGTGATTGATAAATGAATCTATGTTCTCTCCAGGTTTTTGATTCCAATAATTACATTTTTCTCCCTATGCAATCATATTTTGTTGTAGCCTCTAAATAGGTATGTAAAGCGTTGATGATCTCATCGTAAATGGTGATTTCTTCTTTTACTACCTTCTTTGCTAATGGTCGAAAGGTTCTGATAGCTGAGAGACTGTTCCATAGAGTCCTCTCAATGGAGATGACTTTTCATTTGCTTTGTTGACAATTATTGTGCTGAGATCTGCTTCTCAGTCACCGGGCTGCTCTTGATTTTTGCAGTGCTCTGTTCTTCCTGCTGGATTGTAGTCCTCCCACTGCCCTGTCCAGTTGCTGGGTCCTTCACTCAATTTCATATGTTATCTTGTTACAGAGTCATTGAGTTCTCTACATTACTGAAGAGAGGTTATTGGAGTCTATTGCCTTTTAAAGATTACTCTTTATTCAACATTCTGTGAACAAATTCCACTGTCTGCTGAGTCTGTCTACCACGTGGCATTAGAGGTTCTTCATTATGTGATCTCTTACATCATTACAGACATAGCTGACCAATTACATGCTTCAGTAAAAATTTGGCAACTTCAATGCAGGTCACACAGAGTCAGAGTCTCAACTGTTTACAATCTATGTTGATGACTTAGAAGAGGAGACAAGGTTTATTGTAGCCAAATTTGCTAACAATAAAAAAAAGATTGACAAGCAAGTGTGAGGAAGACACAATGGTCCACAAATGGACATGGACAGGTTAAGTGAGTGGGCAAAAATTTGGCAGATGGAAGACAAGATGGGAAAATGACAGGTCACCCACCCACTTTGACAGGAAGAAAACAAAAGCAAATTATGGCTTCAGCCATAGAAAGTTTTTTAAATTCTGACATCTTTCTTTGTAAGAAAAATGACAGGTACAATTCAAACATAAGAATTTTAAGGTAATATAAATGGAAACAAATTTAGTTTAGCCCTAAAGCACTCTATCTTGCTCATCGCTCAATGCATTCAGATTAACTATGAGAAATGAAGTACCATTTTCCCCCAAAAAAAAAGACACAGCATTTCAGGTATTACCATTCAAACACACAATAGCCTGTCGTCGTTGTACTATTTACGCATAAGTAACGGCATTGTCATTATACTCTCATTGCTTTGACAACAATTCTGCACTAACACATCTAATTAGATGACAATTTAAAGTATTTGTAAACATAGAATTTGTTAATAGCAAAAGAAATCCTTTCGATGTTTCTAAATAGACTTGAAAAATCTATAGCCTGATAAAAAAATGCAAATTCTGCATATAATCAGGCAAATTCTAAATGAGGTAATATTTAATACTTATGACAACATTGTGGAATAATCTGAACATTATACAGTTCCCTGACAACATTGGTGATTATTTGACAAGTCAAGAGCTGAACATTGAGGAAATAACTAAACTATACACACAACCAACGTAATTTTAATATTTTACCCTTTGTGTAGCCTTATACTTTAACTCCAAGCAAAATAGTTCTAGAAGTACATTCTTATTGCCTACCTTTCCTCCTATTACTAGCCCAGCTGAAAATTCATGATTTTTCCCCACTTTGCGTAGGACCTCAAAGGTCTGATATGCGAGTTCTCTTGTAGGGGATATAACAAGAATGCCCAATCCATCTTCTGATGTCCATTGTTGACGATAAAGACATTCCAATATCTATAGAGTGGCAGACAAACTGCTATTAGCTTAAGGTCAACAAAATCAGCGTGTCTAATGAGCTGTACAAACCTTTTAGATTGCTAATCTTTTACAAGCAACTTTCCTTTGAAGCAAATTACCCAAATATTAAACTCAAATGCTGGGCATCTGAAATCACCATATATATATAATTTCTTCGTAACCAGCAAAACAAAACTGGATATCAAGTTATTGTACAAGTAATGCACATCATAACTATGGTATAGATTAAATAAGCAGATTTACATGCCATAAAATATAATGTACCATAAACCAAAGAAATGTAACACTGAAAAAAAAGTGTATCTGAACAGCAGACTCAATAACAGTCCAATAATCAAGAATCCTGTCACAGGTCCATCCAATTATTGAATAAATAGACTGGTATTCAACATAAGCCTCAGCTATTCATTACTCAGGGATGTCCAACTCTTACATTTGGTTACCAACTTGCATTACAGTAACAAGGGTACAAATTCACAAGAACATGATACTGTGTCAGGCTGTTCCCAATCACACATCATCAATAAAGATATATTCATAAAATGGGAATAGACAACGTGGCTGTCCTTAACTCAGATTTCTAGATATACGGCTGGGTAAAGAAATAAAAAATGTTTTATTTTTCACACAAACCAAGTACCCAAATTTTATAGTCAGTAGTAAAGCAACGATGCTCACCTTTAAGAAAAGCCCCAGAAAAAACTACCAATTTCTATTGTTATTTACTAACTTTACGCTTTTCCCAGTGGCAGTTTAAATTTGGTGACAGGCTGAGGGAATCTTTCCCTGTATAGCAGCAATGAAATCAGCAAGCATTTAACAAGTCAGTCAATCACATGGAAATGTTCATAGAGAAAATCAGGAAACTAAGAGCTCTTAACAGATATCATTTTACTTTAAATTTCAGACAATGAAAGACATTATTTTAACTTGTGTGTTAATTGAAAAATAAACAAGTGTTGAAATAAATACTTTAAATGTGGATTTATGTTTCAAAATTTTGGAGAAATTTGACATTCCATCAATGTAAAATTAGTATCTCAGGCTCAGGTGTTTACTGATAATTATGAAGTTAGTATGACAATAAAAAAGCACTATTTACATTTTATTCTACAAGATGTAATTTTCAAGAGTTGTTTTTAAAAAGCAGCGAAATGGTCCAAGAGTGGAACTCTTGACAATTCAATTGGTCCTCCACTAATTGCATTCTGGGGGGATCTGAACAATACACCCTTTGGAAAAACACAGAATTACTGATAACAACTGCTGCAATTCTCCCTTATTCTGCAGTTGCATGGATGTCAGAAATGTCAAATTGAATGGAATAATGGTGTGAATTCTGACAGTTTCACTGTCCTTATTATCATTAACATCTCTATGACACTATGTTAACTCAGAGCCAATTATAAAATCAATACTCTGTGAGAAAGCACAACAGGGAGTCAAGGCACAGCATTGTCTTCAGGTGACATGGGTTGGAGGGCAGAGGGAAATTAGAAAGATGTTCAAACAGAACATTCCACCCATATTGAATGTAAGCACAGTCATTTATATTTCTACAAAATGTACATTTCCACAATTGTAACTGAAACTGCTTATTCAAGCTTGTTAAATTGCATTACAACTGCTCATCAAAAATGCACGAACAGAAAATTAAAAAACTCTGATTACAATAGACAATAGGTGCAGGATTAGGCCATTCTGCCCTTCGAGCCAAACAAACTTGCATGTTACTTCATACGCCATTCATATTGGCTTAGTCTGCCAAATCAGTTTTTCATTATTAGAAACTATGCCCCATTAATCCCAGTCACTTACAGGAATAATAAATGCTAACGTCTTCCCAGATCCAGTCTTTGCAGCACCGAGAATATCTTTGCCTTGTAAGGCTAGTCCAATTGTTTGCTTCTGTATTTCTGTGGGCATACGATATTGAGCCTGCAACAAACCTACAAATAAAATACAACTTTTACAAATTTCCAGAACAGATTAAGCCAAATCTGCTGGTTTAATTTAAGCACAGATTATACTGTCAGGTGCTTTATTTCTCTCCATAATTCTACTCAATCAGAAATGAACAGAAGTAAAAGGCTAACAAAACATAAATCTTGCAATATGGAGTATCAAGCAACTTTTGGATATTTATATTTTAGTATTTCGCTACAGCTATATTCCACACAAGATGAGATGCATGCTGAAATGATCCTGTAGGCCGAAAAGAAGTTAACACTGCAATACATTCTTCACCCAAAACAATGCTCATTTGAGTATATGCACAAAACACCATATGGAAAATACTAACACAGTATTAGCATGACTGCACTGCCTTGAAAGCTGAGGTGGTGCTGCTTTGGCTTGGAGGGAAAGTCACCAGCTCAGAGTCATATCGTCATACAGCACAGAAACAGACCCTTCGGTACAACTCAACCATGACAACCGAGTTTAAACTAAACTCATCCCATGTACTTTCATTTCGACCATATCCTCTAAACCTTTTCTATTCATGTACCTATCCAAATGTCTTTTAAATGTTGTACCTGTACCTGCATCTACCAATTCCTCTGAATGCATGAATGCATTAGTAATCACAGGTTTCCAAAGTAAATTACTCACATAATACACATGTACTGATGAGCTGCCTATACAGAATATTAACAATGCTTTCAGGAAATATATAGTCATTTGAAGACTGATCCGACAAACCTAAGACATGTGATAAACGTGACCCTACTAATATTATAGTGGATGCCAACTGAACGACTTTAAAATTCGATAGATTGCCTGTTACTAGCATACATAAGAACTTAACGTATAGATATTTTGTAGCAGGAGTAGATCATACAGCTTCTCAAGCCAGCTCTACTACATCTTTTCGAAATGTATCTGAGATGCGGGCATTGCTGGCAAGGCCAGCATTTACCTCTCATTTCTAACTGCCCTGAAAAAATGTTGGTGAGCTGCCTTCTTGAACCACTGCAACCCACAGTTCTAGTAGGAGGGAAGACTGTACTCCATCATTGCTGAACATTTAGCCGGAGCTCCATTTTGCAGCTTAATCCCCACATCCCTCAAGTCTAAGGCACAAAAAACCCTATCCATTCTGCCTTAAATGTGATCAATGATACAGCATCCACAGGCTTTTGGGTAGAGATTTCAGAGAACCATGGTCCATTACAACAAGTGAATAAAATGTTTCCCAAGTAAATGATATTATCCTAAGACCATGTCCGCATTCTTCTGGTAGGAGAGCAATCCCTCAGCGTCTAACCTATTCACGATTCTTCAAAATCTTGAAATGTTTCAATGAGCTGCTGCCTCATTTTTCTAAACTCCAGCAATACATATAAAATTTATTCAGACTCTCATCATTGTACAACCTTATGCAATTAATCCAGTGCACCATCAAGGTACCACCTCGAATACAAGAACACCTTTCCTGAAATACATAGACCAAAATTTCATTCAGTATTTCAGATCAGGTCTCACCAAAGCCCTGCATAATTATAGCAAGAATTCCTTATTCTTGCACTCCCAACCCTTTTGCAATGAAGACCAACATGCCATTTTCCTTCTCAATTGCTTGCTGTATTTGTAACACAATTTCTTTCTCCTCTTCCTTCTGTTAACTACATCACCAGAGACGTAAATGGATGCAGAATTATGTTCCTGAAAGTTGGATGATGATATTTCAGGTCTTCATTAAGCCAATAACTCTTACACTGTGTAAATGTTACATTCTTGGTTACGTAGTCTTTTGGAGTTGGGGGAGCACAGAAGTGAGTGAGAATAGGACAGTGCCTCGTGATCATGGGTTCTCAGGAGTTCTCCACCACTAAAGGACCACGTCAAATTCACATGCATTTTCCTGCACGTGCATAATAATGCATCTAATCATGACATCACACAAAAGGTGCACATAATGATGTCAGTGCCTGGAACTCAGTGTATTCCTCAATGGGCACACATGTATAGTTGCCCACAGTTGTTGGTGTCAGCAATCACTGCATTACTTAATGGCATTACTTTGACAATCAACAAAACACTTTATATCCAAAGTACTTAGGAAATGGGATCATTGATGTAATGTGGCAGCCAATTTAAGCTCAGACAACTCCAAAAAAAGAGCAATGTGATAGTAATGAAATGATTGGTTTTTGTGATGTTAACTAAAAGATAATTATTGGCCTGAACACCTGGACAACGCCCCTGAATTTCTTCAACTTGTGCCTGGGGAACTGTTATGGCCACATGGTTAAAAAAAGTGTTTTGTTTTAAAAGTCTTGTACAAAAAAAAAGGATATAAAAAGGAAGAAAAATAGACAGACCAAATGAAGAAAGCATAGAGAAAAAGTAGAATACCACTTACCTTTAACGGTTTTTTTGGATAATGGAAGATCTGAAAATTTGACTACCTCGTTGGCATTTATCTGAAAGTCAAAACACAGATTTTAAACACAACTGATTCACACTGCTTCACCATTCTTTCTGCTGGCTAATAACCACCTGAATTCCTTACAGGATTTATTAGTAACTATCTTAAATTTATGGGCCTTTACTTTGAACAGACCCAGAAGTGGAAACATTCTCTTCCATCGTCAAACCTGGTCATAAAAAGATTATCTGGGTTTTCTAAACTCAATTGTTGAATATAGAAGACATGCCATAAATCAGAACACCAAAGAGAGAAAATTATGTAGTGTAAGTAATCTAATCTAAAAAAAAGATACTTTTAAATAGTCACGAGTTGTTTATTTTTTTCTTTGGTTTCTGTTTTACAAAAACAAAATCAAATAAGGCAAGGAATATAACAGAAAAGGAGATTTTCATTCAAAATATAGTCAAGGCTTAGGAATATATCAAGGATTCCGCCCCATCTTGTCACCTTCCAGATATAAACGATTGCCATCAAGCAATGCAACAACAGGTCGATGAAGAATATGGTCTATTTCCAAGCCCAATTAAGAATATGGAAATGTCAAAATATTTGTCACATTAGTGTTAATAAAAAAAAGTCGCTAAACTGCCAACATTTATTGGCTCGAGATGGTTTTTGATGCAAATAAATCATTGTTCATTCAACTGTTCAGCGTTGCTTGGTTAATTTAGAAAGTTTCTTTTCCCTCAACATATTTGCTTAAAGTGAGTGCTGACAAGTATGACAAAGATCTAACTGTGCAACAAGCTTTCATTTCTACAATACAAGCTAACCATCAGATGGTTTAAATTCACATACAATACACACTTCAGTGATTTTTCTCCAAGCTACTGCACCTCCTCACATGAACATATGTTTTAATGAGACACAAGTTAAAATTCCGTAGCACAGAAGGACTTCATTAAATAAAAAGTGCATAACACTTTATAGAGGAGGTTAACTCACTAACCATACCTCTTAAAAGCCATACATTTTATAATAAGCAGTAAGAGTGTACATATATCAAACAGAAATAAGGTTGCTGTGTTAAATATATTTAATAATTTTTCCAGCCTAATGGACCAAACGAAGTTACAATTCAGTAACTAGATTCTACAATCTAGAAAAATTGTTGAGCCAAACAATCTGGAAAATGTGAACACTTAAAAATCTTAAAACTTGTACAAAAATATTAACATTAGGAAAAACTTCATTAATCAAAAGATTACAAGACAATGTAGTTTATGTAATTCATCGGAGAAAATAGGAAATAATTAAAAAAGACTAGATTTCCTGTATATGTGACGAACGTACACATCAGTGCCACTAAAAGAGGGAACGAGGACAAAGCCATTAACAGACATTTCATGCAACATGGGTGTTTCACACCCTTCAATTTATGGGGCTTGAGACTAATATGAACTGGGCTTCTCAACAAAGGAAGGCAGACAATTCTCATCCAAAATTAAAACAAAAATAACTATAAAAATACGCTGCCTGAATCGGCCAATAAGGGACAAAAAAAAAGGGTATTTAGGACACTGCTGAGGAATTAATTATTAAATATTTTCCATCTATATTTACAAAAGAGGGGGACAGTATCCAGACTATGGTGACTCAGCCACTGGAAGGGCTCAAAATGAGTAAGGAGATCATGCTGGACAGACCGACTGTCAGTACTTGACAAGGTACAAAACTCAATGAGTTGCATTCAGATGGCATTTCTTTAGTCAGCAAAAAATTTTATGAATAGGCTCCTCCAAATCAGGGCAAAAACAGGAAATTCATAAAGGAATCTCTTTTCCCATCATAAGGACAGGTATGAAATGCCGGAATTCTGATTCCGGCAAAACTACAGAAGTCTCCCACTACAGCGTCATAAACAAGTCCACTTTCACAGAGACCCATATCAGAAAGAAGGTCTGCATCACCAAGAGCAGGATTCACGCAGAAGTATCTGGCTTATGGAATCAATGAAAACAAAGTGCAATCAAACCAGCATGTCCAAAGATAATCCTGGTTCATTCACACATTTAAAGAATCTCTATGTCAAACTGAATTGCCAACAATTAAATAAAATTTAACAATGCATTAGACATTCATTTAACGCTACTGCTGAGCGGCATGGTGGCACAGTGGTTAGCACTGCTGCCTCACAGTGCCTGAGACTCGGGTTCAATTCCCGCCTCAGGCGACTGACTGTGTGGAGTTTGCACGTTCTCCCTGTGTCTGCGTGGGTTTCCTCCGGGTGCTCCAGTTTCCTCCCACAGTCCAAAGATGTGCAGGTCAGGTGAATTGGCCATGCTAAATTGCCCGCAGTGTTAGGTAAGGGGTAAATGTAGGGGTATGGTGGGTTGCACTTCGGCGGGTCGGTGTGGACTTGTTGGGCCGAAGGGCCTGTTTCCACACTGTAATGAAATCTAATGTAATATAATCTAATCAAAATGAGAAATTCCTCCTTGCTTATTCTACATGCACAAATGCTTAATTCATGAACTGTGAACTATTCATGAATATAAATTGTTTTTTCAGAGTATCATGAACATTTTGATAACAACAGAATGCACTAATATTCCTTTTCCTGGGTGCTTTATTTCACATTATGCACAGAAGAGTTTGTATTATGAGTCAGTGAAACCAGAAGGTAGATTAGTGCTCTTCAACTTGTTTCATTTTGGATACATATTGCATACTAAATAGTCCCAACATTGCCTCTCAAACCACCTCAGCAAGTCATTTTTCTCCAGCCTATTTCACTGCATCATTTCTGAATGAGGAAGGCAAAGGGCTGCAGTTAAGAGGGTGCTACATGTCCAGCATGCCTAGAAGTCAGGAAGAGCACACCATTTAGCTACAGGAAATGTGTGTAAAATTTCCTTAAAGGAATGGAGCACAGAACTGATTCCTGCTCTGCTCATGGTAATTGAAATTCTTCAGGGGATATAATATGTGCTCACAACTATATTAGACAGTCCAAACACCTGAAAAACAGGTCGATTCAACATTCGGCTACATGAATTTGAAAGCATTCTTGGGGTGTAAATTAGACACAAGGTTCAATTTCTACCTTAAAACTTTAATATCCCTTTGACTGACCTGAATAAAATCTAGTTCAAACCCTGTAATCCACTTGACCTTCAGCAGTTACTGATCAATATCTTTTCATTCCTGATCAAAGTAAAACAGGAAAGGATCAGGACCATGGCTATCATGGGAAATTAGGGATAGTATTAGATGCAAGGAAGGGGCACACAAATTGATCTAAAAGCAGCAGACATTAAGACCGGAAGTTCAGTTTCAAGCAAAGGTGGAAAAGAATTGATTCAGAGCAGCAAACAGAATAAAAGAGTAAGCTTACAGGGAACTTACAAACTGACTATAAACATTCCAAAGGTATCTGAACAGAACTAGTAGTGAAGCTAAAATTAGGTCTTTTACAGTCAGAAACAGGAGAAGTATAAAGAGGGTCAGAGAGATGTCAGACCAATTAAATACATACTTTGGTTCTGTTTTCACAAAGGAGGGCACATACAACATCCCAAAGATATACCGGGTCTAATGAAAACAGGGTGTATGGGAAAGAGGGGGAAGTAAATCAATGTTTACTAAGGAAATAGTGGTGTGGGAATTAATGGGATAAAAGCTGATAAATCCTCAAGGCCTGACAGCTACATCCAATTTTCTCTAAGGAATATCCTAGAAATAGTGAATGCATTTGTGTTATGATGTCGAAAGGTTGCATGTTCACTTTAAGATAGAAAGTGTTTTCTGAATTTTTAAAAGTAAATTTCAGGTACAGCCACAGCTGCCGCACAGGACAGCTACGACTCGGGCTGCTCCAAAATAGATACATGTAACAATTGGCTATTAAATGGAAATCTGAACTCTCGTTGCTATTTTGAAAACAATTCAAATTTAACCAATTAATTTCAATTTTGCCCAGGATACTAAAACTCAACTGAGTTTGAATTCACTATACTGACAACATCAGACCAATGAGAGGGTACAATGTTGGGGGGTATAAAACCAGGACATTTTGAAAATTTCATCACAGCAACTGCTGTAGAGCTAACTGCTCATCTAATATCTGATTCGCAAAGCCATAAGAAGGCACTCTCCATCAAAAAGGTACCTTTTCCTGTAAAAATACTCACAGTAACACTGAAGACAATGAACCAGAGAGATCAGCAGATGGGAGACTGAAGATAGTGGAGAAGACAGAGTGTACTTGAGATTAAAGTTAATGTAATGTTTAATCGTTTTTATTGGCACAGCATTTTTATAGGGTTAGGGTCAGATAGTAATTAGTTAAGACAAAGTGTTCAGTTTGTTAATAGTCTTGTTTAGTGTTCATTATTAGATTTAGAAAAATAAATTATTTTTCTTTAAGAGGAAATTAAGAGTTCTCTTTCAGTCACGCACAGTTTAACAGATTACGAGATGAGGTAAGCTTTTCTGGAGGTTTGGTTTTTAATTACCAGAGGGGTTTGACTTCCACTTCATAACAATTGGTAGACATTTTTCAAGATTCTTTGAGACTCCGGAGCAGTTCTTACGGATTGGAGGGAACCTTATGTAGTCACACTATTTTAAATGGGTAGAGAGAATACAGCAAATAATAGACCAGTTAGCCTGACATTGTTAATGGAGAAAATGCTACAGTCCATTAGAAAAGATTTAACAGCAGAGCATCTGGAAAACAGCAACAGGATCAGAGCCAGCATGAATTTACAAACGGGAAATCATGCTTGAAGAATCTATTGAAGTTTATTTTCCAGGATGTCACTAGTAAAGTTGATATTGAAGAGCAAGTGAATGTGATTTATTTGGACTTTCAGAAGGCTTTTGATAAGAACTTCTAAGAGACTTGCATGGGAGTAGAGTACTGACATGGAAAAAAGAACTCGTTGGCAGATGGGAAACAAAGAGTAGGAATAAACAGGTACAGAGTGGCCTACCTTAGGGATCAGGGCTTTGAATCCATCTATTCACAATATATATTAAATGATTTAGATGAGGGAACTAAACATTAATATCTCCAGTTTGAAAACAACACAATGCTGGGTTGGAGGGTGAGCTGAGAGGAGAATGCAAAATTGCTTCATTTGGACAAGTGATTTGGACAAATTTAATGACTGGAAAAATGCATGTCAGATGAAGCATAACATAGATAAGACCTAAATGTATCAATCTTGCACACAGGTTGCTGAAAGAAAACATGCTGGTGTAGCAGGCAGCAATAACGGCAAATGATGTGTTGTCCTTCGTAAGAAGAGGATTTGCGTACAGGAGCAGTAAATGTCTTGCTGCAATTATACAGGACCTTGGTGAAATCATACCTGGAGCAGTGTGTGCAGTTTTAGTCTCCTTATCGGAGGAAGGAAGTCTGGCAAGTAGAGGGAGTGCAACATAGGTTTACAGTCTGTTTCCCAGGATGGCAGGATTAAAAATTGAAGAGATTCTGAATATATTATCAATTATATTCATTGGATATTATAACAATGATGGGGAGGAGTGTCTCAACCTCAGAAACCTACCAAATTGTAACAGGACCAGACGTGGTAAATGCAGGATGTTCCTGGTCAGCAATGAGGAATTTCTTCACAGAGGGGTGAGCCTGTTGAATTCTCAAGCCAAAATATTGAACGTTTTCAAGGAGATGTTACATATAGTTCTTAGCGCTAAAGGAATCAAAAGGATATGAAGAAAAAGCAGGAATAGCGGACTGAGTCAGATGATCAGCCAATGATCATATTGAATAGTAGAACAAGCAAAGGTTGTGTAGCCTTTTCCTGCTTTTTGTGTTTCTATGTTAAAGGAAACAGAGGCAAAAACATTAGTATAACCAGGAACTGGATGGGAAATGTCAAACTTTGACAATGTTATATAACTCAGAGGTAAAGAGAGAGCAACCTAATTCCATGTGGTCCAATTCCGAATGTCTCCCCTTCTACTTCACTTAAAATTAAATTGCTTCCTACTATATCCCAAACACCAAGAACGAAAGGAGACTTGCCAATCACAATTCAGTTTTTTAAATCTGTGCACTTCTTGACCACAGCTCATGTTAAATAACATTAATATGCTGCAATTCAGCTGTTTTGAGAGTTTACTTGTTAAAACAACTAATCCAGTGACATGGACTGATAATCTTGAGAATGCGAATTCAATAATCTCAATTCCCACTGGTGAAAAAAAACGACCACAAAACTACTCTTGGGCCACATCGAGGCAAAAAGAAAAGAGCAACCTAATCCTATCAGTTACATACCATTGTCAAAGTTTAATATTTCCCATACTGGTTCCTATTATACTAATGTTTTTGCCTCTGTTTCTTTTAACATAGAAACACAAAAAGCAGGAGCAGGCCATGCAATCTTTGCTTGTCACAAAAACCCAATTGGTTACTATCCTTTTGGAAAAGAAATCAGTCCCATCCTTAACAATGTTTTGTATGTCAGAGGTCAGCTAAAAGTTGAGCATATTGCTATAGGTCAACTGTCACTTGTAGGCTTGCCAGGTAGAGATGGCAGATTTGCTTCCCTATGCAATATTATTACAAATGGGTTTTTATATCAATCAACATTACTGTCATAATTGGGCCAGCTTTTAATTCCAGATTTTTATCTTATTCCAATTTCACCATCTGGCATGGTAGGATTCGAACGCACAGTGACAGCCTGGAGTTCAAGATTGCTCGTCCAGTGAAAGTATTATGGCTCCACCACCTCCCCTAAAATATTTCACTTAACTAATTACTTCTGGAGTGTCAGGATATCGGCAGGTAAAAAAATTGCCCCCTAAATTAACTGTTACATAGGTGAAGGATGACATTTGCATACAGTTTCAAACGCAATTCATAGCTTGGACACAAGGGGCTATAAGCAACAAAAGGGCTGGAACTGGAAGGTGAAACTGCTCTGCAAAAGGAGACAAAAGTTGGGACAAAGAATAATTACTCGGGTGGCAAGATACTATATACCACAAATGTTTGCACAAATGCCAGATTTTCACAATATTTATTAATGACTTTGATTATTAAATAAGGTTTTACTAATAATTTCTTGGCAATAAAGAACTTAAACATTGCTAAAAAGAGACAGGAAGTCAATCTTTTCATTTAACGCTCATGAGGTCTCAAGAGCAAGAAAATCAACTTAGAAATGAAATAAATTTACACAGTATGAGAACACAGTACTGATTTGTTGAACAATGATTGGTGTGAAGTAGTAACTGTAAAGTGTCTTAACTAAAAGACGGAGTTCAAATCAGACAAGTCAGCTCTGGTTCTTCAGGGTTCTGCAGGGGAACAGCAGGGGTGAATGGTCTTCATAGCCCTTTCCTCAGTGAAAATAGTACACTATGCTTTTTGCCTACACAGAATAGAGCTGCGCGAGAAAATAAATGTAGTTTCTTGCACAAACAAAAATCAAATTACAAGCCTAACTGATAGTTGTAAACTGTTTTCTGGAGTAATTGTTAACTCTATCTAACAGCAGAATCACATTTAATGTTGGACATTTTGATCTGAATTTTGAAAAAACACAGGTGGGCTGAGCACAGGCAAAACTAGCAGCATGCGACAGCTTATGTTTGAGAAACCTTCCAGAGTAATCTGGACCACGCTGTGTACATTCGAGGATGAAAGATGTCAGTCTTTGGCCCAGCCACAAATTTGCACAATAAACAACCAACAATGATTTTATCAGGATATACTTTATAAAGACGAATAGTTTTGCTATGCCCTACACCTTCATTAAATAAACATGGTGAACAGGGAAGGCACTTCGGGCAAAGCAGCGAATCCCTACCTTTGATCCAGGAGACCTGAGTTCAACTAGCACCTGTCCCAAAGATCCACTTGGACACAGACTTCCACATACAAAACCATTCCTGAGGAACTCTCGACCATCTCCACCTTAACTCCAATGATATAGTTAGGGGTGTGCCCTCTTCCTTGCTTCCTGACGTCGAAAATCAGCTTTTTAGTTTTGTTGGCATTGAGGGAGAGATTGTTATTGTTGCACCACATCACCAAGCACTTTATGGTGTCACCTGCGAACTTGTAGATGGAGTTCGGATGAAATTTGGCCACACAGTTATGAGTGTACATGGAGTACTGTAGGGCGCTGGTGTTGAGGATTGTTATGGAAGAGATGCTGTTACCTATCTTCAGTGATTGTGATTTGTGGGTCAGAAAGTTGAGGATCCAGTTACAGAGGGCAGAGTAGCAACCTAGGAGTCTGGAGATTATTTTGGTTGGAATTACGATGCTGATGATGGCGCTGTCATCAATAATTAGAAGTCTGACATAGGTATCCTTATTATCCAGATGTTCCAGGGTGAGTGCAGGGCTAGGAAGTTGGCATCAGTCATAGATCTGTTGTGCCAGTAGACAAACCACAAGGGATCAAGGCAGGCTGGGAGGCTGGAGTTGATATGAGCCACAACTAACCGCTCGAAACACTTCGTGATTATGCAGATCGGAGCCATCGGGCAGTAGTCATTGGGGAACATTGCATGTGTTTTCTTTGGTATCAGGATGATGGTAGACTTCTTGAAGCAGGTGGAGAGTTTCGATCGTAGCAAGAAGAAGTGAAAGATGTCAACAAATACTCCCGCCAACTAGCCCGCACAAAATCTGATTGCACGGCCAGGGATTCCATCTGGGCCAGTCACTTTCCATGGGTTCATTTTTAAGAAGGTCAATCTGACATATGCAGCAGTGACTGACGAAACAGGTACGACTGAAGCTGTCAGGGCAGGTGACACCATTTCACTAAACTTCTGTTTGAACAGTGTGTAAAATGCATTGACCACATCAGGAGGGATGTATTTTTGTCCACTATTCTGTTCTGCTTCATTTTGTAGCCCATTATGTCATTTAGGCCTTATTACAAAAGGCACATGCCCTTGTGATCAGTTTAAGTCTCTCACCATTAGTTTGTTGAATGATAGCACAGACTCAACGGACAGAATGGCCTACCTCTGCTCCTACATCTTATGATCTTATTCACTCAATGTTATCAACTTTATTTCTATCATTGATCTGGTGGTTTTGACAAGCTATGCAGTCCAGTTTCCATGAGCACCAGATTTATATGATCTACTTAACCATGTGTGCGCATCGAATCTCGACTCTCTGGGTCTGGCCGTCCCTGACTTCCCCACCATATCACCCCCGCCCACTTTATAACTCTCTCCCATCCCTAGCTACGACTCCACCTCACACCGACAGCCCACTGTTCCACTACAATCCAACCCCCTCCCCCCATTTCCGACTCCCCGGGGCTCCGCTCCTACCTCGGGATAGCGCTGCACCAGCCTGGCGATCACCTCCCTCTCCACCTGCCATTCGGGTTTCCGCAGCTTCCTCTCCTTCTTTAGCCTCGTCTTCTTCCGTTGATATTTCTGTTTCCACTTCTCATAGTTTTTAATTAATTCGCTCCTTTCGGAGGAGGCGGCGGACATCTCACCCGCTTTTCCCGTAAACACCATGCCGGGAGCCAGCACGAAGACGCCCGGCGCACGGCAATGACATCACGCGGCGGGCGCGTCCTGATGACGTTGTGGAGAAGGCCAGGACAAGGGCACAGGAGGTGAGCCAGTAGATGAAGAATAATTAATAATGTGTTTAATATAGCTGTGTTAATGAGACAGTGACAATCAATAACAAATTACTAGATTGACACCATTGAAAACGTTAACCTGTCGAGAAAGTCGAGAGAAAATTAAAAAACTAAACATAGCTTTTAAGATTATGGAAATGTGAATAGGAAAATATTGATTTAGAATTACAGATAGTGTTGAATTAATATAACTCAGATAACTGTCCAAGGTATGTTGTACAGTCACATATTTTATAGCACACAAAGAGGCCCTTTGGTGCATTGTGTCTACCGCTAATCATCAAATCCCTTCTAATCCCATTTTCCAGCAATAGGCCACAACTTTGTGTGCTATGGCATTTCTAATGTTAATCTAAATACTTAAATGTTTTGAGAGTTCCTTTTTCTATGACCCTTTTAGATCGTGAATTCCAGATATCCACAACCCTTTAGGTGAAATGCAAATTCCTCAAAATTCTCCTTAACTTGTGTTCCTTACTTTAAAACAGAGTCCTGTGATTATTGGCCCCTCTCCTAGGGGGAAAAGTTTCTGTCTCAGAATTTCCTACACTGCAGTTACATCTCTTCTCCCCCGCCCCGCCTTCCCCACCCCACCTTCCCCTCAAGGAAAACAACCCAACCTAGATGAATTTGTCCAGTACAGGGAACATGTTGATGAATCTCCTCGGTACCTCTCATTCTTTAGAAAGTGTGGCATCCAGAACTGCATACAGTACTCCAACTGTGACCTAACTAACATTATATTCAGCTTCATCATACCCTCCTTGGTCTTGAATTCATTGCCGTCACAGATAAAAGCAAGTATTCTATATGCCTTCTTAACCACCTTATCAATCTGTCGTGTTACCTTCAACAGTCTGTAGACACGCAAACTAAAGTCTCTTTGATCCTCTGTACTTCTTCGGTCCTCCCATTAAACACTTATTACCTTGCATACTTCATTGTTAGTCCTTCCAAAATACATCACCTGACATTTTAGGATTAAATTCTATTTGCCAGTGACCAACCTGTCTGTAGCATTCTCATCCTCACAAATTACCCCACCAATTTTTATGAGACCTGTAAACTTACTGATCATGACCTATTTTCGTTTACAGGTGCTGAATGTACACAACAAACAGCAAGGGACTCAGCACTGAACCCTGTGGTATTCCACTGGACACACAAAAAAAAAATTCAACCATTACTGTCTACGTGCTGCCGATAAGCCAGTTTTCAATCCAATTTTCCAAAATTGCTATTGGTCCCATCAGCTCTTAGTTTCTTTACCAGTCTGCCATACAAGGCCTTGTAAAAAGCCTTACTGAAATACATGTAGACTACACCAACTGCCACTACCATCTACACATCTAGCCACCTCCTTGAAAGATTCAATCAAACTTATTTGACATGTTCTCTCCCTTACAAAGCCATACCAAATTTCTTGATTAATTAATTCTTGCCCCTCTAAGTTGACTAATTATATCCCTCAAACATTTTCCCAATAGTTTCCCTACCATTTATGATAGACTCACTGACCTGAATTTTCCTGGTTTATACTTATCACCCTTTTTAAAAAAAAAGGTACCTCTTTAGCTAAACTTCAGTCCTCTGGCATCCCTCCTGTGGCCAGAGAGGATTTGAAAATTAATATTAGAGCCCCTGCACTCTCCTGCCTTGCCTTCCACAGCAATCTGGGATACATCTCAACTGGGCCTGGAATTTTATCTACTAAGTCTGCTAATCCTCCTCTCTCTCTCAATGCTAACTTGTTCAAGTGTATCTTGTAAGAGTCAGTTAGTCAGGTCCAGAGGAGCTCGAAATGGGAGTGGCTCACAGCAGTGCTTCTGCTGCTGTATCATCGCGAAAACAATGACCCAGATTTTCCGATGGCCAGACATCATTATTCTAGGGTAGATGGTGGTTAGGCATCAGGGCACCGTGGAATCCTCATTGTAGCAGACACTGAAGGACCTGCCTGGAAAAGTGGAGATTCCGCTGGACAATTCCTTATGCGTGGAACCCTCTGAAAGTCTCCATTTAAATTAGAGAATTCATAAAGTTTTGATGAAATTAAGTCTTGAAGTTAAAGTAGACCCAATATCTCTTCTTAGGTCTATCAAATTTACCATCTTTAGACAGGCATGGGAAGAAACTATTTAATGTTCTTGCATACTGTGCACGGAAGAATATTCTGATGAACTGGGTGTCTGAAAACCCGCCAGGCTTGCTGGGATGGCAGAAATTAATTATGGAGCATATTCCCTTGGATTGTTTTACAAACATGGTGCACCACACAACAGACCATTTTTATAAGGCATGGCAGTCCTACTTGAGTTATTTGGATATAGATTTGTCAGCTGTCTTAACTACGGTATTTGTTTAACCGGGATGGTTAGGTTTGTCGAGGCCTTGGGAGGGGGAGGGGGAGGGAGGGGGAGGGAGGGAGGGAGGGGGGGGGGGGAAGCTCTTGAGTTAATATGGGTATGTATACAATGCTCCCGTTCTTTTGTTTGGGAGTTTTATGCCCAGCATAGCTATTTTGTATTTTGTGCTTTTTTTTGTTTTCTTTGACTTTTTTTTTCTTTTTTTGATCTTTTTATTTACTTATTTATTGGTGTTGCTTTGCACAGTGTTAGGGTTTGTTTTGTATTATAGGATATGTTAGTAGTTCGTAGACAGCAGTTGTATTGTAATTTGTGTTTATTATACCGTTATTTGTTATTGATTGTATTTTTCAATAATTTTATATGTTTGTAAAGTTAAAAAAATTTGCTAATAAATATATTTACAAAACAAATGTAGCCTAACTTCATTCTGTGGCTGCGGTGGTGAAGAGAGGTTGTGGGAGCTGCTGGGTGGTGGATCCAGTCCGTTTCTTGTGACCATGGCAACTGCAACGGTGGCAGAGTGAATGATCTCTTGCTTCTTAGGAGCTGATTTGGATGATCGGTCTGTTCTTGGAGGTTGAGATGGGCCCCACTCCTCGAGAATTGGGACAGTCTCCTAGCTAAGATGCCAGCTGGAATAGTGGCAGCAATAAGGCAGCTTTGTCAGAGACGACATTCTGGGTCCAGTCAGAAGCAGCGGGGACTGCTTCAGTGTGCTTCCTCCTTGGTGTTGCAGCCTCAGGGGCAGCTTTGGCAGCGTCCCGTAGCCATTTAGGAAATCAAGAAACCGTGGATGGAATTTTTAAAAGTGAAATTTGCCCTAACTTGGTATGATTTATTTCCTTTTATAATTTATGTAATTAAAATGGCACAAATTATGGCAACTTACATACATTTTACTGGTTTTTTTCATAAATACATGTAACAATAAATTACTACGCTACATATTATAAATATCTTGCAAAAACAGAAATGTCCTTCAACATTGTACAGATACCAGAGTAAATTATTAATGCTACAGAGTCTAACTAAAAGAACAAGACATGAATGACAATGAAGGGCAATAAGAAATAGGTAATAATGTCAAAAATAGAGAAATGGATTAGAGGAAATGGGAAAGTGTTAAAGGTTTAGAGTGGAACCTTGGGATAGGAAAGGAAGGTACATGTCAGCTTTATTGTAAAAGCAAAATACCAGCATGAAGGAAAGTATAAAGGTAGAAGTTACTGGAAAGTCTGGCAGCATTGGTGGCTCAGTGGTTAACACTGCTGCCTCACAGCACCATGGACCTGGCTTCGAATCCAGCCTCAGGTGAGTTTGCACATTCTCCCCTTGTCTATGTAGGTTTCCTCCCACAATCCAAAGATGTGCAGGTCAGGTGAATTGGCCATGCTAAATTGCCCATAGTGTTAAGTGCATTAGTCAAGGATAACTATAGGGCAGGGGAATGGGTGTGGGTGACTTACTCTTCAGAAGGTCGGATTTATTGGGCCAAATGGCCTGTTTCCATACTGTAGGGAATCTAATCTGTGGAGAAAGAAAGAATTAAGATTTCAAATCCGACATGACTTCTTTAGATTGAAGGGAGAGAGCAACATAATAGGTTTAATGTGTAGAAAGGTATGGTTGAGAAAGGAAAAATAAGTATTGTCTGGAATAGGTCAGAGGTCTGGGGAAATTAAAAATAAAATATCATTAGAAAAAGATAAGGGAATTAATGTTTGGAGTAAAGGAGCGAAGTATTGGAAGCAAAAACAAATTGATTGGAAAAAAACTCAGCAGGTCTGGCAGCATCTGTGGAGGGAAAGCAAAGTTAATATTTCGGATCTAGTGACCCTTCTTTGGATCTGATTGTAGCTAGGTAAAGGTTGGTATCGATGCCAAAGGTTGAGTGGATGCAGGGCAAGGAGTAAATGGTAGGTAAAGGTGGAGCCCAAAGAGGTAGGGACAAGGGTCGGGCAGCCAAAGGAAAGATTAAAGGTCAGCTTGGGAGAATCGATTGCTACTAATGGGGACCATTTGTGGCTGACAATGTGTTCTATGCGCTAGCAGCCTATGTAATGACAAGGCCTGGTGTGTGGGGGTTGAAGTAAGGACATGGAAGAAAGTGTTCAGGCCCTAAAATTATTGAACTGAATAGAGTCCTGAAGGCTGGCGGGTCCCCAAACAGAAAATGAGATACTGTTCTTCCAGCTTGCACTGGAGCACTGCAGCAGGGATTTTGGCCAGGGAATACAGTGGGGTGTTGAAGTGGCAGGCAACTAGAAGCTCAAGATCATTTTTATAGACAAGGTAGGTGAACAGTGGTTCTGGACAGTGGTTGTCCAGTCTGTATTTTGTCTCTGTGCAGCAGACCAAATTGTGAGCTGTAAATGCAGTAGACTAGATGAAGTACAGATAAATTGCTGCTTCACTTGGAAGGTGTGTTTTGGACCTTGGATACTGAAGAGGGACGAAATAAAAGGACAGCAGTTGTACCTTCTGGGATTGTGTTGGAATGTGCCATGGGGAGATGGTGGAGGTAGACGAGGAGTGGACCAAGGTGTCCTGGAGGGAACCGTCCCTACAGAAGGCTGACAAGAGACTGGAAGGGAATATGTGTCTGGTGGTGGCATCCTATTGGAGGTGGTGGAAATGGCAGCTAATCATCCTTTGGATGTGGATGCTGATGGGATGGTAAGTGAAGAGCAGGGGAACCTGACCACTGTTGTGGGGGGGGGAAGGGATGGGTTTAGGGCTGAAATGCAGGAGATGGGTCTGACCTTGCTGAGGGCCCTGTCAACCATGGTGGTGGGGAATCCTTGGTTGGGGGAAAAAGGTGGCCATTTTAGAGGTTCCCTTGTCAAAGTTGGCATAATTTAAACAGATGCGACAGATGAAAGAGAAACTGGGAAAATACAATATACTCTTTACAGGAAGCAGGATGTGAGGATTTATAGTCCATGTAACTGGGAGTCATTGGGTTTGTAGTGGACATTGGTGGCCAGTCTATCCTCAGAAATGGAAACTAAATGTTGAGGAAGGGGAGTCAGGAGTCAGAAAGAGACCAGGTGAAAGTAAGAGCAGGTGAAGGTAAACCTTGCCAATTCTGGATGTGAGAGGGAAGCAGCACTGATGATGTCATTGAATTACCAGAGAAAGAGTTGTGATTGGGAGCTGGAAAAGGACTGGAATAAGGAATATTCCATGTACCCCACATGTATACCCGAAGCCCATACAGGTACCAATGGCTGCCCCTTTTAACCTGAATAATGTGAGAGGACTTGTTCAAAGTAAGGATAAGTTCGGCCAGGCAGAGCAAGGTGGTGGTGGAAGGGATGGTTAAGGCCTTTTCTTCAAGAAGAAATAGAGACCCCTGAGATCATCCTGATAGGGGATGGACGTGTAAAGGGATTGCATGCTCATGGGAGAAAGGAGGTAACTGGAGCCCACAAACTGGCAATCCTGTTTGTGGATTTTAGGAAGTGGTAGAAGAAGTTTGTGTGGTGTTGGGAGACTATGAGCTTGTTGCATTTAGAGTCATAGAGTCATAGAGATGTACAGCATGGAAACAGACCCTTCGGTCCAACCCATCCATGCCAACCAGATATCACAACCCAATCTAGTCCCACCTGCCAGCACCCAGCCCATATCCCTCCAAACCCTTCCTATTCATATACCCATCCAAATGCCTCTTAAATGTTGCAATTGTACCAGCCTCCACCACTTCCTCTGGCAGCTCATTCCATACATGTACCACCCTCTGCGTGATAAAGTTGCCCCTTAGGTCTCTTTTATATCTTTCCCCTCTCACCCTAAACCAATGCCCTCTAGTTCTGGACTCCCCGACCCCAGGGAAAAGACTTTGTCTATTTATCCTATCCATGCCCCTCATAATTTTGTAAACCTCTATAAGGTCACCCCTCAGCCTCCGAAACTCCAGGGAAAATAGCCCTAGCCTGTTCAGTCTCTCCCTGTAGCTCAGATCCTCCAACCCAGGCAACATCCTTGTAAATCTTTTCTGAACCCTTTCACGTTTCACAACATCTTTCTGATAAGGAGACAGAATTGCACGCAATATTTCAACAGTGGCCTAACCAATGTCCTGTACAGCCGCAACGTGACCTCCCAACTCCTGTATTCAATACTCTGCCCAATAAAGGAAAGCATACCAAATGCCGCCTCACTATCCTATCTACCTGTGACTCCACTTTCAAGGAGCTATGAACCTGCACTCCAAGGTCACTTTGTTTAGCAACACTCCCTAGGACCTTACCATTAAGTGTATAAGTCCTGCTAAGATTTGCTTTCCCAAAATGCAGCACCTCACATTTATCTGAATTAAACTCCATCTGCCACTTCTCAGCCCATTGGTCCATCTGATCCAGATCCTGTTGTAATCTAAGGTAACCCTCTTCGCTGTCCTCTACACCTCCAATTTTGGTGTCATCTGCAAACTTACTAACTATACCTCTTTTGCTTGCATCCAAATCATTTCTATAAATGACAAAACGTAGAGGCCCAGCACCGATCCTTGTGGCACTCCACTGGTCACAGGCCTCCAGTCTGAAAAACAACCCTTCACCACCACCCTCTGTCTTCTAACTATGAGCCAGTTCTGTATCCAAATGGCTAGTTCTCCCTGTATTCCATGAGATCTAACCTTGCTAATCAGTCTCCCATGCGGAACCTTGTCAAACGCCTTACTGAAGTCCATATAGATCACATCCACTGCTCTGCCCTCATCAATCTTCTTTGTTACTTCTTCAAAAAACTCAATCAAGTTTGTGAGACATGATTTCCCACGCACAAAGCCATGTTGACTATCCCGAATCAGTCCCTGCCTTTCCAAATACATGTACATCCTGTCCCTCAGGATTCCCTCCAACAACTTGCCCAACACTGAGGTCAGGCTCACCGGTCTATAGTTCCCTGGCTTGTCTTTACCACTCTTCTTAAACAGTGGCACCACGTTTGCCAACCTCCAGTCTTCCGGCACCTCACCTGTGGCTATCGATGATACAAATATCTCAGCAAAAGGCCCAGCAATCACTTCTCTAGCTTCCCACAGAATTCTCAGGTCCACCTGATCAGGTCCTGGGGATTTATCCACCTTTAACCATTTCAAGACATCCAGCACTTCCTCCTCTGTAATCTGGACATGTTGCAAGATGTCACCATCTATTTCCCTACAGTCTATATCTTCCATATCCTTTTCCACATTAAATACTGATGCAATATATTCATTTAGTATCTCCCCCATTTTCTGTGGCTCCACACAAAGGCCGCCTTGCTGATCTTTGAGGGGCCATATTCTCTCCCTAGTTCCTTTTGTCCTTAACATATTTGTAAAAACCCTTTGGATTCTCCTTAATTCTATTTGCTAAAGCTATCTCATGTCCCCATTTTGCCCTCCTGATTTCCCTCTTTAATATACTCCTACTTTCTTTATACTCTTTTAAGGATTCACTCGATCTATCCTGTCTATACCTGACATATGCTTCCTTCTTTTTCTTAACCATACCCCCAATTTCTTTAGTCATCCAGCATTCCCTATACCTACCAGCCTTCCCTTTCACCCTGACAGGAATATACTTTCTCTGGATTCTTGTTATCTCATTTCTGAAGGCTTCCCATTTTCCAGCCGTCCCTTTACCTGTGAACATCTGCCTCCAATCAGCTTTCGAAAGTTCTTGCCTAATACCGTCAAAATTGACCTTTCTCCAATTTAGAACTTCAACTTTTAGATTTGGTCTATCCTTTTCCATCACTATTTTAAAACGAATAGAATTATGGTCGCTGGCCCCAAAGTGCTCTCCCACTGACACCTCAGTCACCTGCCCTGCCTGATTTCCCAAGAGTAGGTCAAGTTTTGCACCTTCTCTAGTAGGTACATCCACATACTGAATCAGAAAATTGTCTTGTACACACTTAAGAAATTCCTCTCCATCTAAAACTTTAACACTATGGCAGTCCCAACCGATGTTTGGAAAGTTAAAATCCCCTACCATAACTACCCTATTATTCTTATTGGAGCAGATCACCAGATTAAATGAGGTTAGTGACCACTATGGACACTGGCTTGATGTTCCATGGTGGGGTCATGATCCAGAGGGGAGATAGGAGGAGATATCTGAGAGCTGGAGCTCAGCCTCTGCAATGTAGCGGTCAATCCGCCAGACAACAACAGAACCACCCTTGTCAGCAGGCTTAATAACAAAGTCAGGGTTGGATCTGAGTGCCATCAGTTCAGATGGAGATAGGTTGGAATGGGTAATGGGGCGCAGAGAATTATCTCCAACCAATGTCGTGTTGACAGTACTGATGAAGAGGTGGAGTGCAGGTAAAAGGCCATTGGGAGGGGTCCAGGTGGAGAGAGAGTTTTGGAGGCATGTGAAGGCTTATGTGGGAAGGGGAGAGGACCCTTGTCCAAAGAAATAGGCAAGGAGCGAAGGTGATAGAAGAAGAGTTCAACGTCATGTCATGTCCGAAATTCATTGACGTGGGGTCACTAGGGGGATAAAATTAAGACTTTTGCTGAGTACAGAACATTCAGCATCAGAAAGCAAAAGGTTGGAAAGGGTAGTAAAAACACGACAGAAGTAGATGGGAGAGGGTTCCAAAGGGGCTGATGATTGTTGTATTCCAAAGCATTGGTCCAGACTACACATGGATGGCAGAATAATGAATAGTTCTGAATTAAAGAAAAAATTATGAAAGATACAAATGGCACTTGATTAAAAAAAATCAAAATAGTGGATAAAATTCATGATCTGAAATTATTGAACTTCTTGTTGAGACCAAAAGTCTGTAATGCATCTCATTGGAAGCTGAAGTACAAGCTCAAGCTTGTGCTACGCTTAGTTGTAAGAAGGTTTACTAGACTAATAGGTGGATTGGGCTTGTATTTATGAGAGTTTAGAAGAGTAAGAGGTGAATTGTTTTAAACTAACAAGAACCTGAGGGGATTTGACAGGGTCCATGCGGAAAGTATTCTTCCTCTACTGTCAGAATCTAGAACTGAGGAACTTTTTAAAAATTAGGGGTGGGTGCCCATTTAAGACAAAGATAAATGAAAGTTGTTTTTTCTCTCAGATGGTCATGCATCTTTGGAATGCTCTTCCTCCAAAACCAGTGGAGCAAAACTTTGAAGACAGAAGTCAATTGATGGGGATGAAAGGTTATCTGGGCAGGCAGGAATCGGGAGTTGATTCTAAAATCAAAGCAGCCATGATCTTATTTGAATGGCAGAGTATGCTTAAAGGTTCAAGTGACCTACTCCTGCTCTTGATTTGTGTGTTGATGTGTACATATTTCATTAGAACATTGCAATAGGCCAAGGACAGAAATGTCAGACCATTAACGTTATCTGACGAGAATGGCTAAAGTGAGTGTCAATATTAAGTAAAGGCAGAGTGTCACTTTGAACTGAGGATGTGGAGGTGCTGGTGTTCGACTGGAATGGACAAGGTCAGAAGTCACACGACACCAGGTTATAGTCTAAAAAGTTTACTTAAAATCACAAGCTTTCAGAGTGCTGCCCCTTTGTCAGGTAAAGTGAAGAGAAGCACTCAGACACAGAATTTATAATGAGAGAGAGCAAAAGATCATACAAATTTTGTGAATGGAGTGTCGACAGGCCAAATAATCAGTCTCTTCAGATGATCAAGAGTGTCAGACGGTGTGAGTAAAGTATCAATAGCTGAACAGCAGGTGAAAGGATAACCTATCTGATTAATTGAGGCAGGGAGACAATTACAAAATGTTAAAAATTAGGTGGTGCTGGAGACAAACCGAATAACATGATCTAACCAAAGTAATAAGTAATCTAAAACTGTACAAAATAATTAAGGTAGAGAGATCATAACAATTAATCAAGGTGATGGTGTCAAAACAGGATGGATAGATGAGTCATTAGTTGAGTTTTGTCTTTTTTTTCTCTTTGTATTTCATTTTTCTTGTTTGATAGATTTTAGTTATCATTTATTTAAGATTTAACTGTATATCAATGTTTATAGTTGGTTTTTTTTTAGTTTTCTTTTGTAAACTTGTAAAGACATGTTAAATTTTCAATAAAAATATCTATTAAAAAAATAGGATGGAAAGGAAGACTTTACAGATATAGAACAGTGTGGTGGGGTCACATGTAGCACAGCAGGAACCCAAGATCACAGTTGAGGCTGTCTTCATGGATATAGGACTTGGCCATCAGTTTCTGCTCAGTGATTCTGCATTGTTGTGTATCTCAAAGGCTGCCTTGGAGGAAGCTTACCGAAGCTCAAAGGCTGAAAGTCCTTGGGTGCTGAAGTGTACCCCGAGTGGGAGTGAACACTCCTGTCTGGTGATTGTTCCGTGATGTCCATTCATCTAATGTCAGAGTATCTGCATGGTCTCACCAATATACCATGCTTTGGGGCATCCTTGCCTGCATAATCTACCTTGTACTTTGACAACTTATGATCTTTCCACCTTAATTAGTTTGTACAGTTCTGGATTACCTGTTACTTTGGTTAAACCCTCAGAATGTGACTCCTATACCTACCATATTATTCCAGCCATTTGGTTTGGCTCTAGCACCACCTTATTTTTAATTTTTATAATTAGCCCTCTGCCTCAATTAATCGAATTATAGGTGGTCCCTTCACCTGTTATTCAGCTGTTGACACTTCACTCCCACCATCAGACAGTCTTGATCACCTGCAAAGATTTATTATTCAGCCTGTCAGCATTCCACTCACAAAATATGTATGATCTTTGATCTCTCTGATTATAAATCCTGTGCCTGAGTGCTTCTCTTCACTTTACCTGACAAAGGGGCAGCTCACCAAAATATTGTGATTTCAACTAAATCTTTTGGACTATGACTTCGTGTCATGTGATTTCTGACCTTCAACTAAGCAAGTTGTGATGGAGGTTTCACTGAGCATGCACCAAATTAAATTAGCATGGTGAAAGCATTAATACCAGATGGAAATAAATCAGAAGGGAAGACAAATGCAAAATCATTTGGTGGGGGAAGAGTAGATTATTGAATTGGATGATGCATAGTCTTTCAGGGAATTGGGTCTACTATATGTAGACAGGCTCCAATCTGGCATATGAATTGGACAATTAGAAGTTTTCCTGCAATAAAATAAATTGGAGCGAAAAGGCAAACAATTAACTCCATATTTTTCCTTCAGGAGGTGCTGTTGGTCAGAGTTTTGATTTTTACCATGGGAATGGGAGTTGCAAAAGTAAAATAATGCAAGTAAAAGCTTGTTTCTGTTCATTTATCACTCCCTTATTGTTTCCAGGTCATATGGAATTTGATGATAAAATGGTACGTTCCTTGAACAAATAATAAATTGGCAGCCCATCCCTGGGACTCTTCTATAAACCTAATTCTATAAAATAATTATTAAAAAGGATGATTCCTTCCCATTTCTCTTTCCCTTAATCATGAATGAAAGCATTCTGCAAACATCCCTGTTTGGGTTTCCTATCTCTCAGACAAATATGCTACTGACCATGTGCAAGAAATCTATAAAATTAAGAGGAATAATTAATTTTTCAAAATTCAGAGAAGTGAACCTTTCTTCTTGTGCTCATACACTTCAGAAAGGGCTAGATCCTTAGCTGTCATTTCAAAATCGGGCTTAAATTTGCCCCTTTCATTTTTATTGAAGTATTTTTCTTTCAGTGTAAAAGTAACTTGGTTTAACTCTATAGTCCCGAGAGACAATATTCATATGTTTGGTTTGGAATCCTGCTTGTCAGCACATCACATCAAAAATTTAGTGTTTCCTTGCCAACAACACTAATTCAGAACATTACCCCTAGTGTATGGTCTAAGTATTATGCTTAAACCATTCCAAACTATGGAATCATTCAATTTTAAGGAACTATTTCTTACAGTGTTCAAATGTAATATTTAATATAATTTGCTTCCAACATGATCTTTATGGAAATGGAAAATAGAGTAAGTTGGTGAAAGCCAATTTTTTGCATATTTTATATTTATTCCTAATTTAAATCTTCTAAACATTCCAATTATCTGAAGAAGGAGGTTGTACATGAATTGTTCCTCAGGAAGGCCAGTATGGGCATAATGGCCCAAATGGCCTTCCCATGTATTGTAATAATTCTATGACTAGTCCTGACCACTTATTTGATACCCCCAATCCAAATGAATCACCCCTTACCATCCAAAACAATTCCCAGCTTGACCTAATTACCCTGGCAGAAGTGGGTACTGCAGATGCTGAGATTAGATTCAAGATTAGAGTGGTGCTGGAAAAGCAAAGCAGGTCAGGTAGCATTGGAGGAGCAGGAAAATCAACATTTTGGGCAGAAAACCTTATTACCCTGACCACTCAATCATCCCTGACCATGTGACAAACACCCCAGTCCAATCCATACCTCACAATCAACTGAGCACCAATCCAACCTGACTATTCACCTCAATCTGAAAATGTGTTGCTGGAAAAGCGCAGCAGGTCAGGCAGCATCCAAGGAACAGAAGAATCGACGTTTCGGGCATCAGCCCTTCTTCAGGAATGAGGAAAGTGTGTCCATGCAGGTCCTTGGACTCCTCCATCGCCAGACCATGGCAACACGACAGTTGGAGGAAGAGCGCCTCATCTTCCGCCTGGGAACCCTCCAACCACAAGGGATGAACTCAGATTTCTCCAGTTCCTCTTGGACAATTAAAACAAGAAATCATATTTCATGGTGTAGTTATGGGCAATTCTTAAAATTAAACCTACTGTTAAAGAATAAAATAATAAAAGGATTGGATTGCACAGTTACAATCACATTTTCTGTACAACTAATGGCAATGCATTGCAAAATGCAGCTATTCTTAGATTAGAATTTTAAAAAGTTGCCAATTAAAAAATTAATTACTCATTAAAATGGGGCATTACAAATACAGTGTTACAAGAATCTTTAATAGGAAGCTTAACTCATCAAATTCAGGTGCTAGTACCGATGAGGTAATGTCCTAAAGTGTCAAGGCAGGCCTTATATGTTCCGAAACACATTGCATGCTCCCTCTTCAGTGGTGTCAACAAATGGCAGAATACTCAGAAAATGGGAGCAAAAGTAGACCATTCAGCCCATACAGCCTATTCCACCATTCCATATGATCATGGCTAAATCTCTTAACAGCATAGTTCTGCTCTCCTCTATACTCCTTGAAAAGACTCATGTTTGCTCCTCTCCTCATAAATTTTACAGTTTTTATTTATTTAGTTGATCTGTTCAGGTATGTTACAACACATGCCTACACCAGTTGGAACTTGAGTCAAGACTTTCTGGTTTCGAGGTAGAGAAACTGCTTATGTGCCACAAATCTCCTTCATTTGAAATAGCTGTAAATACACGAGACTGAGAAACCTCCCCTACATTTCCCCCAGGACTTATACACTTAATGGTAAGATCCCAGGGAGTGCTGCTGAACGAAGAGACCTTGGAGTGCAGGTTCATGGTTCCTTGAAAGTGGAGTCACAGGTAGATAAGGTAGCGAAGAAGACGTTTGGTATGCTTGCCTTTATTGGTCAGTGCATTGAGTACAGAAGTTGGGAGGTCAAGTTGTGGCTGTACAGGACATTGGTTAGGCCACTGTTGGAATATTGTGTGCAATTCTGGTCCTCCTTCTATCAGAACGATGTTGTGAAACTTGAAAGAGTTCAGAAAAGGTTTACAAGGATATTGCCAGGGTTGGAGGACTTGAGCTACAGGGAAAGGCTGAATAGGTTGGAGCTGTTTTCCCGGCTGAGGGGTGACTTTATTGAGGTTTATAAAATCATGAAGGGCATGGATAGGGTAAGTAGACAAAGTATTTTCCCTGGGGTGCGGGAGTCCAGAACTAGAGGGCATAGGTTTAGGGTGAGAGGGGAAAAATTTAAAAGGGACCTAAGGGGCAGCTTTTTCATACAGAGGGTGGTGCGTGTATGGAATGAGCTGCCAGAGGAAGTGGTGGAGGCTGGTACAACATTTAAAGGGCAGCTGGTTGGGTGTAAGAATAGGAAAGGTTTGGAGGGATATGGGCCAAGTGTTGGCAAATTGAATTAGTTTAGGTTAGGATATCTGATCTGCATTAATGAGTTGGTCCGAAGGGTGTATTTCCGTGCTGTACATTTCTATGACCCTATGTGACCACACACTGCCTGAAGCTTTTAATGGCCTCATTAGTCAAGCTATATAGTAGTCATAGAGATGTACAGCATCGAAACAGACCCTTTGGTCCAACCCATCCGTGCCGACCAGATATCCCAACTCAATCTAGTCCCACCTGCCAGCACCCAGCCCATATCCCTCCAAACCCTCCCTATTCATATACCCATCCAAATGCCTCTTAAATGTTGCAATTGTACCAGCCTCCACCACTTCCTCTGGCAGCTCATTCCATATACGTACCACCCTCTGCATGAAAAAGTTGCCCCTTAGGTTTGCCCACAGGAAGTTCTCACTATCTGCCCACTGCCTTCCCCACCAGCTGGTCAAAGATTAGGAATGTGGGAAAGAAGATAGCCAGAAATTGAGGAGCAACTTCCTCAGATTATAAAAAAGGGACTGCAGCCTCACACAACTTGCGATACAGGACAAACTCCACCAGATTACTCAAATTACATGCAAGCTAGAATTCCATGAATTAGGTAAACAATCTGTTGCACAGAACAGCCGTTGCAACATTCTTGATAACAAAGGAAGGACTCCCACATCATCAGCGTCCATGCAGGGAACCCTCCTTTTCCAGATGGCATGATGGAACACCACAGCTTGCCAGGGTTGTGCACAAAACCAGTAAGTGGACAGTCTCCATAGAAGGATTCCTCAGTAAACTGAATGGCACAGAGGTGATCTCTGAAAGACATCTCAGATTATTAGGAAGGGATTCAGGCACTAATGAGAAATTCCATCAGAATGGGCATAAATTTAAATGGTAGAGTTCTGCACACCTGAACCAACTCCATGAGTGTAGTCAAGAACAAACTCTATGTTTTTACAATTCTCAGCTGTTCTGGGCGTAAACAATGAAGTGATGCACATTGCGTCTGTTCCTCCAGAGACATCCAACTCAGGCCTCCGTTTTCCAACATGGTCCCAACTCTGGTCATCTTGACAGTTTATGTCCTCACCTCAGCCATACAAACTCATGAGGATAGCCACCACTCCCAGTGGGAAGACTTGCAGCTGAGGTTTGGCAATGTTCCAAACCCTGATCAGTTCCTGTTAAAAGGTGGCCACTGCCACAAGAAGGCTTGGGAGTCCCCATTTTATAAACAGGAGCCTCTTGACATAATAAAGGTTGTACAGTTGGTGAAGGAACTACCTCACCAATGCACCCCATTTAGGAGCAATATTCCTCTCCTTATTCCTGCCAGTGCATGAATGTCTGATATACATAAATGGCAACAGCTTCTGAAACCGAAATCAGCACATTTACAGCTTTCCAGAGGCTGCATGTCCATGTGGGGCTTAGAGAGAACATTGTTTAGGAGGACGCTCAGTTTACAGGTATCCTTACAGGGCTCAAAAGCAGAAAGTCACTGCCTGGTGTGAAAACATTGACTGCCTTTCGAAGAGAATCCATTCATTTCAGAAGAAATCGATGAGCCCCTTCTGTAGTTTGATGGTGAAGAAATTGACCAAGTGGTTCCACAAGCAGTTGCCAGTTGGTTTTTGCCCTTGACCTCTAAAAGACAGCAGTCAGCAGTCTTGTCCAGGACCATGGCTTAAATGGTAACCTTGGTTGCCAGTACATTGACCAGGTGTCTTTGGCAGACCTAAAATGGATTCCCAGGTAATGGTGATGCTCTAGTAAAAAGACCTGAGCTCCTCTGGCAGGGAAACCAGCCAAGGCTGATCCACTAGGAGAACAGACAACTTTGCCCAGTTGATCCTGGCATAGGTTGCTGTGATATCGAACTGGTCTCTGTGGGAGAATAAATTTCATGACTCTGAGGAGCACATCACTGACGTAAGCTGACAGGACAGTCTCCATGCTCAGCCTGTATACAGCCAGTGCTGTCAACTTCTTCCACAAAAATCACAGGAAATTGTGGTCAGGTGGCTAGCAGCAGAGGTGGCTACGGGCTGGTTAAGAGCTACAATCGAGTATGCTTGGAATTTTGGTCAAGCTACTTCAAACTCTGGTTAAAATTGCAGCTAGGACATGTTGTGACCTGTTCCGTAAGACTTGACTTGCAGTTTCCTGTGTTGCCCAAAAGATGTACTCAGACCTTTTACCCAAGTACTCTTCCTTAGTGTGACAGACAAAAGGCAGGGAACTGACTCCAAATTTAATTCAGCAAACCTTTCTTTTATTAACACTTTAGGTACTAATACTCAAAGCAAACCCTATCATACTCAATTTAAACCACATATTTGTTGCAACTTATTACTTACTTCATCCAACTTCAACTCGCTTTATTTAATTTCACTTTATTTCAACTTAATTCACTTAAATTTAACTCTAACTTTGTAAGTTTGGTTTGAAACAAGTATTACCCCAATTCAAGTGATGTGGCCGACATTGATCTCAGTGTAGATCTTGCCTCATGGATCTTTGTCTTCTCGAATGTTCAGAAGTCACACAACACCAGATTATAGTCTAACAGGTTTATTTGAGATCACAAGCTTTCAGAGTGTTGTCCCTTCATCAGTTGAAGTGAAGAAAAGCAGACAGGATAGATTGAATAATAAGTCTCTGCAGGTGATCAAAAGTGTCAGATGGTGTGAGTAAAGTGTCAACAGCTGAATAGTAAGTGAAGGGAAGACCTATAATCCGATAAATTGGGGCAGAGAAATAATTATAAAACATTACAAATAAGGTGGTGCTGGAGACAAACCGAATGGCTGGAATAACACGATAGCATTCCAACTTTCACGTATGTGCTTTGCAAATGCTGGTCTTGTGAACTTCTCCTGCTAAGTCCTTTGTTCTACTAACTTTCTCTAAAAAGTCTGATTCACTACTCAGAAACTCCTTTGGCACTCAGCCAATTGACCAGACCCTCATCACACTGTTTAATCCCAGCCAATGGAGTTTTACTCCCAAATATTAAACAGCCACATTCCATGCTCCATACAAGGTAATATGGTGCCAGTCTGTCTAGCCAACCACCATGACATTTGGTCAACACAGGAAACTGCAAGTCACAGGTTACAAAGTATCCTGGATGCAGTTTTAACCAATTTCAGAGTTTAAACTAACTTAACCAAAATTCCCAGCATACTTTATTGTAGCTCTTAACTCGTCAGTGACCTGACATGCAGCATCAGCTCCAACCAGCAGCAAAGGGCTATCTGGAACTTGTCATAGCAACCTGATTTATTCATCAGAATTTATGGACAGAAGATATTGCAGATTACTCCCTGACTGCAATCAGACAGAGGAGAATGGGAACAGGTAGCGAGTCGGATAGCTTGGAAACATGACCCTTCAGTCCACGCCGACTATGTTCCCAAACTGAACTAGTCCCACCTGACTGTGCTTGACCCATTTCCCTCCGAACCTTTCCCATCCATGAATTTATGCAAATGTTTTTTAAACATTGTAACTGAACCCGCATCCACCACTTTCTCTGACAGTTCATTCCATGCATGAGCCATTATCTGTGCAAAATCGTCGCCCATCATGTTCTTTTCAAATCTTTCTCCTCTCACCTTAAAAATATGCCCCCTTGGTTTGAATTCCCCCACCCTGGATAAAAGACTCTTGCTATTCAACTTACCTATGTCCCTTATTCACCTTATCATGATTTTACAATAAATAGATAAAGCCTTTTCCCTGGGGTGGGGGAGTCCAGAACTAGAGGACATAGGTTTAGGATGGGAAGGGAAAGATATAAAAGGGACTTAATGGGCAAATTTTCCCACAGAGGATGGTACGTGTATGGAATGAGCTGTCAGAGGAAGTGTTGGAGGCTGGTACAATTGCAACATTTAAAATGCATCTGGATGGGTATATAAATAGGAAGAGTTTAAAGGGAAATGGGCGAAGTACTGGCAAATGGGACGAAATTGGGTTGGGATATCTGGTTAACATGGATGAGTTGGACCGAAGGGTCTGTTTCCGTGCTGTACATCTCTATGACTCAATAAGGTCACTCCTCCACCTCCTACGCGCCAGTGGAAAATGTCCCAGCCTTTCCAGTTTATTTTTATTTCTCAAACCTTCCATTTATGGCAATATCCTGGTAAATCTTTTCTGAACTCTCTCCAATTTAATCCTATCTTTCCTCTAACAAAGTGATCAGAACTGCACATAGTATTCCAGAAGGAGCCTCACCAATGTCCTGTACAATTTCAACATTGCAACATCCCACCTCGGAGAATCAAAGGTCTCAGCAATGAAGGCAAACATGCTAAATGCCTTCTTAATTGCCCTGTCTATCTGTGACACAAATTTCATAGAATTATGTACCTGAACCTCTACGTCTCTCTGTTCTACTGACACTCGCAATTGAATGTTGGCAGAGATGGGGAGGTCAATAAAGTGGTAGGGGAATGGGTTTGGGTGGGTTTCTCTTCGGAGGGGCGGTGTGGACTTGTTGGGCTGAAGGGCCTGTTTCCACATTGTAGAGAATCTAGTCTAAAATGTCTAAGGCTGCACTAGGTTGATAACAACAAAGAAGGATAGTTTGTCTTTATCACAGCCATACAGGATGTCTTTGTGACTTTGATTTAGAGCCATTTTTTATTGTGGGGAGGCGAAAGACTGATTTGAAAGTTTCAAAGAGATTTCAAGGAAGAAATGGGCACAGATTTGGAAGGTGACATATTGAAGGAGTGAAAAGACAGATTGGCGATGAGACAGTTATTTGTTAGGATCATGGGTGTCACGGGTTGGTTTGCTGAGGCATGGGATAATAATGGCAGATTTGAAAGAGAGGTACAGTACCTCTATCTCTAGAAGGGAGAGAACTATGAACAGTGTCAGCCAATGCAGAAACCAGGAAGGGGATTTATTAAAAATAGTAAACCTGTCATCAGCAAACACAGGAAAGATACAGCTTGTGATTGGAGCAACATAGAGAAGGTGAGTGGTGGCAGTGAGCAAGTTGTTGAGGCCAGAGGTAGGGTGGCCATAGGTCTTTCTTTAGGGGTAGTGGCAAATAAAGGGCAACATTAAATTTGCCTGTCCTATTTACTTCTGAGCACATATGGTAGCTTTTTGTGATTCATTGGCGATGACTCCCAAATACTCCTGTAGTTTTCTGCAGTTCTTCTCCATTTAAATAATATTTATGTCCTCTGATCTTGCTGCCAAAGTGCATTGCCTCACATTTCCCCACATTATACTTCATCTGCCATATTTTTGCCCATTTTCTTAAGTTGGCTATATTCCTCTGGGGGGGCAGTTAGTTCAATGGGCTAAATGTCTTGTTTGGAATACAGAATGACATCAACAGCACAGATTCAATTCTCATACTAGTTGAGGGCACCACGTAAATCTCACATTCTTGACCTTGCCCATCACCAGATGAATTGCATCTCACACTGATTGGGGAGGTGAGGCGGGAAATTGCAGGAGACCTGATGCAAATTTTTAATTCTTCCTGTGACAGAGGACTGGAGGACAGTTAATGTGACTCCACTTTTCAAGCATGATGGTAGGGATGAACCAGGAAATTACAGATCTACAAGTCTCACATCAATGGTAGGGAAACTATTGGAGAACCATCTGAAGGAGAGAATTAATATCTGCTTAGAAAAGTATAGGTTAATTAGGGATAGTCAGCATAGCCTTTTCAGTGGGAGGTCATGCCTAACAAATTTATTAGAACTTTGTGTGTGGATGAGGGACTCCAGTTGATGTAGTTTATATAGATTTTAGCAAAGGTTTTGACAAGATACCACATGGGAGACTGATTGAGAAGGTTAAAGCACATAGAATTCAGGGAACCTCAGCAAGACGGATGAGAAACTGGCTTGGTAATGAGCCTCAAGGGATAGTTGTAGAAGGCTGTTCAAGTGACCAGAGGCCAGTTTCCAGTGATGCAAGGGTCAGTACGTAATATATATATATTTAAAATGCATAAATGAAAATGCGAGGAGAATGTTAAGCAAGTTTGCAGATGACACCAAGGCTGGTAGGGTGGTTAGTAGTAAAGAAGATGGTTGTAGGATACAGAAAGTTATAGATGGACAAAGCAGTGGCAGATGCTGTTTAAGCCTCCTAAGTGCAAAATATGCACTTTGGAAGAAGAAACAAGGTAATGGGGTATTTAATGAATGGTAGGACACTGAGGAACAGAGGATCTTGGGGTAATTATTCACAGATCTCTGAAGTCGGCAGAGCACATGAATAGGATAGTTAAGAAAGCATATGGATACCTGCTTTTATCAATCATGGCATTGAGTATGAGAGCAAGGAGATAATATTGAAGTTGTACAAAGCTTTGGTTAGGCCACTGCTGGAATATTGTGTGCAGTCCTAGTTGTATCTCTCCAAGAAGGATATGATGGCACTAGAGGGAGTACAGAGAGGGTATACTAGGACGTTGCTTGGAATGGAGAAATTGAACTGTAAGGAAAGACTAAATAGGTTTGGTTTGTTTTCTTTAGAGCAGAGAAGGCTGAGGGGAGATATAATTGATGTGTATAAAATTATGAAGGGTATGGCAGGGTAAGTAGAGAGCAGCTATCAACTTGGTTGAGAGGCCAATCATGAGAGCACATAGTTTTACAGGAAAGGACAGAAGATTAAATGGGGATTTGAGAAAAAACATTTTCACTCAGAGGGAGGTGGGAGTGTGGAATGCATTGCCTGGAAAGATAATGGAGGCTGAATGAGCACTTTAAATACCCTAACATTGAAGGGGATAGAACAAGTGCGGGAAATTGTGATCAGCGTGCCTTTAGTGGGAGTTAATGTCAATACAGATTCAATGAGCTGAAGGGTTTTTTCTGCACTGTATCACTCTGACTATGACTTTGTGTGTCAGTGCTTTTTTCCTCCCCTGCTGAGTCTCAGGTTCTATTTCTCAACCTCTTTTTCTCAGTGTCTGTTTCTCCCCCTCTGTTTCTCAACCTATTTCCTGCTCCCTCTGATTCTCCCCCTTTTATTTCCCAGTGTTGCTTTCTTCCTCTCTGTTTCACCTCCTCTATTTCTCAGTCTTTGTTTCTCCGACTATGATTCTCAATCTCTGTTTTCCCATCTGTTTCTCCCTTTCCATTTCTCGGTTTCTGTTTTAACCCTTCTGTTTTTTACCGTCTAGGGTAGCTAGGGAAATGGTAGGTCCATTCAAGCATAAAAGAAGAAATTTATGCATAGAGCCAGAGGAGGTAGGTGAGGTCCTTAATGAGTTCACATTGGTATTCACCAAGTGGAATGACACAGATGATGGATGGATTAAGGAAGGGTCGAAATCATGGGGCATAAGGAGGATGCGGCATTTGGTGTCTTGAAAAATGTTAAGGGAGATATGTCCTCAGGATCTGATGAGATCTATCCCATGATACTCAAGTAGGCAAGGCAGAAAAGTGCTAGGACACGGACAGAGATCTTTGTATCCTCTTTAGCCACAGGTGAGGTCCCAGAAGATTGGAGAACAGCCAATGTTGTTCCTTTGTTTATGATAGGCAGTCAGAGTAATCTAGGAAATTATAGGTTGGTGAACCTTACATTAGTGGTAAAGAAATTACCGGAGAAGATTTTTAGGGATGCGATTTACTCGTATTTGGAAAAGAATGGACTTATTAGGGTTAGTCAGCATGGATTTGTGCAGGGGAGGCCTAGACTCACAAATTTATAGAGTCATTGAGAAAGTGATGAAGATGTTTGATGAGGGTATGGCAGTAGATGTTATCCTTGTGGACTAAAGCAGTTGAAAAGGTCTGTCATGGTAGCCTGGGCCAGAGGAATAAGTAACATGAGGTCCACAGTGAATTGGTCAGTTGGAAACAAAATTGGTTTGGTCATAGAAGACAATGTAGTAGTGAAGGGGTGTTTTTCTGACTGGAGATATGTGGACAATGGTGTTCCTCAATGATCAGTGCTGGGATGACCAGGCTGTTGTTTGGATGAAAATGTAGGTGTCTGATTAGTAAGTTCTGATGACATGAAAATTCTTGGAGCTGTGGATAATGAGGACGTTTGTCAGCAGAAAATAGAGGAGTTGGAAAGCTATTGGGAGAAATGGCAGATTGAGTTTAATCTAGACAAGTGAGATGAAGCATTTAGGGAGGTCAAATGCAAGAGGAAAGTATATAGTAAATAGAGGGACCCTTAAGAGCATTGACATGCAGAGGAATCTTGGGGTGCGAGTCCACAGCTCCCTGAAAATGGCAACATAAGTGGGTGAGGGGGTAAAGAAAGTGTACAGCATGCTTGCCTTCATTGGCCAAGGTACTGAGTATAAACGTTGTTGCAGCTATATAAAACTTTATTTAGGCCACATTTGGAGCATTGTGTGCAGCTCTGGTCACCATACTATGAAGTCTTTGGAGAAGGTGCAAAGAGGTTTACCAGGATGTTGCCTGTATTGGACTGTATTAGCTACAAGCAGAGGTTAGACAAACTTGGATTGTTTTTGCTAGAGAATCGGAGGCCGAGGGGGACCTGACAGAAGTATGTAAAATTGTAAGAGACCTGGACAGGGTGGATAATCAGTCTTTTTTCCAGGGTGGAAATGTCACATGTGTTTAAGGTGAGATGGGAAAGTTTAAAGGAGATGTATGAGGCATGTATTTTACTCAGGGGGTGGTAGGCACCTGGAATATTTTGTCAATGGAGTTGGTAGAGAACAGATACAATTGCAATGCTTAAGAAGCATTTAGACAGACACATGAACAGGCACAGAATGTCTATTCTCTGCCTGTTCATGTGTCTATCTGCATGCTTCTTAAGATACAGACCATATGCAGCCAGAAAGGATTAGTTTCAAATAGCATCATGGTCGGCACAGTCAAGGTGGGCCAAAGGGCCTGTCCTGTGCTGTACTCTTCTATGTTCGATTGTTCCAGTCTGAGATGAATTTCTGGAGGAAAAACACAAAGAGGAATTGATGTAACATTTGTGATCTGGGAACATAAATCAACTGTTTTAAAAATCTAGTATTCAAATTAATAAACAATTGTAATGTGAGTGAGTTAAATGCTAGCTACATTCTTTTTTATGAAGTGTCAATTGCAAAGTTTTAATGACATTGGTTACATAAAATGTACTTCAAAATAGGCACTCATTTAACAACATCTCTTTCCCTGATACTACACAATGGTATTAACTTCAATAAAGAGCTAGAAAATCGCTTCAATGTCACCTCACTGTCATTAAGCTGCCAGGGTTCCATACAATCTAGGCAGTTTAAAGTGATTATCAAATTTATGTTAAATTCCTACTCTCTGATTTATGGAATAATTCAATTAAATGAGATTTTAAAAGGATTATCTCCTCAATTTCAGAAAGCTCTGTTTACAGTATTTTAAATTTACTTTCAAGAGACCTATTACTTCATTCTGCATACAACACAGAGAAAGGTAACATAGTGAACCAACTTATAACTGATTCTGTTGTAAAATTGCTCACCAACTAAAATTTTAGATGCGAATTTACAACCAGGATCTGTAACCAGAGTTTTACAAGAGGTATATTGATCTATTGGAGGCTAGCCAAATGTTGCTATTTTGCATTCCATGTTATTACATTGCTATAGACTAAAGGCTGCCAAGTTCCAAAAATGTGTTTTTTTTCCCCTCAAATTCAGGACATCACTATTTCTAACACAATTATGGAAATTCTAACACATCTAAATACTGTGGAATTATTATGTTTCAGCCTTTCAAATGAACTAAATCTTCATCTGCCTGTTCAAGTGGACACAAAGTATTTCATTGCAAAGTAAGCATTTTTACAGTCTACTTGCCTATGTTTAACCCTCAAGCAATACAATAAAAAGTGGATTAACTAGTTTGTTGTCCCAATGTTGTTTATAGGATCATTCTGTGTGCAAATTACCCATTATTACATGGATTCATAGACATTTAGTGCAGAAAGAGTTCATTCAACATATCAAGTCCATGCCAGTCAATAATTATGCTTTGAAAAATGATGACAGTCATTATATTTGGGCATAGCCCTGGAAGCTAAGGCAATGCAAGTGAATATCTAAATATTACAAAAATGCTGTGAGTGTTTCTGTCATAACCACCATTTCAGGCAGTACATTCTGGACTCTCACCACACCCTGAGTGAAAAAGTTTTCTTCATCTCTCCTCCTGGACTTCTTTATCTATTTTAAATGTATGGCTCTGGTTATTGACCTTTCTACAAATGGAAAAGGTGCAATCCTATGCAGCCTATTTATGCTCCTCATAATCTTATGCACTTCTGTCAGATCCCCTCTCAATCTTTGTTGCACCAAGGAAAACAAGCCCAGTCTATTAATCTTTCCTGAGAGGTCAGACCTTACAAATCTCCTTTGCACCTGCTGTAGTGCCTCCTTGCTGTACGTTGGTGATTAGAACTTTGTGTAGTATTCCAATTGTGGATTTACCAGCATTTTGCACAGTTCCAGCATAATCTCCTTGCTCTTGTATTCTATACCTCAGCTAATAAAGATAAGTATCCTATGTGTATTCTTAACATCCTCCTGTACCTGCCCATCTACCTTCAGGGATCTGTAGATATGCACACCAAGATGATCTTCAGTACTTTCCAGGGTCTTTTCATTCATAGTGTAATACTTGCTATGTTAGCCCTCCCATGTGCTTTATCTCACACTGTTCTGTTATATTGTATCTGTTGCTCCCAATGCGGTATCCTCTACACTGGGGAGGCTTGACGCCTTCTTGAGGACTGCTTTAGAGAACATCTCCAGGATACCTGTACCAACCAACCCCACCGCCCCTTGTCCAAACATTTTAACTCCCCCCCACCCCCACTTTGCCGAGGACATGCAGATCTAGGGCCTTGTCCATTGCCACCTCACCAACCGACACCTGGAGAAAGAACGCTTTATCTTCCACCTCGGGACCCTTCAACCCCAGGGCATCAGTGTGGACTTTACCAGTTTCCTCATTTCCCCTCCCCCATCTTATTCCAGTTCCAAACTTGCAGCTCAGCGCTGTCCTCATGATCTGACCCAGCTGTCAATCTTCCTTCCCACCTATCCAACCTATCACCTTTACCCCCACCTCCATCCACCTTTTGCACTCTCAGCTACCTTCTCCCCATTTATCTCTCCACCCCCGAGGCTCCCAGCCTCATCCCTGATAAAGGGCTCTGGCCCGAAACGTCCATTTTCCTGCTTCTCAGATGCTGCCTGGCCTGTTGTGCTTTTCCAGTAACACACTCGATTATGTTCTATGTCAATTGTGACCATATTTCAAAAATAATGTTTTCAGTATGATTTACTTTGAAATGGTCCTAATGAGATGAAAGGAAATGCATATACGTACACAAGTTATTTTCTTTCCTTTCTAATTCTATGTAGTTTTTTAAATCATTCAAGCTGCCATCCAGAAAGATAGACATAGTTCACAACTTACTAGCTTGAAGAAAATGTAAATTTCTTAAATGTAAAGAAGTGATCCAGCATTGGCCACAAGAAAATATGACATCTCTGCAGAAATTCCTCAAGATTGTGACCTGGGTCCAGTCATCTTCAACAGCTTTATCAATGACCTTTTCTCCATCATAAGGTCAGAAATGGGGATGTTTGCTAATGATTACATAGTGTTCACTACCATTCACAACTCCTCAGATATTACAGCAATATACATTCAAAATCTGCAAGACCTAGAGAACAACCAGGTATGGGCTGATAAGTAACATTTACATCACACAAAGACCCAATAATGATTATGCCAAGTAGCATTAGAATCACCTAATAACCATCATCAACATCACTGGGGTTATCATTGTCCAGAAACTAACTGAACAAGTGAAAAACATACTTCCTGTTCCCTCCACCTCACATGCCTGTCCGTCATTTACAAGACACAAGTCAGGTGTATGATGGAATACTCTTCACTTGTCTGGATGGGTGCAAGTTCAACTACACTCTAGAAGCTTGCTACAAATTAAAACAAAGCAGCCCATTTGGTTGGCACCACATCCACCATCTAAAACATTCTCTCCCTCCTTTATAGATGCACAATGTCAGCAGTGTGAGATATACATAATTATGCACATGCAGCAACTTGTTAAAATCCTTTGATAACACTATAAATATGTGAGCTATACCACCTTGAAGTGGGGGGGCAACAGTTGCCTGGGAATACCACCACCTACAATTTTGTCGTTACACCATGACTTGGAACTACTTCATCATTCTTTCACTGTTTCTGGGTCAAAATCCTGGCCCTCCTCTCCTAACAGCACTATGGCTCTGCCGACACCACATAATTTGTAATGCTTCAAGATTGTGGCTCACCATCACCT